>NC_091977.1:431205005-431519380 GCF_044704955.1 Pristiophorus japonicus
GGGGGAAAGGAGGAGGGGGAGAAGAAGGGGGGGAAAGGGGAAGGGGGAGGAGGGGAAGGGGGGAGGAGGGTAAGGGGGGGGAGGAGGAGGAGAAGGGGAAGGGGGGAGGAGGGGAAGGGGGGAGGAGGAGAAGGGGAAGGGGAGGAGGGGAAGGGGGGGAGGAGGGGAAGGGGGAGGAGGGGAAGGGGGGAGGAGGGGAAGGGGGGGAGGAGGGGAAGGGGGGAGGAGGGGAAGGGGGAGGAGGGGAAGGAGGGAGGAGGGGAAGGGGGAGGAGGAGGGGAGGAGAAGGGGAAGGGGGGAGGAGGCGGGGAAGGGGAGGAGGAGGAGGGGAAGGGGAGGAGAAGGGGAAGGGGGAGGAGGAGAAGGGGAAGGGGGGAGGAGGAGGAGAAGGGGAAGGGGGGAGGAGGAGGAGAGGGTGGAGGAGGAGGAGAAGGGGAAGGGGGAGGAGGAGGAGAAGGGGAAGGGGGGAGGATGAGGAGAAGGGGAAGGGGGGAGGAGAAGGAGGGGGGAAGGGGGGGAGGGGGGAGAAGGGAGAAGGGGGGAGGGGAGAAGGGGGGGAGGGGAGAAGGAGAAGGGGGGGAAAGGCGAGAGGAGGAGGAGAGGGTGGAGGAGGAGGAGAAGGGGAAGGGGGAGGAGGAGGAGAAGGGGAAGGGGGGAGGATGAGGAGAAGGGGAAGGGGGAGGAGAAGGAGGGGGGAAGGAGGGGAGGGGGGAGAAGGGAGAAGGGGGGAGGGGAGAAGGAGAAGGGGGGGAAAGGAGAAGGATGGGGGGGAAAGGAGAAGGGTGGGGGGGAAAGGAGAAGGGTGGGGGGAAAGGAGAAGGGTGGGGGGTGAAAGAGAAGGGGGGGAAAGGAGAAGGGTGGGGGGGGAAGGGGGGGAGAGGGGGAAAGGGGGGAGAAGGGAGAAGGGGGGAGGGGAGAAGGAGAAGGGGGGGGAAAGGAGAAGGGTGGGGGGGAAAGGAGAAGGGTGGGGGGGTGGGGGGGAAAGGAGAAGGGTGGGGGGAAAGGAGAAGGGTGGGAAAGGAGAAGGGTGGGGGGGGAAGGAGAAGGGGAAGGGAGGCTGAACGGGCGTCCAGGTCGGGGCTGCGCCGTTCTAGGTGCAGCCCGAAACTTGGGCCCACTATTTCACTTTACTATGCATTACTATTAGACTTAAGCATACAAAGAGCAGGGTATTGAGTTTTAAGACTGCATCCAAGCTGTTTATGCCCGCAGGTTAGCTTCATCACAACATTGCAGAATGCAGAGCAGTGATTTTTATAAAAATTGCATAGCAACCAAATCAGTAACCATGTTATGAGTGACTCAGCGAATTAAGCATAGGCCTGCTGAAAATCTATTTGAACATACAGTGGAATCCTCATGTAGCTGCTAAAACAAATGAATGTCATAATCATCATCATCATCATAGGCAGTCCCTCGGAATCAAGGAAGACTTGCTTCCAGTCCTGGAGTGAGTTCTTTGGTGGCTGAACAGTCCAATACGAGAGCCACAGACTCTGTCACAGGTGGGACAGACAGTCGTTGGGGGAGTTAGGAGGTGAATCACTCACCACAGAATACCCAGCCTCTGACCTTCTCTTGTAGCCACAGTATTTATGTACCTGGTCCAGTTGAGTTTCTGGTCAATGGCAACCCTCAGGATGTTGATAAAGGAGATTCGGCAATGGTAATGCTATTCAATGTCAAAGGGAGGTGATTAGAATCTCTCTTGTTGAAGATGATCACTGCCTGGCATCTGTATGGTACAACTGTTACTTGCCACGTAACAGTCCAAGCCTGAATGTTGTCCAGGTCATGCTGCATGTGGGCATGGTCTGCTTCATTATCCGAGGAATTGCAACAGCCCCATTTCTGACCTTATGATGGAGGGAAGGTCATTGATAAAGCAGTTGAAGATGGTTGGGACTAGGACACTGTCCTGAGGAACTTCTAAGCAGTGTCCTGGGGCTGAGATGATCGATCTCAAAAAACCACAACCATCTTCCTTTGTGCTAAGTATGACTCCAGCCAGTGGAAAGTTTTCCCCCTGACTCCCATTGACTTTAATTTTACTAGGGCTCCTTGATGCCACACTCGGTCAGATGCTGCCTTGATGTCAAGAGCAGTCACTCTCATCTCACCTCTGCAATTCAGCTCTTTTTTCCATGTTTGGACAATGGCTGCAATGAAGTCTGGAGCTAAGTGGTCCTGGCAGAATCTTAACTGAGCATTGGTGAACCGGTTATTGGTGAGTAAGTGCCATTTGATAGTACTGTTGATGACTCCTTTCATTACTTTGCACAAAAGTGCAAGACAATGACTATCTCCAACAAGCGAGAGTCTAACCACCACCGCTTGACATTCAACGGTATTACCATCACCGAATCCCCTACCATCAACATCCTAGAGGTCACCATTGACCAGAAACTTAACTGGACCAGCCACATAAATACTGTGGCTGCAAGAGCAGGTCAGAGGTTGGGTATTCTGTGGCGAGTGTTTCATCTCCCGACTCCCAAAGCCTTTCCACCATCTACAAGCCACAAGTCAGGAGTGTGATGGAATACTTTCCACTTGCCTGGATGAGTGCAGCACCATCAACACTCAAGAAGCTCGACACAATTTAGGACAAAGCAGCCCTCTTGTTTGGCACCCCATCCACCACCTTAAACATTCACTCCCTACACCACCAGCGTATGGTCGCTGCAGTGTGTACCATTTACAAGATGCATTGCAGCAACTTGCCAAGGCTTCTTTGGCAGTATTAAGTATGGAAGAACTCCACAAGACTGAGTACTATGAGCTAAAACTGATGTGACCTTAGTCTTTTTAATACAACTCCAGAGTACCCATGCAGCATGGCAGACAACCTTTTTTACTCCCTTGCACGAGGTGTGCAGGTGACCCTTGGGCCTCCAACAGTTGTGCCCTCTAGGGGCAAGTCTTACACAGTTACAATGTTTACAATACATAACATCACTCCTCCCCAAGTCTTTGATACAAATTATTTACAAGTTGAGACGATCCAGGGCCCTACGCTCCCTGTTTGATCATCTGAGTTCAAACTCTGGATTGGATGAGTTGGTCGGACCATTGCTACACTGCAGCGCAGCTGATCTGACAGGACTGTTGGGAATGGTGGGTTCATCCTCTTGATTGACAGCGAGATCGATTGCTGGTTGGGTGTGTGTTGGTGGATCGATGATGGTGATGTCCTCTTCAGGTTGTTCCTGGTTGTCGGTGAACCGCAGTTTGGTCTGATTCAAATGCTTTCTGCACGTTTGTCCATTCGATAGTTTGACTATAAACACTCTATTTCCCTCTTTGTCCAAGATAGTGCCAGCGACCCATTTAGGACCATGACCGTAATTAAGGACAAACACAGTGTTGTTAACATCAATGTCACACGATACAGCCGCGCGATCGTGGTACATGTTTTGTTGGTGACGCCGGGTTTCCACATGATCATTTAGAGCTGGGTGGACTAGAGAGAGCCTGGTTTTGAGAGCTCTCTTCATAACAATTCTGCAGGGGGAACCCCAGTGAGCGAGTGTGATAACGTCCGGTAGCTGAGCAGAACCCGAGATAAGCGGATCTGCTAGGAGCCTATCGCCACGCGTTTCAAGCTCTGCTTGATAGTGTGGACTGCCCGCTCCACTTGACTGTTGGATGCGGGCTTAAACAGGGCAGACCTGACATGCTTGATGCCATTGCGGGTCATAAACTTGTTGAATTCCGAGCTGGTGAAACACGGTCCATTGTCACTGACAAGGACGTCGGGCAAGCCATAGGTGGCGAACATAGCCTGGAGGCTTTCAATGGTGACAGTGAATGTGCTGGATGACATGATTACGCATTCAATCCATTTAGAGTAAGCGTCCACTACAACTAAAAACATCTTTCCGAGAAAGGGGCCAGCAAAATCTACGTGGATCCTGGACCATGGTTTTGAGGGCCACAGACTCAATGGTGCATTGCTCAATTGTGAGCATGTGTTGCACTGGTGTACGCATGACTCTAAGTCCGAGTCAATGCCGGGCCACCAAATGTGCGACCTGGCTATAGCCTTCATCATGACTATGCCTGGGTGGGTATTGAGTAGGTCACGTATAAACGTTTCCCTGCCTTTTTTTGGCAAAACCATGCGATTACCCCGACTGGATGGACAGTTCATCTTTGCGTCGGTGAAACGGCTTAATTTCATCTTGCATTTCCCTGGAAACGGCCGACCAGCTCCCATTGAGGATACAGCTTTTTACAAGTAATAGCACAGAATCCTGGCTGGTCCAGGTCCTGATTTGGCGAGCAGTGATGGGTGGCCCCTCGCTCTCAAAAGCATCCATGACCAGAAGCAAGTTTGCGGGCTGCGCCATTTCCACCCTGGTAGTGGGCAATGGTAGCCGACTGAGGGCATCAGCACAGTTCTCCGTGCCTGGTCTGTGGCAGATAACATAGTCATAGGTGGACAATGTTAGTGCCCATCTTTGGATGTGGGACGAAGCATTGGTGTTTATACCTTTGCTTTCTGAAAACAGCGAAATGAGCGGTTCGTGGTCAGCTTCAAGTTCAAATCAGTCCAAATAGGTATTGGTGCATTTTCTTAACCGCATATATACATGCTAACGCCTCTTTCTCGACCATACTGTAGGCTCTTTCAGCCTTAAACAAACTTCTAGATGCGTATACAACCGGTTGAAGTTTGCCCGATACATTGGTTTGCTGTAACACACAGCCGACCCCGTACAAAGATGCATCACAAGCTAGCACTAATCGTTTACATGGGTCATACAGTACAAGTAACTTATTGGAACAAAGTAGGTTTCTGGCCTTCTCAAAGGCTGTCTCTTGAGATTTACCCCAAACCCAGTCATCACCCTTACGTAGCAACATGTGCAACGGTTCCAGCAAAGTGCTTAACCCGGGTGGAAAGTTACCAAAATAGTTGAGGAGTCCCAGGAACAAACGCAGCTCTGTCACATTCTGTGGTCTGGGTGCATTCTTGATGGCCTCTGTCTTGGAGTCTGTGGGTCTGATGCCATCTGCCGCAGTCTTTCTCCCCCAAAATTCGACCTCTGGCACCAGGAAAACATACTTGGAGCGTTTCAGCCTGAGTCCCACTCTGTCTAGTCGACTTAGAACCTCTTCCAGGTTGTGCAGGTGTTCGGTGGTGTCACGACCCGTGATCAGGATGTCACCTTGAAACACAACGGCGCGCGGAACCGATTTCAGCAGACTCTCCATGTTCCTCTGGAAGATAGCAGCAGCCGAGCGAATCCCAAAAGGGCACCTGTGGTATATAAACAGTCCTTTGTGCATGTTGATGCACCTCAATCTTTTTGAAGATTCAGCCAGCTCCTGTGTCATGTAGGCGGAGGTTAGGTCCAACTTGGTGAACTACTTCCCCCCTGCTAACGTTGCGAACAGGTCATCCACCTTGGGTAGCGGGTACTGGTCCTGTAACAAGATTCTGTTGATCATTACCTTGTAGTCTCTGCAGATTCTGACCGTGCCATTGCTTTTCAACACCGAAACAATCGGACTGGCTCACTCGTTGAACTCGACTGGCGATATGATTCCCTCTCGTTGAAGTCTGTCCAGTTCGATCTCAACTTTCTCCCTGATCAATATATATGGAACCGCTCGAGCCTTGTGATGAACGGGCCTTGCATCGGAGACTAGATGGATCTGCACCTTGGCGTCTGTGAAGTTGCCGATGCCTGGTTCAAATAGCGACGGAAACTTGCTCAGCACTTGGGCGCACGAGGCATCATCCACTGAAGATAGTGCTTTTATGTCGTCCCAGTTCCATCGAATCTTTCCCAGCCAGCTTCTGACGAATAGCATTGGGCCATCGCCTGGTATAATCCACAGTGATAAATCATGCACAGCTCCATCATACGATACCTTAACTGAAGCACTGCCAATGACTAGTATGAGCTCTTTGGTGTCTGTGTGTAGCTTTGTCTGAATCGGGCTCAGTTTGGGCCTTTGTGCCTTGTTGCCCCACAGTTTCTCAAAGCCTTCTGGCTCATAATTGACTGATTCGTCCCCGTGTCCAACTCCATTGATAACGGAATACCATTCAATTTGACTTTCAGCATAATAGGAGGGCTCTTGGTGATGAAGGTGTGTACCCCATACACTTCTTCCTCAGGTTGAGTTGCCTCTCTTGTTTGTTCTGCGTGATCCGCGCTGGATCGATCATCCTCTGCCGACTCTGCCACGTGGTGAGTCACAGCACTCTTGCACATTCACTGGAGGTGCCCCATTGTTTCGCAGTCTTTACACACGTAGTGCTTGAATCGCCATTGATGGGCTCAATGATTACCCCACAGCGCCAACGTGGTGCTAATGGATTTGCATTCACGCCCAATGGCGGACTCTGGGTCATCCTATGTCTTGCAGCTGCAGATGTGTAGGCCCTGCCATATGCAGTCTGTCTACTAGTGACATTATTTTATGCACAGTACTTGCCAGTGAGCTTCGATGCTGGGAAGATATTTGTCTGGTATTATCGCTTGTGGATATGAATGCCTGGGCTATCGTGATGGCCTTGCTCAGGTCTCGGGATTTGGCAGACAGCAGCTTGCGAAGAATGACCTCGTGGCCGATGCCAAGCACAAAAAAGTCCCGCAACATTTCCCCCCAAAATGCAGCAAATTCGCAAGTTCCCGCAAGGCACCTCAGGTCGGCGACGTAACTTTCCACGTCGAAGCGGTGGTGTGTGTAGAAGCGATACCTGGCCATTAAGACGCTCTCTTTCGGCTTGAGGTGTTCCCGAACCAGCGTCAACAACTCTGTATATGTCTTCTCCCTTGGTTTCTCTGGTGCTAGCAGATTCTTGATGAGGCCGTATATTGTGGACCCACAGACGGTGAGGAGAATCGCCCTGCGCTTGATCGCTGTATCGTCCCCATCCAGCTCGCTGGCCACGAAGTACTGGTCGAGACGTTCAATGAAGGCTTCCTAATCATCACCCTGTACAAAACTCTCTAAAATACTAACGGCAGCCACGACCATGTGAAAGTTCGTAATCTGTTACTCGTCGCCAATTATTAAGTATGGAAGAACGCCATAAGACTGAGTACTGTGAATTAAAGCTGACGTGACCTTAGTCTCTTTAATACAACTCCAGAGTGCCTAAGCAGCATGGCAAACGACCTTTTATACTCCTTTGCACGAGATGTGCAGGTGACACTTGGGCCTCCAACAGTTGCGCCCTCTGGTGGCAAGTGTTACACAGTTACAATGTTTACATACATAACATCTAGTATCTCCCAAACCCGTGATCTCTACCACCTAGAAGGACAAGGGCAGTAGGCGCATGAGAGCACTATCACCTGCAAGTTCCCCTCCAAGTTACACACTATCCTGACTTGGAAATATATCGCCATTCCTGCATCGTCTCTGGGTCAAAATCCTGGAACTTCCTCCCTAACAGCACTGTGGGAGTACCTTCTCCATGCGGACTACAGCGTTTAAAAGGAGGCAGCTCACCACTACCTTCTCAAGGTGAATTAAGGATGGGCAATAAATGCTGGCCTTGCTAGCAACAACCACATCCCAGAAATGATGTTTTTTTTAATTGAGAAATTGAATCCTTTCCATTCATATAGGCAGTGACATTGTTTGAGGGAGCACAAAAGAGCATCAGTAGTGCAATCTGTAATCTCCATGACCATTGGGAATCCACAGTCCTCTCCTGTTACTGGACGCTGAGGAAGGAGATAACATTTCTTGCTCCAGTAAACAAGACAAGTCATTTCTTTTGCACATTTATGGTCAGTTGGTTGGCTTATGCTGCCTGAAATTATGCCAGACCATAAAAGTTAAGAGTCATAGTGACCATGACAGCTACTGACAGTGCTGTGCTCATGTGAGGAGTTTGGCTGTAGATTGGCTTAGAGCATGCTGCATAACTCTATCACAGCATCTTTTGTAAATTACAGCCTCTGCAGGCACTGCATCTCTGACATTGAAGGAGATGTCGTTCTGACTGTAAATTCTGGTGTAGGGGTTATTACCATGAGTTCTGGCTGCAAGACAGAAAGCAGAAAGTAGGGGTAATGAGTAGCTATTATGAGTGGCAGAAGGTAGAAATTCCAGGTTTATAATAGTGTTAGGACCACTGTTGTTTGCAATTTTTATTAACAATTTAGACATTGGAATCAAAAACCCAATTTCTAAATTTGCGAATTAAACCAAATTGGGAAAAGTCAACACTGAAGAGGACTGCCACAAATTACAAGAATACATTAATAAAGATGAAGAATGGGCATGTCATTTACAAATATGAGGTATTATGTTTTGGTAAGAAAATAAGGAGGTCACATATTACTTGGAAAATTAGAATCTAAATTGGGTAGAGGAACAAAGGGATCTCGGAATACAAATACACAAATCATTAAAAGCTGAGACACAGGTTAACAAGGCTATAAAAAAAGCAAACCAAGCACGAGGGTTTATTTCAAGAGAGATAAAATTAAAAAGTAGAGAGGTTATGCTAAACTTGTATTGAACATTGGTTAGACCACATTTAGCGAGTACTGTGTACAGTTCTAGTTGCCATATTATAAAAAGGATGTAGAGGCACTGGAGAGGGTGCAAAAAAGATTTACAAAGATAACACCAGAAATGCGAGGTTATACGATAAGGGATAAGGGGTTATGGGAAGCAGGCAGGGAAGTGGAGCTGAGTCCATGATCAGATCAGCCATGATCTTATTGAATGGCGGAGCAGGTTCAAGGGGCTGTGTGGCCTACTCCTGTTCCTATTTCTTATGTTCTTATCTGTTAGGATAATCTTATCTGTTATATCTGTCAGGAAACGATGAACAGACTGGGTCTCTTTTCTTTTGAAAAGAGAAGACTGAGGGGTGACCTAATAGAGGTCTTTAAAATTATGAAAGGTTTTGAAAGAATAGATCACAGAGAGAGAATGTTTCCACTTAGGGGGAACAGCAAAACTAGAGGCCATCAATATAAGATAGTCACCAAGAAATCAAATAGGAAATTTAAAAAAAACTTCTTTGCCCAGAGAGTGATGAGAATGTGGCACTTGCTACCACAGGGAGTGATTGAGGTGAATAGTATAGATGCATTTAATGGGGGGAGGCGAGATAAGCAATCGAAGGAGAAGGGAATAGAGGTTTATACTGATAGATGAGGAAGGATGGGAAGAGGCTCAATGGGGCATAAACACCGGTTTGGGCTGGTTGAGCCAAATGGCCTGTTTCTGTGCTGCATATTCTATGTAATTCTATGTATTTCTATGGAGCGGGGTAAACTACCTCTGCAGCAGCCTGAAATTACTCCATTGGTCCTCCACTTCTTCTTTCAAAAGGCACAAGTATAGGGGGAATTGTCATGGGGAAGTCCATTGAGGCACTATTAGTGCAGTTGGGAAAAGAGTCAGTCACAGAAGAATTACCATAAAGGATTCTGAAATCTAAATGACAACAAGAAAATACACAAAACCATGAAGATTGTTCAAAGAATCTTCTTCCTGGGTTCTATAATTGAATCTCCGTAGCACCTCAGTTCTACCAACCCTGAATATCCATTTTATTTGGGGCCACTGGGGTGAATTTGGAAAGGATGAAAACAGGGAGGAGGTCCAATGTAATAAATCTGCACCTTATTTTCTTATGGTTAATGTCCACTTTTCGCCCAACAATCTGATATAACATATCAATCTATCCTATTAAATTTGGGCACAAAAGCTGCAAAGAATGTAGCCCTAAAATTCCATAGATGCATGATCCAAGCAATTATCCCAGGATTGCACCCACTGCTGAATTCTCTCGCTGACACTGCTAAAGTTTGTGGGGTCAGTACGAGGGGTCTCAAGGACCAGTCCTTCGATGGTTTGGGGTGCATCTGTGGTACCTCCTCGTTGAAGGTGCTAGTCATGTGCTAAGTGTGGGTGGGGACGGGATAGTGGCAGGTTGCCTCCAGAAAAGATGATGAGGCTGTCCCCTGCCTGGAACATTTAAAGCATTGTAGGTAATGGTACACGTTAGGGGTCCAGTATTACAAATTAAAAATTATTTTTTTGCTGCTTCTCAATCATTGGAGATGCAGGCCCCAATCATCGCCTGGAATCTCAAATGGGCCGCAATTCTGTACGTCCTGGTGAGACCTGGGAGAAAAATTAGTGTTCACCAGCAAAATTGCCAGTGTCACCGGCAGCTGCAGTTAATGGCCGCTGGAAATGGCCGCAATGTTAACCAAGTCAAATTGATCTGAGGGGGCATGGAGATAGGTGGCGCAACGCTCACCTTCCGTGCAACGCCGTCCTGTTGCCGTTGCTGGAGGGATCCGGGATGAAGTCTCTGTCCAGGTGTAGCATTGTAGCTTCCCACAGCCTCTGTGAGCGAAGCTGTGGAGCTCGCAAGGAATTGTGGGCAATGAAGAGGTCTGAAAATTAAAGGGGCCATGCATACTGAAGCAATACAAAATAAAATGCAATGAGCCAATACATTTTTCAGCCCTTTCTGCCTTTAAAAAATATTTAATATTTAAAAGTTCAAAATATGAATATTCAGCTGTTAAAGCAGAATTATCTTCCTAACCTCAACAAATGGGAAAACTGCCTCAGCATTAACACAAATGGCTCAGCAAGCCAGGGAAGGAGCACCAAGGGTCTCACACGCAGGGGGTCAACACTGCAAAAACAGCCCTCTACCCACAGGTGCCAGGAGGCCCTCCAGAAAGAACAATGTCAGAGTACATCACTAAGGCACTGCCAGTAGTGTCGTCCCCACGACCTGGCTCCAGTGGCCAAAGAAGCTTCATGACCTCAGACCACTGGTCAAGATCAGAGAGTGAATCTTCAAAAGCTGTCTCCTACCAACTTCACCACTAGCCCCCACACTTCTCAATGCACAACCCCCAATCACTCACCAACAACAATCTGCACCAATGAAGAGGCATATCTCCCTTTCCTAGCCTCACTTCATCACCTTGGGAGAGATGGTGCAGGCCATTCTTGGCAGGGGCATGGTTGAGCCCTTGGCCAGTGGCGGGGCTGAAAGGATACAAGATGCTGGTATACTTGTACGTTATTCTAATTCTGGCATGCACCTCTTACTTTCCCGCCCTCCCTTCAGCACAACTCCACCCTTGTTGCATTCCTCATTTCGCACACCCAAGAAGAGGCAACCTGCTCAGCCAGTGGGACTGCAGGCAGATGATTCCATCCCGGATATCCTGGCCACAAAGAGGCTGTCTGAGATACATACTTTGGTTTCCTCCTCTTCTGCCTCTTCCTCTTCCCTCTACAAGCAGATGCCGTAAATGTGAAATGACAGCATAAAATGCTGGAAATACTCAGTTGGTCAGGCAGCATGTTGACCTGAGACATGAACTCTGTTTTTCTCTCGACGAATATTGCATGACCTGCTGATTATTTGCAGCATGTTCTGTCTTCTCAAAGGCCTTCATTTACCATCTGAGTCCTTGCAAGTGTCCAGCAGCACTCCCATACACACTTATGAAACATTACACATCTATTGCAATAGGCCATCACTTCAATAAAATAAAAAACAGTCCAAACCCTTAAATTCAAACTTATCTGAATAATGTGTGTGTCCCTTTAAGAGCTGCGGACATCGCCACTGCCAGCCTGCTTGTTGTGCTTGGGACCCAGCGCTGAATTCAGTGTTACGGTCGAAGTTCGCGTTGGTGATCAAGTCAGCCTTGCACGCCGATTGACATCACCATGCCGCCATTTTGTTTCCAGGGCTCTGCCAGTTACCGGCAGAGCAAAGAGGGAGAGCAATATGGCGGCGCTTCAGGACCCGCCACCAGCTGACAAAAGAGCGGTGGCAGCCATTTTATCGACATTTCATGGCACTATTGAGTGTCGGTAAGGAGATGAATTTCTAGCCATTTTTTTTGCTGGCTTTGCTCCCATAAGGCTATCCCAGAAACTCTAGCTGAAGGCCAAGATGACATATCTGGCTGGATCCCTTGCAAAGTTATGGAATGGTTGTGGACTTCGGTGTCCTATATTTTTAACTAATTACAATTCAGAAAATGTGTGTTTGTTAATAAAATAACAGCATCAAAGACACAGGTGTACATCTTACAGTTGAGCCAGATAATAATTTTAAAGAGCTGGTTTTCCATTGTAATCAAGAGCAGCACTCCTACCTACATTATTAACTACAAGATATTTTAGTCAATGTCTACAAGTCTGAAAACATCAACAAAGGTATAGAAAGTATAGGATTCCTAATACCCCCAGGACAATTTTATCTGTTATATTCACTTGCATGAAAAGGACATGCTGGTTGGCAACTTGCCATGCTCTGCACACATCACAGCTTCTTACTGAGCCATAAAATGCTGCTTGGCAGCACATTAAAATATAATTTAACATGCATTGCCGAACATAGCTAATTTGGTAATTTCAATGGCTCTCTAGCAAGCAGTTAGTTGGATGACTGTGTAGCAATGAATCTCTGAAACTCACTGGATAAGGGAGGGTGGAGACAAATAAAGAAAAACAACGATAAAATTCGAAATGTTATAACTGTGAATGCTGGCAGGATAGCTTGTGCTTCAGAACTGCACACATTGAGGGTAATTTTAACTCCGAAGGATGGGTGGGTTTGGATTGGGTGGAAAGTAAACATATTAAAAATTTCAAACCAGACCCCAACTCACCCACATTTGGTTTTAACGGATGCAGGTTGGGGGGCGGGGGGAGGGGGAACCAATCCGCTCTCAGGAGGCATGCCTTGATTTTAAAAGGATTTTTATTTTTAACTAATGTCGGCAGGTTTTCCCAGAATATCATGGACAACACTTAAGCAATTGTGGAGAAATTGCAGGCCGGGCTTTCTGTGCTTCTAGTAGAAGGAGTTACACAGCAATTACTGGTAGCAGTGTGAATAGGGGAAGCCCAATAAAGAGAAAATGGGTAAAAATATAAATTGTATAACAGTAATTTAACCATTTGCTACAGTTGTATAATAATGATGTCCTTGAATATCTTTGTGTGCTTGAGGTACAATGGTGGGCTTGGGGGAAGCATGTGTGAGAGACCTGACAGGAATGGAAATGCAGGTGGGACCTAGAAATATCAGGTCTTCGCCCAGAAGTGGAGCCATGAGTAGTTTGTGCTGGGCCGAAGAGTGGGCGGATGTCCCTCTTGGTAATAACTATGATGCAACAAGGCGACGAAGCCACAGAAGGGCTTCCCCTGCTGGATTTCTCACAGCTTCCTCCTTCTTTGCAGGTAGTGATCTGGACACCAGAAAGAAACTAGTATTAAAGCCCTTGTAGGGGCAGAACTGAATCCCATCACCTCCAGGCCAGGGCCATTGCCCCAGAAGATGCACAAACTAACTATATCAATTTTTTAATATCTTACAAAAGGAGCCAATCAACAGTATTGCTGTTTCTATTGGGGAAGGCCTAGTAGTGACATTCTCATGTGGCCATCCAGCACCTTGCCCTCCTCACCTCTTTAGTGAACACCCAAGATACACTAATAATGGCAGAGTGCTTGCTGAAAATATTTTAAATGGATGACCCCGCCACGACACCAAACACTCCATGGGGTGTGGAGTGGAAGTCAGCAGTATTTAAGATGGCATATCAGGGCTGAGGATATTTGAGCCCATTATTGTTTTGTCTCATATTTATCAATATATTTGGCTATCGCTTAAACTTCAGTAATTGTAATATTGGGGCTGAAAGTATGGTTCCGATTCAGTGGTGCTGAAATGTTGCTCCTCGGGCATTGTGTATGCCTATGAACTAACCTTACAATATAAAGCGAGGTCAGGGTATTATAATAAAAATATAGTGCTATCGGTATGCAAGAATTAGAGGCACTTTCTCCAGTGCTAATTGCTATTCATCATCATCAGTCGGGAGGAGCAGCCTAGCATCACGAGACCTGAGCAGGCGCGGGAGCACAAAGGGTGGCGGCAGATTGGAGCAGCGGCAGTCGGGAGGAGCCAGCTGCAGCAAGGACAGAAAGTAAAAATAAATCGAAGTGTGTCGTCACAGCCAAGCAGGTAAGTGATTGGCTGGTGGATTGGTGAGTATTTTTTCTTTTTCTTTAACAAACCTTGGGCATTGATTGATGTAAGTTAGGAATTGCAATTAAATAGATAAGTGTTCTTTATTATCTAAGGAGAACTAATTAATTAAATCAGCTGTTTGCTGAGTAGCGACTGGGTGTGTTTTGCTCAGGTTTAGAGTTTAGTTCTACTTGATAGTTGTGAGTGTAACTAGAGGGATGGCAGGGCAACTCAGTCCTGTGGATTGCACATCCTGTGGCATGTGGGAAATCCTGGATGCTTCGCACAGCCAAGACAACCACGTGTGCAGGAGGTGTCTCCAGCTGCACCAACTCGAGCTCCATGTTTTGGAGCTTGAGCGGTGGCTGGAGGCACTGTGGTGCATCCGCGAGACTGAGAGCTACGTGGATAGCACGTTTCAGGAGGTGGTCACCCCACAGCTTAAGAGTGTGCAGGTAGATAGGGATTGGGTGACCCCTAGACAGAAGAGGAAGACTAGGCAGGTAGTGCAGGAGTCCCCTTAGTCCATCTCGCTCTCCAACCAGTAGTCTGTTCTGAGTACCGATGGGGGCGAGGGTGGCTCTGGGGAGTGCAGCCAGAGCCAAGTCCACGGCACCAGGGTGGCTCAGCTACACAGGGAGGGAGGAAGAAGAATGGAAGAGCTATAGTTGTAGGGGATTCAATAGTCAGGGGAGCAGACAGGTGTTTCTGCGGCCGCAGATGTGACTCCAGGATGGTATGTTGCCTTCCTGGTGCCAGGGTCATGGATGTCACTGAGCAACTGCAGGGAGAGGGTGAACAGCCAGAGGTCGTGGTCCATATCGGTACCTATGATATAGGTAGAAAGAGGGATGAGGTCCTGCAGGCAGAGTTTAGGGAGCTAGGAGAGAGATTAAAAAGCAGGACCATAAGGTAGTAATCTCCAGATTACTCCAAGTGTCATGAGCTAGTGAGTACAGAAATAGAAGGATAGAGCAGGTAAATACATGGTTGGAGAGATAGTGCAGGCGGGAGGGCTTTAGTTTCCTGAGGCGTTGGGGGAGGTGGGACCTGTACAAGCCGGAGGGGTTGCATCTCAACAGAGCCGGGACCAATATCCTCACGGGGTGGGGGAGGGGGGGGAGGTTGCTAGTGCTGTTGGGGAGGGTTTAAATTATCTTGGCAGGGGATGGGAACCTGAAAATAGATTCAGTAGGGAGGGGAATAAAGCTGGAATTAGAAAGCAAAAATAAAGAAAGTGAGTTTGAAGGAGAGAGGAAACAACCAGGAAAAAAGGGTAAGAAAACAAATTTAAAGGCACTTTGTCTAAATGCACGTAGCATTTGTAACAAAATAGATGAGTTGACGGCACAAATAGAGACAAATGGGTATGATCTGATAGCCATTACAGAGACGTGGTTGCAAGGTGACCAGGATTGGGAATTAAATTTTCAGGGGTATTTGACAATCTGGAAGGACAGACAGAAAGGAAAAGGAGGTGGGGTAGCTCTATTGATAAAGGATGGAATCACTGCAACAGTGAGAAATGATATTGGCTCAAATGAGCAGGATGTTGAAATAGTTTGGGTGGAGTTAAGGAATAATAAGGGGAAAAAGTCACTGGTGGGTATAGTCTATAGGCCCCCTAACAGTAGCAACTCTGTTGGTCAGAGTATAAACCAGGAAATAGTGGGGGCTTGTAAAAAGGGAACAGCAGTAATCATGGTTGATTTTAACCATAATATTGATTGGACAAATCAAATTGGTCATGGTAGTCTTGAGGAAGAGTTCATAGAGTGCATAAAGGATGGATTCCTTGAGCAGTATATAACTGAACCAACCAGGGGGCAGGCTATCTTGGATCTGGTCCTGTGTAATGAGACAGGATTAATAAACAATGTCCTCGTAAAGGATCCCCTTGGAATGAGTGATCATTCAAATTCAGTTTCAAATTCAGATGGAGGGTGAGAAAGTTGGACCTCTAACCAGCGTACTAAGCTTAAATAAAAGAGACTATGAAGGTATGAGGGCAGAGTTGGCTAAAGTGGACTGGGAAAATAGATTAAAGTGTAGGATGGTTGATGAACAATGGTGTACATTTAAGGAAATATTTCACAACACTCAAAAAAAAAATATTCCAGTGAGGAGGAAAGGGTGTAAGAGAAAAGATAGCCATCCGTGGCTAACTAAAGAAATAAAGGACGGTATCAAATTTAAAAACAAGGGCATACAACGTGGCCAAAACTAGTGGGAGGACAGAAGATTGGGAAGCTTTTAAAAGGCAGCAAAGAATGACTAAAAAAATGATTAAGAAAGGGAAGATAGACTATGAAAGTAAACTGGCACAAAATATAAAAACAGACAGCAAGAGTTTCTATCGGTATATAAAGAGGAAAAGAGTGGCTAAAGTAAATGTTGGTTCCTTTAAAGGACGAGATCGGGGAATTAGTAATGGGGAACATGGAGATTGTTATGTCTTCAGATGCTCTAATAATGACTCCACGAGACAATGTTTTGTGCTTGAACTGTAGTGAACTTAGTCCATTTAATGTAACTCCAGAGTGAGGATCACACATGGTGGCTTACCTTTTATACTAGGCCTGGCACACCTGTACAGGTTACCTACAAGTCTCCCACTGCAGTGCCCTCAGGTGGTACACCTTGTAATAGTACAAGTAGTAACCATGTAGGAAACATGACATCACTCTCCCCCAAGTCTTTAGTGTAAATCGCCTTTGTATTGACTGGGCTTAGCTCTATCTGGTTGACCCTTGGAGGTTCATTTCCATTTTGGGTGAGTAGGTGGTGTTTCGTTGGCAGTAGAGTTTGTTATGTATTTAAATCCTTTGTAACCTGTATTATTCTACCACCAGAGGGCCTACCTGCTGAAAGTGCCAAGGAATCCCAGCATTCCTTGGGAGCACCGTATATAAGCAGGCCACCCACGAGGTGCCTGCACTCTGGAGTGATATTAAAGGAGCTAAGGTCACTTTTGCTCATTGTACACAGTACTCAGTTTCATCCTTTATTATGAATGTATCAATTGGCGACGAAGTAACGAACAACCACGCGAAAATGCAAAGAAGAGTTGGTATCCTGGAGAAGTTCTCAGAAGGGGACAATTGGGAGGCCTTCATGGAGAGACTCGACCAATGTGGCCAACGAGCTGGAAGGGGACGAGAACGCTGCCAAACGAAGGGCAATTCTCCTAACTGTCTGTGGGGCAACAATCTATGGCTTCATAAAGAATCTCCTAGCTGCGGCAAAACCAACAGCTAAATCCTATGAAGAATTGTGTACGCTCGTCCGGGAGCACCTAAATCCTAAGGAAAGCTTTTTGATGGCGAGATATCGGTTCTACACGTGTCAACGGTCGGAGGGCAAGAAGTGGCGAGCTATGTCACCGAACTAAGGCGCCTCGCAGGACATTGTGAATTTGAGGGATTCCTAGAACAAATGCTTAGAGACTTTTTTGTACTGGGCATTGGCCATGAGGTAATCCTTCGCAAACTGTTGATTGTTGAAACTCCGAATCTAAGTAAAGCCATAACAATAGCCCAGGCATTGATGTCCACCAGCGACAACACCAAACAGATTTCGCAGAGTAAAGAAATTTTGGCCAGTATTATGCACCAGGTAACGTCGTTTTCAAGTAGGAATATACATGGCAGAACGTACACGCCGGCTGCTGCTCCCCGACCTCAGATGACCCAGAGTCCACCATCAATCATTAATGCGAGGCAGCTAACACCTTGTTGGCGCTGTGGAGGTGATCATTGGCCCCATCAATGCCGCTTCAAGCACAATGCGTGCAACGGTTGCAGAACAATGGGACACCTCCAGTGAATGTGCAGGCGAGCTGCAAACCCTGCAAACCACCACGTTGCAGAGGAAGATCGATCCACTGTGGATCAGGCTCAATTGGAGACTCGTACCGAGGAGGCAGAAGTGTACGGGATACACACATTCACCATGAAATGTCCACCAATAATGTTGAAAGTTGAACTGAACGGAATTCCAGTATCTATGGAACTGGACATGGGTGCGAGTCAGTCCATAATGAGTAAAAAAGCCTTCGACAGGCTATGGGACAAAAAGGCACACAGGCCCAAGCTCAGCCAGATTCACACCAAACTAAGAACTTACACCAAGCAATTAATCCCTGTAATTGGCAGTGCAGAAGTCAAAGTCTCGTATAATGGAGCAGTACACGAACTCCCGCTGTGGATTGTGCCAGGGGATGGCCCCACATTGTTTGGCAGACGTAGGCTGGGAAAAATCTGCTGGAACTGAAACGACATCCGAGCACTTTCGTCCATTGACGACGACTCGTGTGCCCAGGTTCAGAGCAGTTGTTCGAGCCAGGCACTGGAAACTTCTCGGGGGTGAAAGTGCAGATCCATTTGGTTCCCGGTACGCGACCACCACAAGGCACGGGTGGTACAATATATGATGCGTGAGAAAGTGGAAATTGAGCTGGACAGGCTGCCACGAGAAGGCATCATCGCGCTGGTGGAATTCAACAAGTGGGCTAGTCTGATTGTCCCGGTACTTAAAGAGGATGGCATGGTCAGAATTTGTGGGGACTATAAAGTAACGATTAACCGTTTTTTGCTACAGGACAAGTACCCGCTACCCAAAACAGGTGACCTATATGCGACCCTGGCTGGAGGGAAGACGTTCACCAAGCTGGACCTGACCTCGGCCTACATGACGCAGAAGCTGGAGGAGTCTTCGAAAGGCCTCACCTGCATCAACACTCACAAAGATCTGTTCATCTATAGCAGATGCCCGTTCGGGATTCGTTCGGCCGCGGCAATCTTCCAATGGAACATGGAGAGCCTGCTAAAGTCGGTTCCTCGCACCGTGGTTTTCCAGGACGACATACTGGTTACAGTATGGGACACCATTGAGCACCTGAAGAATCTGGATGAGGTTCTTAGTCAGTTGGATTGCGTGGGGATCAGGTTGAAATGCTCGAAGTGTGTTTTCCTGGCGCAGGATGTCGAGATCTTGGGAAGAAGAATCGCGGCAGATGGCATCAGGCCCACCAATGCCAAGACGGAGGCCATCAAGAACGCGCCGAGACCACAGAACATGACGGAGCTGCGGTCGTTCCTGGGACGTCTTAACTATTTCGGTAATTTCCTACCTGGGTTAAGCACCCTGCTTGAACCCCTATATGCGGGAGATGACTGGGTATGGGGGAATTCACAAGAGGCTGCCTTTAAGAAAGCCAGAAATCTGTTGTGTTCAAACAAACTGCTTGTCCTGTATGACCCTTGTAAAAGATTAGTGCTAGCTTGCGATGTGTCATCATACGGGGTTGGGTGTGTGTTACAACAGGCTAACGAATCTGGGTTTTGCAACCAGTCACTTATGCGTCCAGGAGTTTGTCCAAGGTCAAAAGGGCCAAGAGCATGATTGAAAAAGAGGCTCTGGTGTGCGTTTACGGGGTAAAGAAAATGCACCAGTACTTATTTGGCCACAAGTTTGAGCTTGAAACTGACCGCAAGCCGCTCATATCGCTGTTCTCTAAGAGCAAATGGATTAACACCAATGCCTCTGCCCGCATCCAAAGATGGGCACTCACACTGTCGGCATACAACTATGTAATCCGCCACAGACCGGGCACAGAGAACTGTGCAGATGCTCTTATTCGGCTGCCATTGCCCACCACCGGGGTAGAAATAGCACAGCCAGCGGACTTGCTCATGGTAATGGATGCAGTCGAAAGCAAAAAGTCCCCCGTTACAACCCACCAGATCAGGACCTGGACCAGCCATGATTCTTTATTGTCCTTGGTAAAAAACTGTGTCCTCCATGGGAGCTGGTCCAGCGTCCCAGCAGAGATGCTCATTCCACAGGCGCAAAGACGAAATGTCCTTGCAGGCGGACTGTCTGTTGTGGGGCAATCGCATGGTCTTTCCCAAGAAAGGCAGAGACACGTTAATTCGTGAATTGCACAGCACTACCCAGGCATTTTAATGATGAAAGCCATAGCCAGATCCCATGTGTGGTGGCCCGGCATCAACTCAGATTTTAGATTCATGCGTGCGCCAGTGCAACACTTGCTCTCAGCTGAGCAATGCGCCCAGAGAGGCACCACTAAGTTTGTGGTTGTGGCCCTTCAAATCATGGTCGAGGATCAACGTGGACTATGCGGGCCCATTTATACGCAAAATGTTTTTGGTTTTCATGGACGTTTACTCAAAATGGATTGAATGTGCAATAATGTCTGTAAGCACGTCCACGCCCACTATTGGAAGCCTACGAACCATGTTTGCCACGCATGGCCTGCCTGATGTCCTAGTCAGCGACAATGGGCCATGTTTCACCAGTGCTGAATTCAAGGAATTCATGACCCGCAATGGGATCAAGCACGTCACATCTGCCCCGTTCAAGTCTGCATCCAACGGCCAGGGAGAATGGGCAGTTCAGACCATCAAGCAAAGCCTGAAATGCGTGTCGGAAGGCTCTCTGCAGACCCAACTATCCTGAGTGCTGCTCAGCTACCGCACCAGACCCCACTCACTCACCGGACTTCCCCAGCTGAACTGCTCATGAAAAGGGCGCTCAAAACAAGGCTTTCTCTTGTCTAACCTGATCTCCTTAATCACGTGGAGGACAGGTGGCATCACAAAGTCTGTACCATGACCGTGCAAATTTGTCACGCGATATTGAGGTCAATGATCCTGTGTTTGTACTCAATTATGGACATGGTCCCAAATGGCTCACTGGCAGGGTCATAGCCAAAGAAGGGAGAAGGGTGTTTCAGGTCAAATTAACCAATGGACCAACATGCAGAAAACATTTGGACCAAATCAAATTGCGGTTCACCAACAGCTACGAGCAACCGGAAGAGGACACCGCCAACTTTGACCCTCCAACACACACACAAGTGGCAACTGACATCATGGTTGACCACAATGCCAAACTCATCATCCTCCGCAGCCCGGCAAGGCCGGCTGCCCAGCAGCCCAGTGAAGAACTGACCAACCCACCCACACATGCAATTGTACCGAGACGGTCGACAAGGGAGAAAAAAGCCCCAGATCGTCTCACCTTGTAAATAAGTGTACTTATTGACATCATGGGGGAGTGATGTTATGTATTTAACCACTTGTAACCTATATTATTCTACCACCAGAGGGCCTACCTATTGGACTCCCAAGGGATCCCAGCATCCCTTGGGAGCACAGTATAGAAGCAGGCCACCCGCGAGGTACCTGCATTCTGGAGTCGTATTAAAGGAGCTAATGTCACACTTGCTCATTGTACACAGTACTCAGTTTCATCCTTTTATTATGAACGTATCAGAGTTGCTGGTGGTTTCTGTTTGTGCGTCCATGACCACTCCATTCTCTTCCCCCCGTCCCCCCCACATACAGATTGTGCCGTTGGTTCATTACATTTATATACATTCAAGTCCAAAAAAAAAATTGCATTTACCACATTGCATTCGTGGTACCATGGTGAGGTATATAATTAGTCAGTGCTGGGGTCAGCACCGGTGCTTGAGGACAAACTAGTGCCTGAACTGCTGGATGGTGTCCAGGTAGTCTGGTGGTGGCGCGGTGCCCAGTGCTGGCAGTGGGAACCCGGTTGACTCAAGTTGCCTGCTCTCGGGGCTTTTGCCGTTGCTTCGAGTGTCGGGCAGGTTCACAGATGCCTGTGACCTCCCTGAACTCTCTGTCATGTATGTAACGATCATGCAATGGTAATCTTCATGTAACTGTAACCTTCATGCAACTCCTGTACACTATACTTATACCATAGAAATGCACACCCTGACCACAGGGGGTGAACTTGTGGGAGACACTCCTCACCTGGGTTTCCAGGTATAAAAGGGGAGGTCCCACCCAGGGTCAGCACTCCTTGGTCATGGGAATAAAGGGTAAGGTCACGTAATGACTGTGTCTGTAGTACATGCCTCGTGTGAGTTTGTAGTACGATGCAGGGACACCACATTTAGCGACAAGAAACGGGAATCACCGAACCACGAGGATGGCCACCGGTAGCACAGGGGAATGTTACTGTGTGGGTGAGGACTGGGATGACTTCGTGGAAAAACTCCCGCTGAGCTGGGAGCGACAGCGGCTGACAAGCGGAGGGCGCATCTACTGACCAGCTGCGGACCACAGATGTATGTGCTAATGAAACATAAGAACATAAGAATTAGAACAGGAGTAGGCCATCTAGCCCCTCGAGCCTGCTCCGCCATTCAACAAGATCATGGCTGATCTGGCCGTGGACTCAGTTCCACTTACCCGCCCGCTCCCCGTAACCCTTAATTCCCTTATTGGTTAAAAATCTATCTATCTGTGATTTGAATACATTCAATGAGCTAGCCTCAACTGTTTCCTTGGGCAGAGAATTCCACAGATTCACAATCCGCTGGGAGAAGAAATTTCTTCTCAACTCGGTTTTAAATTGGCTCCCCCGTATTTTGAGGCTGTGCCCCCAAGTTCTAGTCTCCCCGACCAGTGGAAACAACCTCTCTGCCTCTATCTTGTCTATCCCTTTCATTATTTTAAATGTTTCTATAAGATCACCCCTCATCCTGAACTCCAACGAGTAAAGACCCAGTCTACTCAATCTATCATCATAAGGTAACCCCCTCATCTCCGGAATCAGCCGAGTGAATCGTCTCTGTACCCCCTCCAAAGCCAGTATATCCTTCCTTAAGTAAGGTGATCAAAACTGCACGCAGTACTCCAGGTGCGGCCTCACCAATACCCTGTACAGTTGCAGCAGGACCTCCCTGCTTTTGTACTCCATCCCTCTCGCAATGAAGGCCAACATTCCATTCGCCTTCCTGATTACCTGCTGCACCTGGGCCAATTGTGGAGCAGTGGAGGCGTGGCCTAAACAGTTGGAGCTGTGAGCAGTGAGAGAAGGAGCTGCTGCTTTTGCTCCTGGCTGGGCCTGTGAATCAGCCCAGGAAGAGAAGGAAGGAAGGAAGGGGCTTCACCACCAACTTTCACCCAGAGGGAGAGGAGGAAAAAGCAGAAAACTTGAACAACTTCACCATTTCTACAAAGAGTTGGAGAGAGGGGGAAAGACCAACAACAACATCCAGTGTGGAAGGAGGGAGACTCTACCATTCTACAGGTGGGTGTATTGGTGCAGTCCCTAAAAGATTTTGCTGTATCGGTGGGGGGAGGAAAGAAGACCAGTCGGGGGCCGGAACATTGCGGGGGGTGTGTGTGTGTGGGGGCCTTGCTTACAACTAGGCCCCACACACCTTTGAAGCACCCCTCCCCCATTGCCTAGCCTGGGATAGCTGGAGCTACCAGGCTGAAGAAACAATTAATCCACCCTAATTAAACATCGTTGGGAGTGTGTGCCTGTGTGGCTCCAGCTGCACCAGGTGAAGACATCTTCTCCCCTCACCCGAAGACCACCCCAAAGACTATTTTTGTTTGCCATCTGGGGATTGCACCCACCCACAGCTGTGAGGGGAGACCTGCCCTCGCAGTTTCCCCCCTTCCCACCCCCCTCTCTCTTTCTCTGTTACTCTCTGTCTCTCCCCTCTCTCTCTGAGAGCCCTTTTCCTCCCAAATTGATTGGAAAAATATAAAACAATTAAGACAACTGAGCAGAGGGAGCAAGGCCCCTCCCCAATTGTCAACTAGGGGAGAGGTGTGCCTCATTAAGAGCTCCTCTGCTCAGTCTATTAAACGAGGCCATTTAAAGACCATTAAGGCCTGTGACTTTGGGGTGGGTGTAGCCCTTAAAGGGACCCCGTGATGGCGACCCCATCTACGCCGGTGGCAGGGCCAGCTAGGACTTATGCGCAGGCGGCATCCACATCCACGGCACCTCCTGCGCCACCTGCTGCCCTGCCACCATTCAGACTTATAACTACGAAACACGGGGTCAAGAGCTACACTCACCCCACAATGAGCATTGAGGAGTGCGTGCGGGCGATGGCTGGGGTAGTCGGCCCCTCGGCCATTGTCGCAGCCTCCAAGATGTCTGGGAAGGCCGTGTTCTTCCTGGGGTCGGAGCGGGCGGTGTCCCTGGCCATTGAAAAGGGGCTCACGGTGGGCGGGGCGTTCCTGCCGGTGCACCCTCTCGAGGCCACCGCGCAGAGGGTCATTCTATCAAACGTTCCGCCCTTTGTTCCCGCTGAGCTCCTCCTCCCTCACCTATACCAACTGGGGGAGGTAAGGTCGGGGATCAACCCCATACCGCTTGGCCTCAGGGAGAACAGCCTGCGCCATGTGTTCTCCTTCCGCCGCCAGCTCTTTGTCCGGCTGGCGCGGGAAGAGACGACAGAGGGCAATTTTAATGTGGTGCACGAGGGGACTGCCTACCGCGTCTTTTGGACGTCGGACGGCGTGCGGTGCCATGCCTGCAGGGAGGTGGGGCACGTTCGCAAGAACTGCCCCGCCTCCAAAGCCGCCAAACCACCGAAGGCGGCCAAGGCTGGCGCCGCCGCCACCCCTCCCACTAGTAGCGTCTGCGTGACGGGAGCTGTGGGTGCGCGGGCATCGTCGGGGGCCTTTGTTTTCACGGCCTCCGGCGGGGGGGAGGGAGAGCGTCCGGCCGGAAAGAAGGCGCAGAAGAAGGTGAAACACCTAGAGGCGGGTCCCCTTAGTGCGCCAGACAAGCTGTTCACCGCGCTCGGCCCAACCCCGTCACCGGCGAGCGTGGAGTGCCCTGAGCCCGTGCCCGAGCCTTTGACTAATACCGCAGAGGGGTTCGGGCACGGGCAAGATAAGGAAAAGGGGGGAGTGGAGCGGGAGGCTCGGCAGACACGGGTGTCTCCCTGTCTCCGTGGAAAAAAAGGAGGCGCCGCTCCAATGAGGCGGGGGGGAACAACATCCCTCCGCGGAGGAGTCGGTGCCCGCCGTGTGTCCCGCGTCCCCCACCGGCGCCCCCAAACTGCGCCGTAGGCACGAGAAATCTGTCCCCGGGGAGGGTGAGGCAGTCGAGGCTGCCCAGCCGCTGCCTCCCGGGGATGGCGTGAAAGATCTGCCTGTCGTGGGGGGCGTGGGGCCAGCGGAAGAATGCGTAGCCGCCGGGTCGAGCGTCCCGGGGACTGAGGCGGGCGGGGCCGAAAAGGCCGAACCTGAGCCCGCCCAGCCAATATCCAACTTCCCCCGGGATTTGCTCGACTCGGCAGAAATACGAAGTATTAACACTTTTAATGAATCTGAACACGCTGGGCCGGGGGGTGGCGGCGGGGAGGGGGAGGAACACCCACCCTCGCCCCCTACTTTGGAGCTGGAGCGCTTGGAGGGCCTGGGGATTTTCTATGGCCGGGTCTCTCCTTGTTCCCCGGTTCCTGGGGCGGAGGAGGAACCCCTTCCGCTGTCGCTTCCCGACCCAGCACCAATTCTAAAAGAGCCCAGTGGGGACTCCTCTGCCGACGATCCTGGGGGTGGGATCGGGGCAGAGCCAGGGCCGGATGGAGCGGCCGGGCCGTTTGCCGTACCTCGTGCGGTCGACGGGCCGGCTGCTAGCGGCGACCTTCCGGAGGAGGACAGGGACTCGGTGGAGGACGCGGGTGAAGATCTCGAGTCCATCGCCAGTGAGGCGGTGGATCTCCTCGTGCCCGCCGCTGAGTCCCCCCTCATTCCCGTAGAGGATCTCCGGGACTTTTTGGTCGAGAGCCAGGGTCGCCGCAACCGAGCCCATCTGGCCTGGGAAAGATGGTCCGAGCCGGGGCTGCTCATCGCTTCCGTCAGCGTCGCCGCTAAAACCATGGCCGCGGGCGGGCCCTTATCAAGGGCGCAAGGCCTTGAGCTGCGCCGGCTCAAAAAGTTCCTCGCTGGGTTGCTGAAGGAGTGGAGGTCAACAAAAGACTCCGCTCCTTCCCCCGCAATAGGTTAAGGTAGAGGTTGCACTATGCTTTTGCCATGAAGATAACCATAGCCAGCCTCAACATCAACGGCGGCAGAGGGGCACGTCGTAGATTTGACAATTTTTCGCTCCTGCGGGAGGGGAAATATGCGGTGTGCTTCCTGCAAGAAACCCACACCGTTCCAGGAGACGAAGCCACGTGGCTCCTGGAATGGCAAGGAGAGGTCCGCATGAGCCACCTCACCGCCACTTCTAGTGGGGTGGCCATCTTGCTGGGCCCGCATTTTCAGCCGGAGATCTTGGGGGTCGAGGAGCCCGTGCCAGGCCGCTTGCTGCACGTAACGGTTCGCCTGGGGGACGTGCCGCTCCATCTCGTGAACGTGTACGCCCCTCAGCCCGGCCCGCAGCAAACGCGCTTCTTCGAAGAAGTGTCCGCTCTTTTTGGCTCCGTCGACGTCGGCGACTGCATTGTCCTCGGTGGGGATTTTAACTGCACCCTCGAGGCGAGGGACCGCTCCGGTGCCCCGCAGAGCATGACGGCGATGGAGAAGTTGAGGGACCTGGTCGGGTCCTTCGACTTGGTGGACGTCTGGCGAAATCTCCACCCCGACTCCAGCGCCTTTACTTGGGTGAGGCCTGGAGTAGGATGGTCCAGAGTCGACCGCCTTTACGTGTCTCGGGCGTACGTTTCCTGCGTCCCGGCGGCCTCCATGCGGCCGGTGCCGTGTTCGGACCACCACCTGGTGTGGGCGGAGCTCGCTTCGCTCCGCGCGAGGACGGGGTCCGGGTACTGGCACTTTAACAACCGGCTGCTGGAGGACGAGCGGTTCCAGGACTCGTTCCGTCGATTCTGGTCCGACTGGAGAAGGAAGCAGGGGGGCTTCCCCTCCTTGAGGCTATGGTGGGACGTGGGCAAGGCTCACGTCCATGTCTTCTGTCAAGAGTACGCGAGGGGGTAGATTAAGAGGCGGGCGGCCGGAGTCGGGCGCCTAGAAAAAGAGGTGCTCGACCTGGAATCCCGTCTCGGTCAAGTCGTCGAGGACCCGGCCCTGCGGACGGTGTACGAAGCTAAGAAGGCCGCGCTGAAGGACCTGCAGCTCGTCGGGTCCCGAGGCGCGTTCGTGAGGTCGCGGATCCGGTTCCTGCGGGATCTGGACCGCGGCTCCCCCTTCTTCTACTCGCTGGAAAAAAGACAGAGTGTCCGTAAGCAGCTCTTGACGCTGCTGGCCGACGACGGCTCTCTCGTCTCGGATCCGGAGGGCGTCAACAACAGGGCCCGTGAATATTACAGGGCCCTGTTCTCTCCGGAGCCGTCCAGCGAGGAAGCGCGTAGAGTTTTGTGGGAGGACCTGCCGAAAGTCAGCCCGGAGGGCGGTGAAAATTTGGAAGCTCCGCTAAGCCTGGCGGAGCTGACCGGTGCCCTCGACCGGCTCTCGAGGGGAAAATCCCCGGGGCTGGACGGGCTGACCGTGGAGTTCCACAGGGCGTTCTGGGACGTCCTGGGGTGCGACTATGCGCGGGTCCTGGGGGAAAGTCTGGCGACCGGGGAGATGCCCCTCTCTTGGCGCAGGGCAGTCATCGTCCTGCTGCCTAAGAAGGGCGATCTCCGCCTCCTTAAGAACTGGCGCCCGGTCTCCCTCATCAGCATGGACTACAAAATCTTCGCCAGGGCGATGTCTGCTCGCCTTGGCACCGTGCTGGACCACATGATCCACCCCGACCAGTCCTACACGGTCCCGGGCCGGACAATCCACGATAACATCCATCTGGTCCGGGACCTCATCCATCATTCCCAGGAGGCTGGTCTGTCAGTCGCCTTCCTATCTCTCGACCAAGAGAAGGCGTTCGACAGGGTGGATCACGACTATCTGCTCGGAACTCTGCGCGCTTTCGGGTTCGGGACGCATTTTGTCGCCCGGATCCGACTTTTGTACGCCGCCGCGGAGTGTCTGATTAAGGTTAACGGGTCCTTGACGGCGCCCCTTCGCTTTAGGAGAGGGGTGCGCCAGGGATGCCCCATGTCCGGCCAGTTATATGCCATCTGCGTGGAGCCTTTCCTGCGCCTCCTGCGGACGAGGTTGACGGGACTGGCTTTGCAAGGGCCGGGCGTGGAGGTCGTCCTCTCGGCTTACGCCGATGACGTGCTCCTCGCGGTAGAGGATCCCGCTGACCTGCGGAGGATGCGTGAGTGCCAGGAGATTTACTCGGCCGCATCCTCCGCCAGAATCAACTGGGAAAAATGTTCCGGACTCCTGGTGGGTCAGTGGTGGGTGGACTCCCTGCCGGAGGAGCTCAGGCCTTTTGCCTGGAGCACGACCCATCTCCTCTATCTGGGAGTCTACCTTAGCCCCGACGAGGAAGCCTGGCCGGCGAACTGGCAGGAGCTGGAGGCCAAGGTCGCCGCTCGCCTAGGGCGCTGGACAGGACTGCTCCGAGTGCTGTCCTACAGGGGTCGAGCGCTAGTCATAAACCAGCTGGTGGCCGCAATGTTGTGGTACCGGCTGGTCACTTTGACCCCTCCCCCTGCGTTTGTCGCCAAGATACAGAAGAAGCTGGTGGACTTCTTCTGGAACAACAGGAAGCACTGGGTCTCTGCCGTGGTCTTGAGTCTCCCACTTGAGGAAGGCGGTCAGTCGTTGGTGTGCGTCAGCGCCCAGCTCGCGACTTTCCGTCTTCAGACCCTGCAGAGATACCTTTACGTCGAGCCCCCTCCTAGGTGGTGTGCTCTGGCGACGTATTTCTTCCGCCAGCAGCGCGACCTCAATTACGACACGCAGCTCCTGTTTGTGAACTTGGGGGGTGTCAGGACCGCCCTCCAGGAGCTGCCTGTCTTTTACAAGGAACTCATCAGGGTCTGGAACAAAGTCTCCACCAAGCGCAGCTCTCCGCCGGCTGGAGTGGCGGCTGTTCTGCAGGAGCCACTGCTCGGGAATCCGTACCTCCACGACCGAGGTTTTATGTGGCGGTCGGAAGAGAGGGCTGTGGCTGGTGAGGTGACCAGGGTCAGGGACCTGCTCGATGGCGGAGGAGCGGGCTGGATGGCGCCAGGCACGCTGGCGCGGCGCCTAAATTCAGCCAGCGTCTGCCGCGCGGCCGAAGCCATCGAGTCGCTAAAAACAGCTTTGGGCCCTGACTCTGTTAGGGGCATCGAGGAGGCTCAAGCACGTGGGGAGATCCCGTCCGAACTGACCCCCGTCCGGACGAAATTCCTCATCGGCGCCAAACCCCGGAACCTCCCTCGGGAGCCGGCGCCTCACAACTTGAGCCGCCTCGAGGAAATCCCCTCCGTGCCTTTCAGTTCCGCGCGGAAGGGTTTCCTGTACGGGCTGCTCCTGCACACTCTCAACTTTGCCATCCTCGCCGGCCGTCCGGACACGCCGTGGCGTACCATCTTGCCGTCCGGAGGAGGCGGGGGTCCCCGATGGAGGGCACTCTATGCGGGAGTCCTCCCATTATTCATCCGGGACTTGGCCTGGAGGGTGGTGCACGGAGCAGTGCCGTGCAACAATTTTTTAAGCCGGTTCACGGACTCCCAGGCCGCCTGCAATTTCTGCGGTCTGGAAGAGTCCGTGTTCCATGTTTTTATGGAATGCACGAGGTTGCAGCCCCTGTTTTATTATTTAAAGGGGCTGCTCCTGAAATTCTGGCTGCACTTCAGTCCCACTCTCCTGATCTTTGGGCACCCTGAGCGGAGGGGAGCGGGTAGGTCCGAGGACCTCCTCGTAGGACTGCTCCTGGGCACGGCCAAGGGTGCCACCAGCCGGTCCAGGCAGCGGGCGGTCAAGGGGGTCGTTCAACCTGACTGCCTGCCTCTCTTCCGCGCGTACATCCGCGCCAGGGTGTCCTTGGAGATGGAGCACGCGGTGTCCACGGGTACGCTCGCGGCCTTCCGCGAGAGGTGGGCACCGAAGAGACTGGAGTGCATCGTCACGCCCGGCAACCAAATTTAAATTTGATTTTATGTTTTAAAGTTTAATTTGTTTTAATTGCCGGTGCTTTTAGTGTCCCCCTCCCCTTTTATAGGGGGCACTGGAGGAAAAAATGTGATTTTAGTGCCCAAAAAAAAAAAAAAAAAAAAAAGAAAAACACAAAAAAAAACCACCAAAAAGGAAAAAAAGGGCCTTGTAAATGTCTGGTGTGTCATCCAGGGCGGGTGGCACGGTTTAATGTTTATGTTTTTTCAGGTAAACTCCAAAAGAGTTTCATGCACAAGGAGCCCCAGGTCCCTCTGCACCACAGCATGTTGTAATTTCTCCCCATTCAAATAATATTCCCTTCTACTGTTTTTTTTTCAAGGTGGATGACCTCATTTTCCCTCAATGTATTCCATCTGCCAAACCTTAACCCATTCGCTTAACCTATCTAAATCTCTTTGCAGCCTCTCTGTGTCCTCTACACAACCTGCTTTCCCACTAATCTTTGTGTCATCTCCAAATTTTGTTACACTACACTCTGTCCCCTCTTCCAGGTTATCTATGTATATTGTAAACAGTTGTGGTCCCAGCACCAATCCCTGTGGCACACCACTAACCACCGATTTCCAACCCAAAAAGGACCCATTTATCCCGACTCTCTGCTTTCTGTTAGCCAGCCAATTCTCTATCCATGCTAATACATTTCCTCTGACTCCGCGTACCTTTATCTTCTGCAATAACCTTTTTGTGTGGCACCTTATCGAATGCCTTTTGGAAATCTAAATACACCACATCCATCGGTACACCTCTATCCACCATGCTCGTTATATCCTCAAAGAATTCAGTAAATGAGTTAAACATGATTTCCCCTTCATGAATCCATGTTGCGTCTGCTTGATTGCACTATTCCTATCTAGATGTCCCGCTATTTCTTCCTTAATGATAGCTTCAAGCATTTTCCCCACTACAGATGTTAAACTAACCGGCCGACAATTAACTGCCTTTAGTCTGCCCCCTTTTTTAAACAGAGGCGTTACATTAGCTGCTTTCCAATCCGCTGGTACCTACCCAGAGTCCAGAGAATTTTGGTAGATTATAACGAATGCATCTGCTATAACTTCCTCCATCTCTTTTAATACCCTGGGATGCATTTCATCAGGTCCAGGGGACTTGTCTACCTTGAGTCCCATTAGCCTGTCCAGCACTACCCCCTAGTGAAAGTGATTATCTCAAGGTCCTCCCTTCCCACATTCCCGTGACCAACAATTTTTGGCATGGCTTTTGTGTCTTCCACTGTGAAGACCGAAGCAAAATAATTGTTTAAGGTCTCAGCCATTTCCACACTTCCCATTATTAAATCCCCCTTCTCATCTTCTAAGGGACCAACATTTACTTTAGTCACACTTTTCCGTTTTGTATATCTGTAAAAGCTTTTATTATCTGTTTTTATGTTTTGCGCAAGTTTACTTTCGTAATCTATCTTTCCTTTCTTTATTGCTTTCTTAGTCATTCTTTACTGTCGTTTAAAACTTTCCCAATCTTCTAGTTTCCCACTAACCTTGGCCACCTTATAGGCATTGGTTTTTAATTTGATACTCTCCTTTATTTCCTTGTTTATCCACGGCTGGTTATCCCTTCTCTTACCGCCCTTCTTTTTCACTGGAATATATTTTTGTTGAGCACTATGAAAGAGCTCCTTAAAAGTCCTCCACTGTTCCTAAATTGTGCCACCATTTAGTCTGTGTTTCCAGTGTACTTGAGCCAACTCTGCCCTCATCCCACTGTAGTCCCCTTTGTTTAAGCATAGTACGCTCGTTTGAGACACTACTTCCTCACCCTCAATCTGTATTACAAGTTCAACCATACTGTGATCACTCATTCCGAGAGGATCTTTTACTAGGAGATCGTTTATTATTCCTGTCTCATTACACAGGACCAGATCTAAGATAGCTTGCTCCCTTGTAGGTTCTGTAACATACTGTTCTAAGAAACAATCCCGTATGCATTCCATGAATTCCTCCTCAAGGCTACCCCGTGCAATTTGATTTGACCAATCGATATGTAGGTTAAAATCCCCCATGATTACTGCCGTTCCTTTTTCACATGCCTCCATTATTCCCTTGATTATTGCCCGCCCCACCGTGAAGTTATTATTTGGGGGCCTATAAACTACGCCCACCAGTGACTTTTTCCCCTTACTATCTCTAATCTCCACCCACAATGATTCAACATTTTGTTCATTAGAGCCAGTATCATCTCTCACAACTGCCCTGATATCATCCTTTATTAACAGAGCTACCCCACCTCCTTTCCCTTCTTGTCTATCTTTCCAAATTGTCAGATACCCCTGTATGTTTAATTCCCAGTCTTGGCCCACATTTCTGTAATGGCCACCAAATCATACCCATTTATAATGATTTGTGCCGTCAACTCATTTACTTTATTTCGAATGCTGCATGCGTTTAGGTAGTGTTTTAATACTAGTTTTTAAACCATGATTTTTAGTTTTGACCCCTCCTGCAGCTCCTTTATATTCATACATATTATCCCTTCCTATCACCTTGTGATTTACACTTACCCCAGTGCTACTCTGCTCTGTTGCTTCCTGCCTTTTGCATTCTTTCTTGGGGTCCTGTTCATCTGTGCTCTCACCCACTCTAACTAGCTCAGAGCCCTCTCCTGGGTTCCGAATACACCTTGCATTGAGGCACCAAGCTTTCATGCTTGCCTTTTTATTATGCTTTGACCCTTTAGAATTTTGCTGTACATTGGCTCTTTTTGTTTTTTGCCTTGGGTTTCTCTGCCCTCCACTTTTACTCATCTCCTTTCTGTCTATTGCTTCTGTCTCCATTTTATTTCCCTCTGTCTCCCTGCATTGGTTCCCATCCCCCTGCCATATTAGTTTAACTCCTCCTCAACAACACTAGCAAACCTCGGACATTGGTTCCAGTCCTGCCCAGGTGCAGACTGTCCGGTTTGTACTGGTCCCACCTCCACCAGAACCGGTTCCAATGCTCCAGGAATTTGAATCCCTCCCTGCTGCACCACTGCTCAAGCCACGTATTCATCTGAGCTATCCTGCGATTCCTGCTCTGACTAGCATGTGGCACTGGTAGCAATCTCGAGATTACTACTTTTGAGGTCCCACATTTTAATTTAGCTCCTAGCTCCTTTAAATTCGTCTCATAGGACCTCATCCCTTTTTCTACCTATATCGTTGGTACCAATGTGCACCACGACAACTGGCTGTTCACCCTCCATTTTCAGAATGTCCTGCTCCCGCTCCGATATATCCTTGACCCTTGCACCAGGGAGGCAACATACCATCCTGGAGTCTCGGTTGCGGCCGCAGAAAGGCCCTTACAATTGAATCCCCTATCACTATCGCTCTCCCACTCTTTTTCCTGCTCTCCTGTGCAGCAGAGCCAGCCACGGTGCCATGAACTTGGCTGCTGCTGCCCTCCCCTGATGAGTCATCCCCCTCAACAGTACTCAAAGCGGTGTATCTGTTTTGCAGGGGGATGACCGCAGATCACCCCTGCACTACCTTCCTTGCACTGCTGTTCCTGCTGGTCTTCCATTCCCTATCTGGCTGTGGACCCTTCACCTGCGGCAAGACCAACTCGCTACACGTGCTACTCACTTCATTCTCAGCATCGTGGATGCTCCAGAGTAAATCCACCCTCAGCTCCAATTCCGCAACGCAGTCCGTCAGGAGCTGCAGGTGGACACACTTCCCGCACACATAGTCGTCAGGGACACCGGAAGTGTCCCTGAGTTCCCACATGGTACAGGAGGAGCATATCACGTGACCGAGCTCTCCTGCCATGACTTAACCCTTAGATACACTTAAATTTGCAACAACAATGCTAAAGTTTACTCCCTGTTATAGAAGAGAAAAAATAAAAACTACTCACCAATCACTTACCCCCTTGGCTGTGACGTCACCTTTCTGTTTCTTTCTACTTTTTTGCTGCACAAGCCTCTCACCGACACTGCCCTACTCCTTATCTCGCGGCCTTTTGTAGGCCTCCATGCACCCCGGACTGTCACCTCTCGCCAACGCTGCCCGATTCCTTGTCTCGCGGCCTTTTGTAGGCCTCCACGCACCCCGGACTGTCGCCTCTCGCCGACGTGCTCACACCCCAAAAGCCAGCGGACAAGTCCTTTGAAAAGCTCAGCCAGCTGATCAGTGAGCATCTCAAGCCAGCGAGTAGCGTACACATGGCCTGGCACCGGTTCTACACACACCGGCGTCGGGAGGAACAATACATCTCAGACTTCGTTGCGGAGCTGTGGTGCTTGGCCAGTCTCTGTAAGTTCACAGACGCCTGCAGGGGGGAGATGTAAAGGGACTTTTTCATTGAGGGCATTAATCATGCCGGGATTTTCAGGAAGCTCATAGAGGCCAAGGACTTGACTTTAAAAGGGCCGGCATTGATAGCTCAGATCTTCATGGCAGGGGAAGAGGAGACCAAGCTAATTTACGCACGCAGCCCTGGTCCTGACGTGGCGATGGACCAGGGAGTTAACATTGTGAATGCGGCTAGGGACCCGCAGACAGGCAAGGGCATTTCGAAACTGCCCAAACAGCAACAGACTCTCGGGTGGGCCCGCAACAGGGACAATGGAAAGGGGATCGGCAATTCATGCCATCACGAGGAACAATGCGTCCCACGATGTGACCATTAATACCCACCATCAGAGTGCTTAGAAACAACCAAATGGGCAATCAGAGAAATGCCTGGTAACAGTCCCTTTGTTAACAACAATCTCAGCTCATGCTGGAGATGTGGGGGTAGACATACTGCGAAAAGCTGCAGGTTCCAGCAATATACCTGTTGGATTTGTAACGTCAGTGGACACTTGGCCAGGATGTGCAAAAAGGCTGTGGCGAGGCTAATCTGCGAGACAGTGGAACCAGACGAGGGGTATGCCATGCAGGATGATGCCTGGGGAAAAGCCATGGATGCTGAAGTTCAGCGGGTTCACATGGCTAACGTCCACAGCTCATACACTAAAACGCCACCCATGATGATGAAAGTTTTATTGAATGGCATCCTGGTGCACATGGAGCTGGATATGGGAGCTAGCCAGTCACTTATGAGTGCCCAACAATTTGAGAGACTATGGCCACACAGAGCTAGCAGGCCCAAACTGGAACACATTGACATATAGCTACGGACGTACACCAAAGAGATCATCCCAGTGCTCGGCAGTGCAAACTTGGTGGTAACACATAATGGATCACAGAACCGGCTGCCACTCTGGCTCGTCCTGGGAAATGGCCCTGCACTCTTGGGGAGGAGTTGGCTAGCCGAGATGAATTGGAGATGGGGGGATGTGCACACCATTTCATCTGTGGAGCGAAGTTCATGCTCACAGGTCCTACAAAAATTCGGGTCACTGTTACAACCCTGTGTCGGAACATTCAAGGGCACTAAAGTAGTGATACGTATCACTCCGGATGCCAGACCAGTGCACCAGAGCGGTGCCGTATGTGATGTGTGAGAAAATTGAAAGTGAATTGGACAGGCTGCTCAGAGAGGGCATAATTTCAGCCATTTTTTTAGCAGATGGCTCGGTCAGGATTTGTGGCGACTACAAAGCCACCATCAACCGAGTGTCGCTGCAAGACCAATACCCGCTCCCAAGAGCGGAGGACCATTTTGCCATGCTGGCAGGTGGCAAGCTGTTCACGAAGCTGGACCTCATTTCGACCTACATGACTCAGGAACTGGCTGAAGAATCCAAGTTTCTGACCACCATCACGACGCACAAGGGATTATTTATCTACAACAGGTGTCCGTTTGGCATTCGTTCAGTGGCAGCTATCTTTCAGCAGAACATGGAAAGATTACTCAAATCCATTCCTGGAACAATCGTATTCCAAGACGACATCCTTATAACGGGTCGAGACACCGAGGAACACCTCCACAACCTGGAGGAGGTGCTACGCCAACTGGACCGGGTAGGCTTGCGGTTGAAAAAGGCCAAGTGTGTGTTTTTGGCCCCAGAGGTCGAGTTCCTGGGCAGGAGGGTTGCCGCAGATGGGATCTGGTCCACTGAATGAAAAAAGGAGGCAATCCGCCGGGCGCCCAGGCCCGGCAACACGTCGGAGTTGCGATCATTCCTGGGACTTTTGAACTATTTCGGGAACTTTCTGCCAAACTTAAGCACATTGTTGGAGCCGTCACACATGCTCCTGCGTAAAGGTTGTGAATGGCTTTGTGGGGACTGTCAAGAACAGGCTTTTAATAAGGTGAGGAATCTGCTGTGTTCTAACAAACTGTTGACTTTGTATGACCCCTGGAAAAAACTGGTTTTAACGTGCGATGCATCGTCTTGCTGGGTTGGGTGTGTGTTGCAGCAGGGCAATGACGACGACTGACTCCAACCGGTGGCTTAGGCCTCCAGGTCGCTCTCCCAGGCAGAGCGTGGATATGGCATGGTCGAGAAGGAGGCACTCGCGTGTGTGTATGGTGTGAAAAAGATGCACCAGTACCTTTTCGGTAGACGGTTCGAGCTCGAGACGGACCTCAAGCCGTTAACATCCCTGTTGTCTGACAGCAAGGCTGTCAACGCCAATGCGTCAGCTCGCATACAGCGATGGGCCCTCACGCTGGCTGCGTATGACTACACCATACGGCACCGGCTAGGCACCGAAAATTGCGCTGACATGCTCAGCAAGCTCCCACTGGCCACCACCGAGGGGGCAGCGGAGCAAAGCGCTGAGATGGTCATGGCTGTTGAGGTATTTGACACCACGGGCTCCCCCATCACAGCCCGCCAGATCAAACTCTGGACCAACAACCTCCTATCCATGATAAAGAAATATGTCCTGACTGGGGATAGGGTGTCCGCACACAGGGCGTGCCCCGAGGAGGTCAGACCGTTTCAGAGACGGATGGATGAGCTCTCCATCCAAGCCGACTGCCTGCTATGGTGCAGCCGGGTAGTCATGCCCCAGAAAGGCAGGGAAGCGTTCATCAGGGAACTCCACAGTGAGCACCCTGGCATCCTGTTAATGAAGGCCATTGCCCAGTCACATGTATGGTGGCCGGGGATTGACTCAGACCTGGAACACTGGGTACGCAGGTGCATGACGTGTGCCCAGCTGGGAAATGCCCCAAGGGATGCCCCACTCAGCCCGTGGCCCTGGCCCACCAGGCCATGGTCACGTATTCACGTAGACTATGCGGGCCCGTTCATGGGGAAAATGTTCCTGATCGTTGTCGATGCATACTCGAAATAGATTGAGTGCATCATATTAAACTCGTGCACGACATCCATCACTGTGGAGAGTCTGCGTATGGTTTTCGTGACCCACGGCTCGCCGGACATCCTGGTCAGCAACAATGGCCTGTGTTTCACCAGCCATGAATTCCAGGAGTTTATGTCGGGCAATGGTATCAAACACATCCGGACAGCGCCGTTCAAGCCGGCTTCCAATGGCCAGGCGGAACGTGCGGTCCAAGTCATAAAACAGGGTATGCTACTCATCCAAGGACCCTCCCTTCAGTACCGCCTATCACGCCTCCTGCTGACCTACAGGTCCCGCCCGCACTCGCTGACGGGAGTCCCGCCAGTGGAACTCCTCATGAAACGCACGCTTAAAACGTGGCTGTCCCTCATTCACCCAGCCCTGGCTGACATTTTTGATGGGAAGCGCCAGTCCCAAACCGAGTTCCATGATCGAAACTCAAGTGGGAGGTGTATAGAAATGGATGACCCGGTATTTGTTTTTAACCATGCTTTGGGACCCAAGTGGCTTGAGGGCACAGTAATTGGCAAAGAAGAGAATAGGGTCATAGTGGTCAGACTAAACAATGGGCATATGTGCCGCAAACATTTGGACCAAGTAAAGAAAAGTTTCAGCATAGACACAGAGGAACCTGAAGAAGAGCATGAGATATCACCCACACCACTGCCAGTGGATGAGCAACGAGGACAATCCACAGCATGCACAGTCCCTGCGGCAAGCCCGGACAGGCCGGAAGCACCTCAGTGACAGAGATGCTGCCGAGGCTCAGCCACCAGAGCCACAACTGCGGCGCTCCACGAGAGAGCGTCGACCACCTGACAGACTTAACCTTTGACACAAAAAGACGTAAGGGGGGGGGGGGGGGGTGATGTCATGTCTGTAACCATCATGCAACGGTAATCTTCATGTAACTGTAACCTTCATGCAACTGCTGTACACTGTACTTATACCCTAGAAATGCACACCCTGACCACAGGGGGTGAACTTGTGGGAAACACTCCTCACCTGGTATAAAAGGGGAGGTCCCACCCAGGGTCAGCACTCCTTGATCTTGGGAATAAAGGTTAAGGTCACGTAGTGACTGTGTTTGCAGTACATGCCTCATGTGAGTTTGTAGTACGGTGCAGGGACACCACACTCTCCTTGCGCCCCGGGTCGCTGCTGCTCCCTGAGTCATCTAGCAGTGCACAGGGAACTGCTGACTCGCTTGCCTGGGCGTTATTTGGTTTGGGATCGTGGCTGGTCCCAGTCCCATTTGGGAGAACCATTGCGGGTGACCCTTCGTTCCTGGGTGTAGCCTTGTTGGCGATAGAGTCTGGGGGCTGCGCCTTCGTGCAGTTTGCTCTTTCAGGCTCGTGGCGGTTGGTGCCATCGTGTGCCTGAGAGGTGGAGCTGATCGGGGGCAGGGTATCGATACCGTTGCCATTGCTCTCCTGAGATCGCTTGCTCTGCAGCTTGTATATTTTAGCTGCTTGTGGCCACACTCCGTGGTGCATTACTCTGGTCCCAGGGACGCAGGCTACAGTGTTGGGTAGCTTGCTGGACCTGTGTGCTCCCAATGGGTGTTTACCCGCTGCATTGGCTATATGCAGTTGAAATCCTACATCGCACGTTTCATTACTTATTGTGAATAACCTGTACCTCCAATCGCGATCGCGTGACTTTTCCTTGCTTATTGCATGTACACAACTCTGATCATCAATTACACAGTTTACATCTAACTCACCGTTGCTATTACATTGCTTGAGAGTGTGGAAATGTCCCTTTAAGTGTGGTGGGTTGCAGGCCTCCTTTAAGAGAGCCTTGCTATCTTTACCCCAATCCTCTTCTCCGCTTGGCACCACGTGTTGCTCCATCAGCGCTGTACCTCGTGGTCCGGCCGCCAGCATCTTTTTCTTCAGTGCCTCACCTCATGGGTTGGGCGCCATCTTTTTTCCATCCACGATGTCGACTGCTGTGATCCTCTTCTCCCCGGGTTCCGCCACCGAAGCTGGGAAGTCATCTCTGGGTCCAATTTTCTTCCTCCGGAATCCTGCAACTGGGGCTTGGAAAGTGCGTTCGGGTCGTCTCAGCTGGATCATCTCCACGCAGTTGTGCTGAGCGGTCTGTGCTGGCTTGCTCTCTGGTGCTGAGTCCACCCTCAGGTGGGGGTTTGCTTTGTCTCTGAGCGCAGGGGACGTCGATCGCTGGGAGGATGAAATCTTCCCAGCTCCAATAGATCTTCTCCATCTACCTTCTTCCGAGTAGCGTTGGTTCATCACCTGCAACAATCCACAGGGGTAACTTGTGCACCGTGCCGTCATGGAGTACCTTTATATCTGCACTACCAATGACTGGGATAAGTTCATCGGTGCAGGTGCGCAGCTTTGCCTGAACTGGGACCAACTTGGGTCGTTCAGCCTGATTGTCCCATAGCCTCTCAAAGGCTTCTTGATTCATTACTGACTGGCTCGCCCCCGTGTCCACTTCCACAAAGACTGGAACGCCATTTATCTCGACTTCCATCCTCAACGGAGAACATTCGGTGGTGCAGGTAAACATGCTATATACCTCATCATGGGGCTAAGCTGCCTCTAACTATTGCTTCATAATCCGCGCTGGATTCATGGCCATCTGCAGACTCTTCATCAACACAGTGAGTCATATTTCTTTTATACATTCGCTGAAGTTGGCCCTTTGTGCTGCAGCCTTTACAGACATAGTCTTTAAAACGGCACTGGTGAGCCCTTTGATTCCCTCCGCAACGCCAGCATGGTGCTACTCGATTAGCCCCCCTCGGCGGACTCTGAGTTAAGGGGCTTTGGGGCCTGTTCTCTCTCCCCTGAGAGGATTCATGTTCTACAGTCCAGCCTCTAAAAGGCGCCAATCTGTGCACAGTACTTGCCGGATTTGAGTCCTGAGGAAGAGTCATCTGCCTAGAGCCGCAGGTCAAGGTCATGAATGTTTGGCTCATGGAGATGGCCTTCTGCAGTGTGACTGTGGTATCCGCAGATAGTAGCTTATGAAGAAGGCCCTCATGACCAATTCCGATGACAAAGATATCCCGCAGCACTTCGGTGAGGTGGTCGCCAAAATCTCACTGTGCCGCCAGCCTCCTGAGGTCTGCAGCATATTTCGCTATCTCCTGGCCTTCGGGCCGTCGGTGTGTAGAAAACTGTTGTCTGGCTGTGAGGATGCTCTCTTTGGGCTTGAGTCAATCAGCATTACAAGCTCCTCGTACGTCTTGGTTGTGGTCTTCGCTGGCGCCCCAACCAGAGCAGGATAGCTCTGCGCTTATCAGCCAGTGTGGCCGGCTTGTCACCTGCCAGGTCGTTTGCTGTGAAGAAATAGTCGAGCCTCTCCACAAAAGCTTCCCAATCATCACCATTGGTGAACTGCTGCAACGTACCAAGGTTAGCCATTTTCGCATGAAGGTCCGTAATCTCGTCGCCAATAGTTATGTCTTCAGATGCTCTTATAATGACTCCATGAGACAATGTGTTGTGCTTGAACTGTAGTGACCTTAGTCCATTTAATGTAACTCCAGAGTGAGGATCACACATGGTGGCCTGCCTTTTATACTAGGCCTGGCACACCTATACAGGTAACCTACAAGTCTCCCACTGCAGTGCCCTCAGGTGGCACACCTTGTAATAGTACAAGTAGTAACCATGTAGGACACATGACAGAGATGGCAGAAACTCCGAACAAATATTTTGTATCAGTCTTTACAGTAGAGGACACTAACAATATCCCACCAGTGGATAGTCAAAGGGCTATAGACGGGGAGGAACTTAACACAACCACAATCACTAAGGAGGTGGTATTCAGTAAGATAATAGGACTAAAGATAGATAAATCCCTTGGACCTGATGGCTGACATCCTAGGATCTTAGGAGAAGTTGCGGCAGGGATAGTGGATGCTCTGGTTGTAATTTACCAAATTTCCCTGGATTCTGGGGAGGTCCCAGCAGATTGGAAAACTGCAAATGTATGCCCCTATTTAAAAAAGGAGGCAGGCAAAAAAGCAGGAAATTATAAACCAGTTAACCTAATATCTGTGATTGGAGTCCATTATTAAAGAAGTAGTAGCAGGACATTTGGAAAAGCATAATTCGGTCAGGCAGAGTCAGCATTGCTTTATGAAGGGGAACTCATGTTTGACAAATTTGCTGGAATTCTTTGAGAATGTAACAAACAGGGTGGATAAAGGGGAACCAGTGGATGTAGTGTATTTGGACTTCCAGAAGGCATTTGACAAGGTGCCACATAAAAGGTTACTGCACAAGATAAAAGTTCACGGGGTTGGGGGTAATATATTAGCATGGATAGAGGATTGGCTAACAAACAGAAAACAGAGAGTCGGGATAAATGGTTCACTCTCGGGATGACCATCATTAACTAGTGGAGTGCCGCAGGGATTAGTGCTGGGACCCCAACTATTTACAATCTATATTAACGACTTGGAAGAAAGGACCGAGTGTAATGTAGCCAAGTTTGCTGATGATACAAAGATGGGAGGAAAAGCAATGTGTGAGGAGGACACACAAAATCTGCAAAAGGACACAGACAGGCTAAGTGAGTGGGCAAAAATTTGGCAGATGGAGTATAATGTTGGAAAGTGTGAGGTCATGCACTTTGGCAGAAAAAAATCAAAGAGCAAGTTAGTATTTAAATGGAGAAAGATTGCAAAGTGCTGCAGTACAGCGGGACCTGGGGGTACTTGTGCATGAAACACAAAAGGTTTGTATGCAAGTACAGCAAGTGATCAGGAAGGCCAATGGAATCTTGGCCTTTATTGCAAAGGGGATGGAGTATCAAAGCAGGGAAGTCTTGTTACAGTTATACAGGGTATTGGTGAGGCCACACCTGGAATACTGCATCCAGTTTTGGTTTTCATATTTACAAAAGGATATACTTGCTTTGGAGACAGTTCAGAGAAGGTTCACTCGGTTGATTCCGGAGATGAGGGGGTTGACCTGTGAGGAAAGGTTGAGTAGGTTGGGCCTCTACTCATTGGAATTCAGAAGATTGAGAGGTGATCTTATTGAAACATTTAAGATTATGAGGGGGCTTGACAAGGTGGGTGCAGAGAGAATGTTTCCAGTGATGGGGGAGACTAGAACTAGGGGGCATAATCTTAGAATAAGGGGCCGCCCATTTAAAACTGAGGTGAGGAGAAATTTCTTTTCTCAGAGGGTTGTAAATCTGTGGAATTCATTGCCTCAGAGAGCTGTGGAAGCTGGGACATTGACCAAATTTAAGACAGAGATAGTTAACTGATAATGGAATAAGGGGTTATGGGGAGCGGGCAGGAAAGTAGACCTGAGTCCATGATCGGATCAGCCAAGATCATATAAAATGGCAGAGCAGGCTTGAGGGGCCGTATGGCCTACTCCTGCTCCTATTTCTTACGTTCTTATCATCATCATAGGCGGTCCCTCGTATCGAGGATGACTTGCTTCCACACCAAACAGGGATGAGTTCACAGGTGTTTCAATGAAGGACCTAATATTCCACGTCCCGAACTACATCCTGAAGCGTGGAAGATGCCTGTGCATGGATTTTTTTTAACGTGTGGTGGCCGTTGCACACCAGCCACCATACAGGTTTGACAGACCAAGTCTTGGTCCAGTGGCAAGGATTAACCAAGACGACAGGAGACCAGCTCTGCTGCATGGACCTAGTGCGCACACATATCACAGTGTAGGCTGGTCAGTGCTGCCCCAGGGCCCTCGCCTCTTCTGGCCCCAAACTCACGCCTCTCCTGGGCCCCGATCACTCGCCGCTCCTGCGCCCCAACCTCACCGCTCCTGCTGTACCTGCCTACGCTCCAAACACCGACCTGGACTTTGATGACGTCCAGTACAGTCCCCCTCTTCGCTGCCGTCGCCCTCCTGCACCAGCTCATGCTGTACCTTGCAGTGGTATGCTCCTTTTATGGCCCCGACCTGCTGCTGAGCAGCATGGCAGCCCCGACCTGCGAAAGACCATCAGCGGCGGGTTGGGGCCATAAAAGGTGAGTGGCGGCCTGGAGCAGCTTGGCGGCCCCGACCTAATTGCTATTAAAATGCTGCTGGCCATGCTTAAAGGGGAAATGTCTCCAAAGTTACAAAATGGCAGAAGCAAGGCACTGAAGCAGAACTGCACCATCCTTTTGTGCTGTTACAGCAGAAGGTGCTACTGAGAAGGGCAGTTCGTTTTGGAGAATAAGAACATAAGGAACCTAAGAATTAGGAGCAGGAGTAGGCTATATGGCCCTCGAACCTGATCCGCCAATCAATAAAATCATGGCTGATCTTCGATCTCAACTCCACTTTCCCGTCCGATCTCCATATCCCTTGATTCCCTGAGCGAACAGTACTCTCCACTCAAGATTACTGCCAAAGCAGCCCGGATGGAGATTGTTGAGTAAAGTGATGCTGTCCAATGTGTGCACTGAACCAGGAAGCAATCGAGGAAGAAACTTACTGGGCTATGTAAGGTAAGTACATTCACACTTTGCATATTTTAACCATGTTGCCTGAAATGATATTTTACTAGCACTTCAGTGTATGCATCTTGCAAACACTAGCAACTGTTGATCTAATTTACAAATGCATAAACATGTCTATGTTTCATCATTGCTACCAATCACTGTGTGTTTGCCCTGTGTACCCCGTAAAATGTGGCAAACAATAAACACCAGGGGCAGGAGATTCCACTGTTGTTTTCAGTGCAATTCACCCCCAAATCGGCAAACCAGTGCAAAAGATGGCGGATATTTCAGCACAAATTACATCCAGCGCAAATCAAGCTTCTAAAATCTTTTGTGCTAGTTTAAAAACATTGCATTAGAAACCACTAGCTGTGCCACTAGCCAAGCTGTTCCAGTACAGCTCATAGGCAGTCCCTCGAATCGAGGATGACTTGCTTCCACGTCAAGAAGTTCACAGGTGTTTCAATGAAGGACCTAAAATTCCAGGTCCCGAAGTAAATCTTGAAGGGTGGAAGATGCATGTGCGTGGATTTTTTTAACGTGTGGTGGCCGTTGCACACCAGCCACCACACGGACTTGACAGAGCTAGGTCTTTGTCCAGTAGCAAGGATTAACCAGTACAGCTACAACACTGGCATCTACCTGACAATGTGGAAAACTGCCCAGGTATGTCCTGTTCACAAAAGCAGGTCAAATCCTATCTGGCCAATTACCACCGCATCCGTCTACTTTCAATCATCAGTAAAGTGTCTTGGGACTTACAAGGGAGGATTAAGAAAAAAAGGGACGATTATGTCATATATCAACAGCTAAATATGATAGAATCTTTAGAGGAATATAAAAAGTTAAGAGGCAAAATTAAAAAGGATATTAGGAATGCTAAGAGAGAGTATGAGAAATTCTTGGCCAGTAAAATTAAGGAAAACCCTACGATGTTCTATAAATATATTAAGAGTAAGAGGGTAACTAAAGAAAGGGTAGGGCCTATTAGAGACCATGAGGGTAATCTTTGTGTGGAGGCGGAAGATGTTGGGAGGGTTCTTAAAGAATACTTTGCATCTGTTTTCACAATGGAAAGGGACAATACAGATACTGCTATCGAGGAAGAGTGTGATATTCTAGAAGAAATAAATATAGTGAGAAAGGAAGTATTAAGGGGTTTAGCAGCTTTAAAAGTAGATAAGTCCCCAGGCCCAGATGAATGCATCCCAGGTTGTTGAGCGAAGTAAAAGAGGAAATAGCAGAGGCCTTGACCATCATTTTTCAGTTCTCTTTGGATCTGGGTATGTTGCCGGAGGATTGGAGGACTGCTAATGTAGTACCCTTGTTTAAGAAGGGAGAAAGGGATAAGCCGAGTAATTACAGGCCTGTCAGCCTAACCTCAGTGGTGGGAAAATTATTGGAAAAAATCCTGAAAGACAGGATAAATCTGCATTTGGAAAGGCAAGGATTAATTAGGGACAGTCAGCATGGATTTGTGAAGGGAAGATTGTGTCTGACTAACCTGACTGAATTTTTTGAGGTAACCATGAGGGTCGATGAGGGTAGTGCGTACAATGTAGTATATATGGACTTTAGCAAAGCTTTTGATAAGGTCCCACATGGTAGACTTGTCATGAAGGTTAAAGCCCATGGGATGCAGGGCAAAGTGTCAAGTTGAATCCAACATTGGCTTCAGGGTAGGAAGCAAAGGGTAATGATTGATGGATGTTTTTGTGACTAGAAGGATATCTCCAGTGGGGTTCCACAGGGCTCAGTACTGGGACCCTTGCTTTTTGTGGTATATATCAACGATTTAGATTTGAATATAGGGAGTATGATTAAGACGTTTGCAGACGACGCTAAAATTGGCTGTGTGGTTGATATGAAGAGGAAAGTCACAGGCTGCAGGAGGATATCAATCTACTGGTCAGGTGGGCAGAGCAGTGGCAAATGGAATTTAATTCAGAGAAGTTTGAGGTGATGCACTTTGGGAGGGCTAATAAGGAAAGAGTATACACATTAAACGGTAGGCCACTTAATAGTGTAAATGAACAAAGGGACCTTTGAGTGCTTGTCCACAGATCCCTGAAAGTAGCAGGCTGGTGGATAAGGTGGTAAAGAAGGCATACGGAATGCTTGCCTTTATTGGCCGAGGCATAGAATATAAGAGCAGGGAGGTTATGCTTAAATTGTATAATACTTTGGTTAGGCCACAGCTGGAGTATTGCGTGCAGTTCTGGTCGCTGTATTATAGGAAGGACGTGATTGCACTAGAGAGGTTGCAGAGGAGATTTACTAGGATGCTGCCTGGAATGGAGAATCTAAGTTATGAGGGCAGATTGGATAGGCTGGGTTTGTTCTCATTGGAACAGGGGTAGTTGAGAGGAGACCTCATTGAAGTGTGCAAAATATTGAGGGGCCTGGACATAGTGGATAGTAAGGGTCTATTTCCATTGGTGGAAGGGTGTATTACGAGGGGGCATAGTTGTAAGGTAGTTTCTGGTAGGTTTAGACAGGATTTGAGCGGGGGGGGGGCAGGGCACCTTTACGCAGAGGGATGGGGGGATCTGGAACTGGCTGACTGGAAGAGTGGTGGATGCAGAAACCCTTACCACTTTTAAGAGATGGTTGGATGGGCACTTAAAGTGCAGTAAACTGCAGGGTTACGGACCTAGAGCTGGTAATTGGGATTAGACTGGATGACTTTTTATAAGACGGAGCAGATATAATGGTAAGTACTGCAGGGAATAGAATACGGCCAGGGTAATCTCCTGGACTAGTTTCGATTGCCTGGATGGGTCAGAGAGGAATTTTCCCAGATTTTTTCTCCCTAATTGGCCTGGGTTTTTATCTGGTTTTTGCCTCTCCCAGGAGATCCAGTTGGGGTGGAGTGTAGAATGTTTTAGTATAAGGGGCGGACTGGTTGGGCTGGGAGCTCTTTGCCTTTCCGTCATTGTTCATAGGTTTATATGTACCATTAGGGCTGCTGACCAAGGGCCGTGTGGCTCTTTGTCGTCCGGCGCAGACACGATGGGCCGAAATGGCCTCCTTCTGCGCTGTATCTTTCTATGTTTCTATGTTTCTAAGGTGTCATTGACAGAGCTATAAGTGGCACTTACTCACCAATAACCTGCTCACCAATGCTCAGTTTGGGTTCCACCAGGACCACTCTGCTTCAGACATCATTACAGCCATGGTCCAAACATGGACAAAAGAGCTGAATTCCAGAGGTGAGGCAGCATCAAGGCAGCATTTAACCGAGTGTGGCATCAAGGAGCCCTAGTAAAATTGAAGTCAATGGGAATCAAGGGGAAAACTCTACACTGGCTGGAGTCATATTTAGCGTGGAGGCCCTGTACCCGCATGAGAACACCAGTGGCAGGTCGGGGCCATAAAAGGAGCGGCGTGGAGGCCTCGGGAGCAGCACGAGCTGGTGCAGGAGGACGACGGCAGCGAAGAGTGACATCATCAAGGTCCAGGTCGGTGACTGGAGCGTGGGCAGATACAGCAGGAGCGGTGAGATTGGGGCGAAGGAGTGGCGAGAGACTGTAGAGGGACGTGATCGACGGCCAGGGGTAGCACGGGCCAGCCCACACTGCGATATGTGTGCGCACTAGGTTCGTGCAGCAGAGCAGGTCTCCAGTCGTCTTGGATAACCCTTGCCACTGGACCAAGAGCTAGCTCTGTCAAGCCCGTGTGGTGGCTGGTGTGCAACGGCCACCACACGCTAAAAAAATCCACGCACAGGCATCTTCCACCCTTCAGGATATAGTTCGGGATCTGGAATATTAGGTCCTTCATTGAAACACCTGTGAACTCATCCTTTTTTGGCGTGGAAGTAAGTCATCCTCATTTCGAGGGATTGCCTATTATGATGATTACTTAGCACAAAGGAAGATGGTTGTGGTTGTTGGAGATCTATCATCCCAGCCCCGGGACATCGCTGCAGGAGTTCCTCAGGGTAGTATTCCAGGCCCAACCATCTTCAGCTGCTTCATCAATGACCTTCCCTCCATCATAAGGTCAAAAGTGGGAACGTTCGCTGATGATTGCACAGTGTTCAGTTCCATTCGCAACTACTCATAAAATGAATGCCAGCATGCATCAAGACCTGGATGACATTCAGGCTTGGGTTGATAAGTGGCAAGTAACATTCATGCCACACAAGTGCCAGGCAATGACCATCTCCAAAGAGCAAAAGTCTAACCACCTCCCCATGATATTCAACATCATTACTATCAACGAATCCCCCACCATCAACATCCTGAGGGTCACTGTTGACCAGAAACTTAACTGGACCAGCTACATAAATACTTTGGCTACAAGAGCAGGTCAGAGGCTGCATATTCTGTGACGAGTGTCTCACCTCCTGACTCCCCAAAGCTTTTCTACCATCTACAAGGCACAAGTCAGAGTGTGATAGAATACTTTTTACTTGCTTGGATGAGTGCAGCTCCCACAACACTCAAGAAACTCAACACCATCCAGGACAAAGCAGCCCTCTTGATTGGCACCCCATCCATCACCTTCAACATTTACTCCCTCCACCACCGGTGCATGTATCTACAGTGTGTACCATCTACAAGATGCACTGCAGCAACTCACCACAGGTTCTTCAACAACACCTCCCAAACCCACGACCTCTACCACCTAGAAGGACAAGGGCAGCAGACGCATGGGAGCACCATCGCCTGCAAGTACCCCTCCAAGTTACACACCATCCTGACTTGGAAATATATCATCGTTCCTTCATCGTCATTGGGTCAAAGTCTTGGAATTCCCTCCCTAACAGCACTGAGGGAGCATCTTCAGCACACAGACTGCGGCAGTTCAAGAAGGCGGCTCACCACCACCTTCTCAAGGGTAATTAGGGATGGGCAATAAATGCTGGCCTTGCCAGCGATGCCCACATCTCAGAATGAATAATAAAAAAGGCGCCCTCGCCCACAAAACTGGCCATGCTCGAGATCAAATTAATCACTATTACGAGTTACTGCTAACTGCACCCGTTAGAGGGCATTCGAGGAGGGTCTTAAAATTAAGCTATTTTAGGCGCAAGGACACCAATAGGCGCATTTTAATAGTTTCCTTTTTTTAATTTACTAAGAAACTGACTACTGTACACCAATGTAATTAGTAAATGATACTGTATAATTTTTTTAAACTAATTTTAAGTTATTTAAAAGCAGATTACTAACAGAGTGGACTAGACACTCTGATTAAAATTGCTTTTTAAAAAAATGATAAACCCATTTTCAGTTGTATTAATTTCTCGGCGGTTAAGTGGAAAGATGGTAACATGGGCGGTCGTTACCGGAATGGACGGTAAATACTAAAATTTAGTCCGAGGCTGCAGTTGGGCCCAGGGAGGGGGAAAACTTAAAAAAAAAATTTCAGTAAAAAAAAATAAAAACGTACGAAGCATTCCCAAGACAGTTTTATACCTAATCGCCATTTTTAAATTTTATAAAAATAAATCAAGAACCTTTAACTTACCTTTCTTTGCAGGGTACTCACCTACCACCCTGCTTTAGCAGCTTTTACAGGGCGGTTCTCTCGACGAGCTGGACGTCGACGGTTGAGGCCAAACTTAAGCCCTGGCGGTTGTTCTCGGCATTGCACGTGGGCGGTTTGGTCCCAGCGGGCATGTTCAGATGTGGGCGATAACATTGAAAAACTTAAGTGGAAACTTTCGCTGGGTGGAAAAACAGTTGTACCGCCGAGAAAATCGCCGACCATGAACGTGAAAGTTTAGCCCTTAAATATATCAAGGAATATTTTTTGATACAAATACATTTATTTTTTAAATTACGTTTTAAAACGTTGCCCGATGCCCTGGTTCATCGCAGATTTTACGTTCGGTAATATGCGAATGAGTTTGCGCAGAAACTTGAGAAAAAAAATGCTCTGAAAGCTAGCTCAATTTTAAGTGCACTTTCCACCCAGAGCAGAAACTCTTGGCCCACACAAAGTATCGGCATGCTGTCTGTTGACACGTTCACATGATGGTTGCTGGTCTGGGTATTTCGATGACACACATCATTCATATTCTTTATTTCAACTTATGTCCCTTTTTTATCTGTTTGCAAGAATGTCTGCACATAACCAACACCAACAAATGCAGACAGGAGGGGGTTGTTACTTAATGTTGTGACCCTTGACTCCTTATGAGGGAATGGCCCTGGAAATTCTGAGCATGAGGTTTACAAAGGGAGTGTGGGAGATAAGGTAAGAGACTTGCCTTAATTTATGCCTAATATCTCACTTTGATTTTTATTCTTTATTATCTTATTCACTCATTCATTTTCTCCTTTACACAAAGGCATACACTGCAGCATAACCCACGACAATGTCTTGCCATCTAGAGCTGTTTCGAGGCTATCATGGCTAAAATTGTCAAATATGCTCTTTCTTAGCTCATTCAATTGCCCAAAACAAAGAAATGGCTGAGCTCAATGCCTAACCTGAATTGAGCACCTCACTACATCCCGAGTCTAGACCCAGCCATTATACCAGGATTGAACTCACTGGTCACCTCTGACGCTGACCCCACCAGAGATTGCGGGGGCAGTGAGAGGTCACCTCATTTGAATGGGTCCAGCAGGCGCCTATGCCATTAGGGGTGCATCCTGGGCACCCACCTTGCCCCACAGGCCAGAAAGTCCATTACAAAATGCTGGATCCCCTGGAAAAACATTTTTGTGGTGCCCCCAGTCACCCCTTTTGTAAAGTATCCGCAGTAAAATAAGTAATTTTTAAAAAAACAGTCTGTCAATTTTCGGAGATCCATGCCTTGATCCTGGTCTGAGCTTACAGGTGGGTCTCACATCTGCCTTTTGACTGCCAAGTTCATAAAGTCTCATCAGGTGTCCTGCCACTGATCATACGGCAGGTCCCTCTGAAGGCCATAAATGATCCCTAACATTGAGAGTCCCTGGCCCACTCCTGTGTCAAATGGCCTTCTCCTTCTAAAAATAGAAAATCAGCAAGGCACAAAAGGCAGCGGTGAGAAGAGCAATAAGACTGATACTCAGTGTTGAAGGGAATAGCTTTGAGGAATAATTCGATAAACTAGGGCCCTCCAACTTTGAAACAAGGCTGCTAAGGTATATAAGATGCTTAATGCAATAGAGAACGTAAACCTGAAACAATACTTTAAAATACATCAGGGCAGAAGGACAAGAGCGCATAGGGTTAGGGTTGTGAAAGGCAAACTTGGGATAGATATAAGGAAAGGAAGGTTTTTTGTTTACACGAGAGGCTGGATCAACTGGGCCTGTATTCACTGGAGTTTAGAAGAATGAGAGGGGATCTCATAGAAACATATAGAATTCTGACGGGACTGGACAGTTTAGATGCAAGAAGAATGCTCCTGATGTTGGGGGAGTCAGAACCAGGGAACATAGTCTAAGGACAAGGGGTAAGCCATTTAGGACCGAGATGAGGAGAACATTTTTCACTGAGAGTTGTTAATCTGTAGAATTCTCTACCGCAGAAAGTTGTTGATACCAGTTCGTTAGATATATTCAAGAGGGAGTTAGATATGGCCCTTACGGCTAAAGGGATCAAAGGGTATGGAGAGAAAGCAGGAAAGGAGTACTGAGGTGAATGATCAGCCATGATCTTATTGAATGGTGGTGCAGGCTCGAAGGGCCGAATGGCCTACTCCTGCACCTATTTTCTATGTTTCTATGCTCTGACCCCTTCCCGACCAGCAGCAACCAATTTTTGAAAATTATTCCGCGGGAAATGCCCCATGCAGAATTACCCTGCGGATGTGCCTTCGCCGCCGGTTAGTGCCACTGACAGCTTTTGCTGTCGGTGCCAATTTTGTGGCTGGGCGACATGGCTGCCCCTAAAGGGGAAGTCGCACTACCGGCAACTCCATTTTATTTTTTATTGTTGGATGAAAATTATGCCCGTGGGTTCGGCCGGGCCGCCAACAGACAGCCCGGTTCCCCCTTTTGGGTGCCAGGCCGCTGGGCCGGGATGAAACCCTCCCTAGTAGCCCAATGTTTGCCACTAAAGTGGCTGCAGAGTTTGCAGCGGCCCTCCCTTTTAACTGAAGGGGAGGGATGTTGTGACACGTCAGCCTGATGACATCATCAACAACATGCTGGTGACATGAAGCATCGGCCACTATGACCCGCCCCTACTTCCACCCCACTAGTTGCGGTGACTCCGACCCAACTGCACTTCCACCCCTCTCCTGACACCAACGCCACTCTGACTGGAAACATAAGCCAAATAGCTGAAAATCGCTGGAATGTGCGCCCCATGCATTGAGGCGGATGGAGCACCGAAAAAAGGGTAGGTGTGCCCCGTTTTGGGCGGTGGACAATTTTGGTTCCCTTGTATCAAGGGTGTTCAAGACTTGAGCTTTGTAGAGAGTTAAGGGTTGTTGAGGGCAAAAGGAATATTTGGCACAGGAGAGGAAAATTAACTTTTTGCAAGTATTTTTTGTTATGGGAGATGTGGAATAGTTATGGCAAGAAAGTCAATAGATGAAGAAGGACTAAGGGTGGTATAAAATATTATAAGTGCTAGCTGTTGATAAGACTTGAATTAAAACAAAGCAACAGTTTCATTATCAGCACAAAGGAGAGTAAAATGGAATGATTCATCCCTTGCATTGCAAAAGAATTGGCAGTTGTATTCACTGGGGGCATGCTATTTCAAGGAAGTTGATGAGTGCAATCAGGTTTTGATGAGTGGAAAGGTTATTGATAGGAAGACAGAACAAAATAGGCAGGAGAACATAGCCCTTGGCAATCACCAAGTTAATAGAAAAAGAATTAGAGGATGAACCATCAACTTCAGAACAGATAGTGATTTGAGAGGAAACTAAGTAACCATGAAAATAGCTTTGGTGGAATGCCATATAATGGTAACTTAAGAACATAAGAAATAGGAGTAAGAGTAGGCCATTTGTCCCTTCAAGCCTGCTCCGCCATTCAATAAGGTCATGTCTGATCTTCTACCTTCACCTTCTCGCACTATTATTATATAAATACTAAAGTTTACTCCAGATAAGCAATTCAATTATTTTACATGGAATGGGGATGAGACTACTGGATGTAAGAACATCAGAAATAAGAGCAGAAGTAGGCCATACGGCCCCTCAAGCCTGCTCCCCCATTCAATAAGATCATGGCTGATCTTCGACCTCAACTCCACTGTCCCGCCCGATCCCCATATCCCTTGAATTCCCTTAATATCCAAAAATCTATTGATCTCTGCCTTGAATATACACAATGACTGAACATCCACACCCTGCTGGGATAGACAATTCCAAAGATTCACAACCTGTTGAGTGAAGAAATGTATCCTCATCTCAGTCCTAATTGGCTAACCCCTTATTCTGAGACTATGACCCCCCAGCCAGGGGAAACATCCTCCGAACATTTACTTTGTCAAGCCCTGTAAGAATTTTATATGTTTCAATGAGATTACCTCTCATTCTTCTAAACTCTGGGGAATATAGGCCTAATCTCCTCAATCTCTCCTCACAGGACAATCCCCCCATCCCAGGAATCAGTTTGGTGAACCTTTGATGCAATCCCTCTTGGACAAGCATATCCTTCCTTAGGTAAGGAGACAAAAACTGTACACAGTACTCCAGGTGTGGTCTCACCAAGGCCCTATATAATTGCAGTAAGACTTCTGTATTCTTATACTCCAAATCTTTAGTAATAAAGACTAACATACCATTTACTTTCCTAATTGCTTGCTGTATCTGCATGCTAACTTTCAGTGATTCGTATACAAGGACAACTTGTTTAAAATGTACAGTACCAGATGTGTCAAAGGCTCTGCAGATGTCATGGGCAATGACAGACAATTCATCAAGGCCTTCAAGAGCAGACTTCTCGAGGTAGGTACCATAGCAACAAGATCACTAGTGGTACAGACAGAACTTGCAGAGTGATAGTTATTTGAGTTAACAGAAGGTTTCTTAACCTGAGAAAGTACTTATGTGTGACTAATAAGCAGTAAATTGAAGGATAAGAAGATACACCTTAGAGATACAGGCCAATTGTGCTGGATTTGTACCAATAAGTCAGAACTTGCACCTGCTGATGCTCTGCAGAGCTGAAGCGGCCATAATTTGAGTGGCCAGCTCATTTAAATATCAATTGGCAGTTCTCTACAACAAATACTGTGTAAAATGGAAACACTATGCTGATAGTGTTTGGAATTGAGATTGCATCCTTTAAAAAGCCAGGTCTGGTTGAAGGTTACAGCATTAGGCTAGGGGAGCAGTAAGTAACTCGGAAATGTTGGACTCACTGAGTTGACTGTCAGGTAGCTGCAACTGGATGGTTTATATGAGATTTTTGTACCACTTTGAAAGAATGTCTTCCAATAGAGGGTGTGCCAGAGATGGCCATTGCAAAGAGGTACAAAAGAGCGAACAATTTCAATGGGATGGCCCTCTAAACCCTCTTCGAGTAGATTCAACAAAGCAGAAAGAGATTTCTGTGTTTCAATGGGAGGAAACTGCAATAAACAAAATGAGTCTTGTGCTATGTGGAGAAAGGTGGCACTGGCAATGTGGGCCAATCCTCTCACTCTGGAAATTCAGACCAGTGCCACAAGAAGTTCAATGACCTGATGAGGCCAGGCAAAGCTAAAATACCAGCCATGTTCCCTTTTCTTTCTTGAGCACTAGTACAGTCTTCACCCCCTAAAATTAAGTGCTGCCCAACTAATATTTCACAATGCGCTCTGCTTAAAGGAGTGCACTAACTTAGGATCTGACAGTGTGTGTTGACATCTCTTATAACAGGAATTACTTGTATGAAGAACCTTAAAATTCCTCTACAACTTTAACAGGGTGATACTACCAGATATCTTGCATGACACCTGGGAGACAACCCTCAAACCAGCCTTTATCTAATTCTTCAGTCTTCTGGCAGGAGACACTTGTGCAAGATGCCTTCAAGAGGCAGGGTACAGGAGGAAGATATCCAATATTAAAGAACTCATCCTCTATAGGGAGCAAGCCATTGCGCTGCTGGTGAGGCACTCAGCTCTATCTGTATTCCCACACCCGTCTCCAGGGTAATGCTCATCAATTTTGATGCTGCTGGAATAGATGGCAGCTGAAGTTGAGATGACATAAGAACGTAAGAATTAGGAGCAGGAGTAGGCCATTCTGCCCCTCAAACCTGCTCCGCCATTCAATGAGATCATGGCTGATCTTCTACCTCAACTCCACTTTCCTGCACTATCCCCATATCCCTTGATTCCCTTAATATTCAAAAATCTATCGGTCTCTGTCTTGAATATACTCAAAAACTGAGCCTCCACAGCCCTCTGGGATAGAGAATTGCAAAGAGTCACCACCCTCTGAGTAAAGAAGTTTCTCCTCATCTCAGTTGTAAATGGCCAACCCCTTATTCTGAGACTGTGACCCCTGGTTCTAGACTCCTCAGCCAGAGGAAACATCCTCTCTGCATCTACCTTGACAGATGTGATCTGTCAATGGTGAGAGAGGTTGCGCCAAGGAGGTGACAGTGGATAGAGTGTTCATGGCAAACTCTTCCAAACTGCATACAACAACAACAACTTGTATTTATATGGCGCCTTTAATGTAGTGAAACATCCCAAGACGCTTCACAGGAGTATTATGAGATAAAACAATTTGACACCGAGCCGCATAAGTAGAAATTAGCGCAGGTGACCAAAAGCTTCTTCAAACAGGTAGATTTTAAGGAACGTCTTGAAGGAGCAGGCTCGAGGGGTCAACTGGTCTATTCCTGCTCCTATTTCTTATGCTTCTTATGTTCTTATGAAAGAGAGGTACAGAGGCAGAGAGGTTTAGGCATCTGTCTCACACATGCATGATGATCTTTTTGAGGTTGCAGATGTGCTGCATACTGTTTAAAGTAAATAGGGGGAAGTTTAGAGGAGATATGAGGGAAAATGTCTTCACTCAGAGGTGGTGGGGGTCTGGAACTCACTGCCTGAAAAAGTGGTAGAGCCAGAAAGCCTCACCACATTTAAAAAATGCTTGGATGTGCACTTAAAGTGCCGTAACCTACAGGGCTACGGACCAAGAGCTGGAAAGTGGGATAGGCTGGATAGCTCTTGGTCGGTCGGCATGGACACGATGGGCCATAATGGCCTCCTTCCATGCTGTAAATTTCTATGATTCTATGATATTGAGGGAGTGGAAGCTCTTCTGGTTCACGAACACTCCTGTGTTATCTGGGGGTGCCTTGATTGCCACATGTGCGCAGTCAATAACGCCCTGCACCTGTGGGGAAACCAGCCAGAGCTGCAAAGTCAAGTGCACGCTCAGTCACAATGGCTTCATCAGTGGCAAAGTGTACATAAGTGGCTGACTTGTGAAACATGGCATCGATCACCTGGGTGATGCATTTGTGGGCGGCCGATTGCGAGATCCTGCAAATGTCTGCTGCAGATCTCTGGAAGGAGCCCGAGGCAAAGAAGTTAAGTGACTTTGATGGCCACTGGTAAGGCATGTCCACCAGGTCCACTGGGCAGCAGGTCTTATTCAAGCAAATTTCAAATGTCCAGGAAACTCATCCTCTGCCTGGATACCCTGTGTTGGGGGTATCGCCTTCGGCACGATGCTGATCCCCTCTCTGCTATGGAGCATCAGGTCGGTGATGAGATTGCTGTTGATGTTGTTGTTGTTGCTGCTGGTATGGCTGGTGCTGAGACTCATCTTGGTCCGAATCTGATAAACACTACGCATGCGGAACTGATAAGTGCCAGGTAAAGTGGAGATCAGAGGCACAATCCTTCAATGTAGTGAGTGACTAGCAATCTAGTGAGAGTGGCCTCCGAGGTTGTAGAAATCATCTGCAAAATCTCTGCACAAAATGCTGTCAGCCTTTCCCTTAGGCAAGGAAGCAGGTGTAATGTGTTAGTATTTATATGATTTTTCCAGCTGTCATTTAATAAACGAGCACAATGGCCACTGAGCTCGTGCCTTGCCTTCGCAGACGAGTTTCAGGAAGTCCTTGCACAAGCCTTTTCAGTGTTTCTCAACGAGCTGCTAACTACTTCAATGAGGTCTCCCTCCTCTCCCGAGCAGGTCCATGGCGTGCTTTGAAATGCGTCCCTGTTAAATGCGGGATGAAGGCAGATTCCTGACACGCTGTCAATTTCTCCACTTTTAACTGCCGACCCGCTCCCAAACCCGCACTCTCTGCAATGTGAAAATTCTGGTCTAATATTCAATTGGTGCTATCTAAAATCTGATTGTTACAAAATTCTGCTCCTCTTGCATTGCACAGTACAGCAAACTGTGTTTGGAAGATATTTAAAAACAGGTAGCCACACGTCGGTAGGAAGTGACTATTGATTATTTGTTATCAAGCTTCGATAACAGTAGAGAGGGACAATCCAGTAGCAGGTGAAGATACAGGAAAATGGAACTGCCTTTCTCTGTAGTTTACAATTTTAGTGAATAAATATGTTTACAGCATAAGATACAGTACATTCAAAACATTTAGCTCAGAAATTCCACTCTTTCTAGGGGCAAATTTCAGGCATAGGGACAGTGCAGGGATCCCAGGTTGGGGCAGAACCTATCTTCACCAGATTTCGGCCCCATTGATGCAGCCTGAAAAATTTTAATAGAGGAGCAGCAGGCAGTTCTTCAGCCTGTGCCTCTCTCCATCCCAACTTTCAGTTTGGTTGTGTGTCAGGACATTCCTAGGCTCACCTGGGAATCTCACCAGATGTACCACCCAAACTCCCAGCAGTACCGAAAGCTGGTGAAAACAGACATTCATCATCATCATAGGCAGTTCCTCGAACTTGCTTCCACATGAGTTCACAGATGTTTCAATGAAGGACCCGATGTTCCAGACCTGAACTCCAATTAAAGGGGTGGAAGATGCCTGTGCGTGGATTTTTTTTATGTGTGGTGACCGTTGCACATCAGCCACTACATGGGCTTGACAGAGCTAGGCCTTTATCCAGTGGCAAGGGTTAACCAGGACGCCTGGAGACCTGCTTTGCTGCACGGACCTAGGGCACACACATATGCAGTGTGGGCTGGCTCGTGCTGCCCCTGGGCCCTCGGCTCTTCTGGGCCCCGTACCCTCATTTGTCGCACCTCCGCCACGATCTCTCGCCGCTCCTCCGCCACAAACATGTGCTGTACCTCCACCACGATCTCTCAGCGCTCCTCCGCCATAAAACACTCAACAAATGATGTAGATTGGTGGTAGTTCTGGGCTGCAAGAGGGTCCCACCAATAATAAATTAAACAGCAATGAATCCCAAAGGATTGATTCTGGGTCTACCAGTGAGGGAACTTATAAAGAGGCAACAAGTCTTCGACCAAAACCAGCATGTTGGTCATCTCTTACCCACTTTAGCGACAAGGTACCACTGTGGGATTCTACTGCTATTTGGAGAATAAGGACTCCAAGCTTTTAGCTTTATTTTGTGCCTATAACAGCAGTGTCATGAAAGAATGCCATGGTGTAATTTCAAGGCCTTTGTGACAAAGATAATGGATTGGAATTTGCTGTGAAAATAACAGTGAGACTAACGGTGTCACTGTTATTTATGCACACGTCAGACAGAAACTTCCGCCGAGCACACATGCACAGTTAATCGCAAAAATCTGGAAGTTGATAACCGAGATGCGCCACCCCTCTGTAAGCTGCACGAAAATGGCATCTCGCTGTACTGCTCCCCATTCAAATGTATTCAACGGCATGAGGTTTTTGCACTGACATTGTAGATATGGACTAAACTCGCCACAGAAACTTGCCCATTCCAGTCTAAGTACCTTTTTAACGGCTTGGTAAGTCTTAATTACTTCCAAATAACCTCTCTTGCACGGAAAATTATCTTTTACAGTGTGGAGTCTCATTATTTCAGCTTTTAATTATTGTTGGAGATTTTTAAAAATGAAAATTTTTTGGAACTTTTTCTTTCTGTCTCTTATAAATCAATCTTTCTTTCCCTTTTTTAATTTCATTTTCTGTATCTGATTTGATATTGAATTTACTATTCTAGCTTACTTCCTGGTTCAGACTCTGCGCTGCTCATTAACGATTCTTCAATCTAATTGGTTAAGGAGATACACAGTTGCTTAACCTATTCACACAGGTCCCAAATGCCCTGTAGAGGGTGCTACACTTTTTGGATGTTTGCCTGCAGTAACTTGCTGTGCAAAAGGTCATGGAAAGTCTATGGGCTAGTGTAAGTTGAACAAATGGCACCCACAGCAAAATCCATCCCAATGTATTTTTAACTAAATAAAGGGGTGGTTTGAATTTTGGTTTGATGTTCTATAACTGACAGATCTGAACAACAATGAATGAAACTGCCATGGCCTGAAGACTTTTGTGAAACCTACCTGAGCAGGATCTTTTCAGTCTTTTCAGCTGCTGATCTGTTGTTTTAACGAGACTTGGTGAGGATCTCGGTCCTTCTTTTAATTCTTTATCAGAACCATTCAACTCACCAACATTGTTTGATTCAGATCCTGAAAAAAATGTATAAAATTGATTTTGTGTTATTTATCAATGTTTGCACAACTTCAGCTCTTCAGCTGCACAATTCCAGCTCTTTGCTCTGCACATTTAATGGCAAGATAGGTTGGGAATTTATTGTATTAAATGAAGTAAGACTAGTGTATGCCTCAAGTCATCACTGGCCTCCTTACCGCTTCCTGTTAACGTTATGGGGCGATAACAGGGCGCTAACGTCTTATCGACCGGGAGATGAACGACTCCCGTAAGATGAACAACTCCGACTAAATTCGGCAAGAGGTTTGCGGTGGTGGTAACATACTGCGTCATGCTTTCCTGCACCCAGAGATTGTGATGTCATTGGCGTGTGCATCACCCCAGACCCGAACTTCGGTTCCGCCCGCTGCAGCATCGCCAGGCAACAACACCGGCAGCTGCAGGAGGCATTGTTCGGGAGGCTGGGCACTTTGAGTCGGAAGTTAAAGGAGAGGAAGTTAAAGTTATTCTAAGTATGAAAATTGTTCAAATGTGTTATTTTGATTTTGCCCATTTCTCTTAGGCCTCGATCAATCACCTCTTCACTGCTGGAATGCATGGGCCTGATCGGGCTGGATCATGGCTGCTGTTGGGGACCCAATGCAGAACCTGGGTCCCCAACAGCAGCCATGATCCTTTAAGGGAGGAAAGGAACCTTGGATCACGATAGCGCTGCACAGGACATTGTGCTGCACTGCACCACTACCACCCCACTTGCATCCTTTAGTGCTCCAGGAAGGAAGTGGAACGCTTTAGCACTCCACTTCCTTCCTGGAGTGCTATCACCAAATTTAGAAAAAGCTAGGAATCATTAGCGCCTGGCGCTAATTTTTGCAGCTTTCAAAAGTGAGTGCCCCCACCTAAATTTCTCGCCCACACCCTTAAACCCATCAGGAGATGACTTTTCCTATTGCTGGTACATTATCTGTGGGCTCCAGCATGGTAGTTCTTAATTTATAAGTCACTACTTTTCCATTGTTTAGTAAATGCTTCCATTTACAACATTTAATTGGGTAATTGCATGAGTACCTACATTTTGCTGTTTTACTTCAGAGTGATAAAGAGCAGCAGCTATATATTTGCTGCAAATTAACCCCTCAGGAATCATTTGTCTCAGGACCAGTATCTTGTCTTCAGCAGGATATCTATTCATCCGCTTTTATTGTAAGTGGCACACATGAACATGACTGACCTTTGCAGTCATTTTCACATACAAACCTGGGTCCACACAGTAATGTCTCTGTGCCTGTATTTTTTAGATTGACACATAAATAGAGAGGCTTCATGTTGTGGAAGTTGGATCTTTTACTCCCTGCTTTCTGGTTATCTATTTAGGTACAGTATGTTGATTGCTTATAGCAGCTGGACAGTACCTAACAATCCAAGAACATCCTTAAATCAAAGTTACCGATCACACAAGTGCTTCATTTGGATAGAAAGCTTTCTTAGAAAGTGTTCTTATATTATTAAACATTTTTTTTTTGTCCACGTGATGCTCATTTAACTTCTTGGTCATGACTACAATCCTACTGACCACCTTTTCTGCACTATTAGTAATGTTCCAGAATATCTAGAAAACTTGACTTTTATAGGAGATAGGCAGAATCCCTGATAATAAAGGATAGGATAAAGACAGTAGAGCTCATAAAAAACAAAATGTAGAAACACTTTGGGTGGAGCTAAGAAACAACAAGGGGCAGAAAACATGGGTGGGAGTAGATTATAGGCCTCCTACTATGGTTGTAGTGTCAGGCACAGTATAAATCAGGAAAGTGGAGATGCATGTAGCAAGGGTAATGCAGTAATCATGTCATGGGGAATTTTAAGTTTCATATAGACTGTGCAAACCAAATTTGCAATATAAGAGCAGAGGACGGGTTCATGGAATGCATTCAAGGTAGCTTTCTAGATCAGTATGTCGAGGGACCAATTTGGGAATATGCTATTTTAGACCTAGTATTGTGCATAGACATGGTTAATTAATAACCTTGTAGTAAAAGAGCCTTTGAGGAGCATTGGTTAACACAGAAAACAAAGAGTAGGAATAAACGGGTCATTTTTGGGTTGGCAGGCTGTAACTAGTGGGGTGCTGCAAGGATCAGTGCTTGGGCCTCAGCTATTTGCAATCTATATCAATAACTTAGATCAGGGTACCAAGAGTAATAAATCCAAGTTTTCTGACGATACAAAGCTACGTGGGAAAGTAAGTTATGAGGAGGATGCAAAAAGGCTGCACAGGGATAAAGACTGGTTGGACAAGAACATGAATGGGCAAGAACATGGCAGATGAAATATAATGTGGAGAAATATGACATAGAAACATAGAAAATAGGTGCAGGAGTAGGCCATTCGGCCCTTCCAGCCTGCACCGCCATTCAATGAGTTCATGGCTGAACATGCAACTTCAGTACCCCATTCCTGCTTTCTCGCCATACCCCTTGATCCCCCTAGTAGTAAGGACTTCATCTAACTCCCTTTTGAATATATTTAGTGAATTGGCCTCAACAACTTTCTGTGGTAGAGAATTCCACAGGTTCACCACTCTCTGGGTGAAGAAATTTCTCCTCATCTCGGTCCTAAATGGCTTACCCCTTATCCTTAGACTGTGGCCCCTGGTTCTGGACTTCCCCAACATTGGGAACATTCTTCCTGTATCTAACCTGTCTAACCCCGTCAGAATTTTAAACGTTTCTATGAGGTCCCCTCTCATTCTTCTGAACTCCAGTGAATACAAGCCCAGTTGATCCAGTCTTTCTTGATAGGTCAGTCCCGCCATCCCGGAAATCAGTCTGGTGAACCTTCGCTGCACTCCCTCAATAGCAAGAATGTCCTTCCTCAGGTTAGGAGACCAAAACTGTACACAATACTCCAGGTGTGGCCTCACCAAGGCCCTGTACAACTGTAGCAACACCTCCCTGCCCCTGTACTCAAATCCCCTCGCTATGAAGGCCAACCTGCTGTACCTGCATGCCAACCTTCAATGACTGATGTACCATGACACTCAGGTCTCTTTGCACCTCCCCTTTTCCTAATCTGTCACCATTCAGATAATAGTCTGTCTCTCTGTTTTTACCACCAAAGTGGATAACCTCACATTTATCCACTTCATCTGCCATGCATTTGCCCACTCACCTAACCTATCCAAGTCACTCTGCAGCCTCATAGCATCCTCCTCGCAGCTCACACTGCCACCCAACTTAGTGTCATCCGCAAATTTGGACATACTACATTTAATCCCCTCGTCTAAATCATTAATGTACAGTGTAAACAGCTGGGGCCCCAGCACAGAACCTTGCGGTACCCCACTAGTCACTGCCTGCCATTCTGAAAAGTCCCCATTTACTCCTACTCTTTGCTTCCTGTCTGACAACCAGTTCTCAATCCATGTCAGCACACTACCCCCAATCCCATGTGCTTTAACTTTGCACATTAATCTCTTGTGTGGGACCTTGTCGAAAGCCTTCTGAAAGTCCAAATATACCACATCAACTGGTTCTCCCTTGTCCACTCTACTGGAAACATCCTCAAAAAATTCCAGAAGATTTGTCAAGCATGATTTCCCTTTCACAAATCCATGCTGACTTGGACCTATCCTGTCACCTCTTTCCAAATGCACTGCTATGACATCCTTAATAATTGATTCCATCATTTTACCCACTACCGATGTCAGGCTGACCGGTCTATAATTCCCTGTTATCTCTCTCCCTCCTTTTTTAAAAAGTGGGGTTACATTGGCTACCCTCCACTGATCCAGAGTCAATGGAATGTTGGAAAATGACTGTCAATGCATCCACTATTTCCAAGGCCACCTCCTTAAGTACTCTGGGATGCAGTCCATCAGGCCCTGGGGATTTATCGGCCTTCAATCCCATCAATTTCCCCAACACAATTTCCCGATTAATAAGGATTTCCCTCAGTTCCTCCTCCTTACTAGACCCTCCGATCCCTTTTATATCCGGAAGATTGTTTGTGTCCTCCTTAGTGAATACCGAACCAAAGTACTTGTTCAATTGGTCCGCCATTTCTTTGTTCCCCGTTATGACTTCCCCTGATTCTGACTGCAGGGGACCTACGTTTGTCTTTACTGACCTTTTTCTCTTTACATATCTGTAGAAACTTTTGCAATCCGTCTTAATGTTCCCTGCAAGCTTCTTCTCGTACTCCATTTTCCCTGCCCTAATCAAACCCTTTGTCCTCCTCTGCTGAGTTCTAAATTTCTCCCAGTCCCCGGGTTCACTGCTATTTCTGGCCAATTTGTATGCCACTTCCTTGGCTTTAATACTATCCCTGATTTCCCTTGATAGCCACGGTTGAGCCACCTTCCCTTTTTTATTTTTACGCCAGACAGGAATGTACAATTGTTGTAGTTCATCCATGCGGTCTCTAAATGTCTGCCATTGCCCATCCACCGTCAACCCCTTAAGTATCATTCGCCAATCTATCCTAGCCAATTCACGCCTCATACCTTCAAAGTTACCCTTCTTTAAGTTCTGGACCATGGTCTCTGAATTAACTGTTTCATTCTCCATCCTAATGCAGAATTCCACCATATTATGATCACTCTTCCCCAAGGGGCCTCGCACAACGAGATTGCTAATTAATCCTCTCTCATTACACAACACCCAGTCTAAGATGGCCTCCCCCCTAGTTGGTTCCTCGACATATTGGTCTAAAAAAACCATCCCTTATGCACTCCAGGAAATCCTCCTCCACCGTATTGCTTCCAGTTTGGTTAACCCAATCTATGTGCATATTAAAGTCACCCATTATAACTGCTGCACCTTTATTGCATGCACTCCTAATTTCATGTTTGATGCCCTCCCCAACATCACTACTACTGTTTGGGGGTCTGTACACAACTCCCACTAACGTTTTTTGTCCTTTGGTGTTCTGCAGCTCTACCCATATAGATTCCACATCATCCAAGCTAATGTCCTTCCGAACTATTGCCTTAATTTCCTCCTTAACCAGCAATGCTACCCTACCTCCTTTTCCTTTTATTCTATCTTTCCTGAATGTTGAATACCCCTGGATGTTGAGTTCCCAGCCCTGATCATCCTGGAGCCACGTCTCCGTAATTCCAATCACATCATATTTGTTAACATATATTTGCACAGTTAATTCATCCACCTTATTGCGGATACTCCTTACATTAAGACACAAAGTCTTCAGGCTTGTTTTTTTTAACACCCTTTGTCCTTTTAGAATTTTGCTGTACAATGGCCCTTTTTGTTCTTTGCCTTGGGTTTCTCTGCCCTCCACTTTTCCTCATCTCCTTTCTGTCTTTTGCTTTTGCCTCCTTTTTGTTTCCACTTTGGTCGGAAAAATAGAAAAGCAGAGTATTTTTTAAATGGTGAGAGATTGAGAAATGTTGGTATTCAGAGGGATCTGGGTGTGTACATGAATCACTGAATATTAACATGCAGGTACAGCGAGTAATTAGCAAATGGTATGTTGACCTTTATTACAAAAGGATTGCAGCATAAGAATAAAGAATTCTTACTGCAATTATATGGGGCTTTGGTGAGACCACACCTGGAGTACTGTGTAGTCTTGGTCTCCTTACCTAAAGAAGGATATACTTGCCTTAGAAGCAGTGCAACAAAGGTTCACTGGACTGATTCCCAGGACGAGGGGATTTTCCTATGAGGAGAGATGGAAAAGACTAGAACTATAGTCCCATGAAATGGAATAATGAGAGGTGCTCTCATTGAAACATATAACATTCTTAAAGGGTTTGACAGGGTAGATACTGGGAGGACATTTCCCCAGGCTCAGAAGTCTAGAACAAGGGGTCACAGTCTCAGAATAAAGGGCCGGCCATTTTGGACTGAGATGAGGGGAAATATTTTCACTCAAAGGATTGTGAATCTTTAAAGTTGTCTACCCCAGCGAGCTGTGGATGCTCAGTAGTTGAGTATATTCAAGGCAAAGATCGATAGATTTTTGATATTGAGGGAATCAAGGGATGTGGGGATATTGAGGGGAGGTGGAGTTGAGGTAGAAGATCTGCCATGATCTCAATGAATGGTGGAGCAGGGTTGAAGGGCTGTAAGAATAAACGTGTTTATTAATGATTAAAATTGATTCTGTGTATGTATAAATGTTAAAAGTGTAGATTATATGGAAAGGCCCGTTTGTGTTGAAACAAAATGGAAGTCCACAGAGGTGCCGCATGGGTTTTGTGTATTGGAAAGAGATGGCTGAGCCAAATCAGACAGCCACATGTGTGAGGAGAGCCAATAAGGAACTGCCCTGGAACCAAGGTCCAATCGTGCAGCTTTCGGAGGGACAATGGCTTTGAGAGGTTTAAAAGAACTCAGCCAAAGACTTTTCTCTCTCTCTTGAGCCAGCCAGCCAAAGGGAAGTAACGTATATCACTCTTTATTATAACCTCATTGTGTCTATTGTAACTAAGGTGGATGTGCATGTGTGTGTGTTTTTTTAATAAACTGTTCCAATTGTTTTAGAAGAATTGTTTCACTGTCAAATTTAATGTCAGAGATTTAGAAATCTTACAATTGGTGGAGAATGCGGGCAACTGGTGAGACAGCTTTTTGATGATCTTTTGAACAATTGGAAATCTTGGGAGTTGCAATTCAGTGGACAGATATAGAGACCAACGCTCAAATAGCCTGGGAGATGGTAAAAGACCAGTTAAAGGGGAAGTCACCACCCACTGCAAATAAACCAGTGTCAATGGTGGAAAGATATTGAAACTACCCCTTTAAGGGACAGTCTTTAATTATAGGAAGGTAGGCCACCTGGCAAAAGACTGCAGCAGAGCCAGACCAGCACTGAACCATGTTGCAACGCATAGATACCTCCTAAGGGACGAATCCAAGCCCTCTGGGACAGATCAACGATTGGATCAATTGATAACCCTCATACAAACCCAAATTGCCACAGGGAGGATGCAAAATCATTTACTGATGCACGCAATCGCCAATGCACACTCAATAGAGGGAGCCATTCCAGGATCGACCCTATGACTGGGTTCGGCCCCCAAAGATTGGTCGGAAGTGGGATTCCGACGTGATGGTAACGGGAAACCAGTAGTCCTTGTTGTCTTAAAAGGGGGCAGACAGCAGATGATGTTTATCGAGACTGGCTCAGCCGTTACCATCATCCACACCCCATACCCTGAACGCCATGCGGCGGCGGGCAAGGATTATATGACCCATAAAGGGTTTAATGGTGATACAAACACCGCGTATACAGGGAAGGCCACTGAACTTCAATTGGGAGGCCTCACCTGTAAGCTCCCAGCACCTATGCTGGTGACCACCCCCGATGGAAGGGGAATTTTAGGGACTGATGTGTTGAATCAGTATGGCGGGGTGATAGATTATAATCAGGACTGTGTTTGAATGGGATTGAGAGATAAGGCAGGATTGATAGAAATTTCAGATGCTCACTCAGTTGTTGCTATTAAAAAGCCATCTGAGTATGACTCTCCAGGGAGCGAATATGAAGCTGTGGCAAAACTAATTCAGGAACACCTAGCGGTGTTTGCCACATGCAAGCATGACTGTGGAAAAATGGCAGGCGAGGAATCTATTGAGGGACCCCCCCACTCATTCACTAAACAATACCCCATCACAAGGGAGAGTCACCCTTACATACGAGACACCATAAAATCCCTAGTCGAGCAGGGTGTTCTTAGAACAGGCACTTTCACGACCAATTCACCCACATGGCCGGTTGAAAAGCCTGATAGCAGCTGGTGACATTAAGTTCTGTAACACCAGCCTGCCGGTAGTAAGAGAAACTCCGACCATATTATCTCAAATTCCTGCTGGTTCCAAGTACTTCTTGACCCTCGACATCGCCAATGGATTCTGGAGTATCCCTGTTAAAGGGGAAATCCAGTACAAATTTGCATTCACATTTGAGGACCAGAGCTACACCTGGACGTGCTTGCCTCAGGGGTTCCACGATGTCCCCACGATATTCCACAAAAGAATAGCTGCAATTTTAAAAAACTTTTCCCGCCCTACCTGCTTGCTGCAGTACGTAGACGACCTACTGTTGGCAACCGACAGCATGGAGGAGCACCTGTCCCTTTTGCACGAGCTTTTGACATTGTTGGCTCAGGCGGGACTAAAAGTGAATCCCCGTCAGGCTCAATTAGTAAAAGAACAAGTCACCTTTCTAGGAGTGTCCATTTCTCCAGAGGGATCATCCCCCGACTCTCACAAGGTGGAGATAATATAGTGACTGCCATTACCCACTTCAAAAACAGCCCTACGATCATTCTTGAGTTGGGTGGGGTATTAAAGGAACTTTATCCTAGGCTTTAATAAAACTGCAGGGTGATGACATACGCCCGGCATGGACTGATGCCCACACCCAGTCCGTAGCTAAATTAAAAACTGCAGTGATACAGGCCACATGTCTGATACCTCCTGATCCCACACAGCCCTTCTATTTGGAGGTTGGGCCACAGAGCAAAGCCTCACTGCATTCTGTGCCAAATGCGAGCTGATCGACTACAGCCCATTGCATATGCGTCTCGAATCCTGCAGGGGGCAGAAAAGACGTATACCGCATGCTAGTGCAACCTACTGGCCATTTTCTGGTTGGTACATCACTTTACCTTTATTACTGGCTTACAGGCTACAACCCTGCACAGCAGACACACACCTCTGAAACTACTGATGAAACCAGGAGATTCACTAGTTTCCTCGCAGCACCTCAGCAAATGGACATTGGAATTTATGGAAAGAGACATTGATACCATTTCCAAACCCACCACCTTGCTGCCACAATTTCTGATCTATGAATGTCCTTTACTCCTGATTAAATTTGAGACCCATCCTGTGCAGAAAGAGCCCATACAGAGTGCCCCAGATGTCTACATCGATGGGTCCTCATGTCACATTGAAGGATCCCCTCACACTGGATATGCTGTGGTATTGCCAGAAAGAATCATCCAGCGAAGATGCAAAAGACAGTCTTCACAATATGCAGAAATCACCGCACTTCTAACTGCTATAAAGGAGACCTCAGATAGACCCGTGAATATTTGGTCCGAAAGTGCCTATGCTATAAACACCATTCCCTCCCTGCCCCTATACCACAAAAATGACTATTGTAAAATAGACGGTAAGGCCCTGGTCCATGGGCCCTGGTAACGCTTGCTCTGGTCATACCTTAAACAGCGATCCCAGCCCTGCTTCATAGGAAAGGTAGCAGCCAATAGAAAAGGGGGTCCACATAGTGAGGGAAATTCCAGAGCAGACAGAGCAGCCAAGGACGCTGTGATTGATGGGGCGATAGAGGATATAGTTGTTGAGCCCTGCAATGCTGTTAGCAAGGACTCCCCAACAGATCACCTAGATTTAAAATCCCTGCTGCAGCAATACTGGTCATATGCTGTTGTAGACGCCTAGCATGAGAAAGGCAGACCCCTTCCTCAACCAACAGCCTGGGTTCCCAATACCATACAAACCACTGCCCCGACTCAGATGAGCAAATGCTGATGTTTAAAAGAAAGCCAAACGCCTGCCCGGTGGTGTGTGTTCCACCAGAGGTGGGTGAGGAACTACTCTCCCTCTCTCACTCCCACCCCACAGCAGGGCACTATTCGGCCCTGGTAACCTTCTACAAGGTAGCATCCACAGCTTGGTGGCCTTCCATGAGGGAAACAATCAACCAATACGTGGCACAATGCCTACTGTGCCTCCAACACAATCCTCCCGTATGCAATAACTGAGCCTTGCTTCAAAGCGCACCCCCGCCTCAAGGGCTATGGACTCACCTCCAGATAGACTTCATTGGGCCACTTCCACAGGCGCAAGGCAATTTTCAGCATGCCCTAATGGTGGTGAATCAATTCACTAAATGGATCGAAGCATTCCCCTGCCACTCCAACACCGCAATCACAGCAGCCAAAACACTATTGAATCATGTGTTTTGTAGGTGGGGAGTACCAGTACAAGTGGACAGCGATCAAGGTTCACACTTTACCGGTAAAATTTTTACCCATCTGCAGGAAATGTTGGGGATAAAACACAGATTACTTATTGCTCACCACCCCAGTCATCCGGAGGGATCGAAAGGGGGAACAGGACCCTCAAGTTAATGTTAAAAGAATTGTGCGCGGACCATTCCACCCAATGGGCTAACATGCTGCCAATGTGCTTAATTGCAATGAGGTCCACACCTCATTAAACAACAGGGGTCTCCCCATATCAGGCCATGATGGGGAGGCTCATGACAATGCCAGGCCAGCTAACACTAACAGGGATGAGTCCCCTGACAATGAAAACATGTAGTTCCAAGTGGCTGGAACAAGTGGCTGATCACATCGATCAAATCAATCGATTTGATCCCACCAAATTGGGGAAGTCAAGAAGACAAATTAAAAGGTACTTTGACAAGAAAGTACGTCCCTTTGAATACGAGGTGGGAGACTTGGTAATGATTCCAAATTATGGGAAGAAGAAGCTGCCTTTGAGCCCAGGTGATGGGGACCACATAAGATTATAGACCGATTGAACCCCACGGTCTATTTGATTCAGTTACCGGGGGGAAAAAGGGCATTAAGTACAAGAAGTGATTGCACATTAATCAGTTAAAAACTGCCAAAGAGTAAATACTGCACTGATCTTGTTTCCCACAGACCATGTTACGGAACCTCACGATTGTCAGGATGATACTGGCTACGACCGAAGCCGAGGGAAGATGGAGAAGCGGGAGCTGCAGCATGACTCACGAACAGCATCAATGTGCTTTGAGAAGTGACGGTGCACTGAAGATATGGGAAGGGGAGAGAATCTGCTGGAGATGTGATTGGACTATAATAAATCCCCAATGTGGCCTACACCTTACGAGGTGGGGACCAAGTCAGGCCATCCACTTTTCTCTCTCCCTCTCAATGTCTATGATATGTGATCCCTGAGGAGATAAACCATATGAGGGGTCAATAAGGATATGTCCCCCTCAAGGTGGGGAGTTTGTAAGAATAAAAGTGTTTATTAATGATTAAAATTGATTCTGTGTATGTATAAATGTTAAAAGTGTAGATTATACGGAAAGGCCTGTTTGTGTTGAAACAAAATGGAAGCCCACAGAGGTGCCGCATGGGTTTTGTGTATTGGTAAGGCATTTAATCTAATCAAGAGATGGCTGAGCCAGGCCAGACAGCCACATGTGTGAGGAGAGCCAAAAAGGAATTGCCCTGGAACCAAGGTCCAATCGTGAGGCTTTCGGAGGGACAATGGCTTTGAGAGATTTAAAAGAACTCGGCAAAAGACATTTCTCTCTCTCTTGAACCAGCCATCCAAAGGGAAGTAATGTATATCATGCTTTATTATAACCTCATTGTATCTATTGTAACTAAGGTGGATGTGCATGTGTGTGTGTTTTTTAATAAACTGTTCCAATTGTTTTAGAAGAATTGTCTCACTGTCAAACTTAATACCAGAGATTTAGAAATCTTACAGGCCTACTCATGCTTCTATTTCATACGTTCTCCATTTGCTTCTGTCAAAATTCACTCAGCTGTATGTTTTGCTGCACTAGGATTTCAGTAAACCATAATAAGTGGATGTGTGAAATTTTCTGATGCCCCTTGCAGCAGACACTGAAGAGTCCCCTGAGTGCTTGTCATCATGATCCCCCCACTTGCCCCCGCAACCACCATTCATTTTGTCCTTGTTCCAAAAGCAGGAAACTGGGAGCTTCCTCACTAGCTATGTCAAAGTCCAGCCCTTCTTGAATAGCAAAATTGTGAAGGGTGCTGCAGGCTACATAATTTCCTAACACATGATCTGGAGCATAATGGTCATTATCTATGGGAGCAGGGAATAGGTTTTGTCATTCAAAAGCCATTCGGTGTTGATTTTCTTCCCTGAAGAGTTAAAGGATGGTCGAATTTCAAAGGTTGAATGCATCATAAGAACATAAGAACATAAAAATTAGGAACAGGAGTAGGCCATTTAGTCCTTCGAGCCTGCTCCGCCATTCAATAAGATCATGGCTGATCTGGCCGTGGACTCAGCTCCACTTACCAGCCCTCTCCCCGTAACCCTTAATTCCCTTATTGGTTAAAAATCTATCTATCTGTGACTTGAATACATTCAATGAGCTAGCCTCAACTGCTTCCTTGGGCAGAGAATTCCACAGATTCACAACCCTCTGGGAGAAGAAATTCCTTCTCAACTCGGTTTTAAATTGGCTCCCCCATATTTTGAGGCTGTGCCCCCTAGTTCTAGTTTCCCCGACCAGTGGAAACAACCTCTCTGCCTCTATCTTGTCTATCCCTTTCATGATTTTAAATGTTTCTATAAGATCACCTGTCATCCTTCTGAACTCCAACGAGTAAAGACCCAGTCTACTCAATCTATCATCATAAGGTAACCCCCTCATCTCCGGAATCAGCCTAGTGAATCGTCTCTGTACCCCCTCCAAAGCCAGTATATCCTTCCTTAAGTAAGGTGACCAAAACTGCACGCAGTACTCCAGGTGCGGCCTCACCAATACCCTATACAGTTGCAGCAGGACCTCCCTGCTTTTGTACTGCATCGTGGCAACTTCCAACATATTGGCCATTGATAATGGAAGATCTCTGCCTGTTCTTGCTCACAATCTGTACATTGAGGAAGTGAATACCCTACGCATTGAATGTAGTTGAGGACTGTTTTATGAAAGCATCCAAAATACTGCCAGTGGTCTAACCTTGTCAGAGGGAGTGATGAGCAAGTCTAGGTCTGAATTGGCAGAATGGCAAAACATCACCAGAAAATGTATTTCCAAGCTGCAGAAATCCTAGTCAAGACTAGATCATAGGACACCTCCGTTCAGTGATAATGCAGAAAAGGAGGTCAGTAGGATTATAGTCATGACCAAGAAGTTAAATGAGCATCACATGGACAAAAAATATGTTTAATAATATAAGAACACATTCTAAGAAAGCTTTCTATCCAAATGAAGCACTTGTGTGATCGGTAAGCTTGACCCCGAGCTTCCGGTCGCCTGTCACTTTAATTATCTGCTCCACTCCCACTCTGATCTCTCTGTCCTCGGCCTCTTACACTGGTCCAATGAAGCTCAACGCAAGCTCAAGGAACAGCCCCTTCACTTTCGTTAAGGCACTTTACAGCCTTCTGGACTCAACATCGAGTTTAACAATATCAGACTGTAACCCCTACCCCAATTTTGTTTCTTCCTCTCTTTCCCATGGCAGCTGTTGATGATTCTGCCATTTCTATTTACACCCTATCTAGACTCATCTTTTGTTTCTTAATTTGTCTCATAACCATCTCCTTTTGCATTGCTCCATCATCCCTTTTGTCTCTTAATCTCTTCTGCCTTCCACCCTATCACAGACCACCCTTTTGTTCTTTCCTCCCTTACCCCTTTTACCTGCCCCTACACTTGCTTAAACACCTGTTACATCTCTAACTATTTCCAGTTCTGTCGTAGGGTCATCGACCTGAAACGTTAACTCTGTTTCTCTCTCTACAGATGCTGCCTGACCTGCTGAGTATTTCCAGCATTTTCTGCTTATAGCCTAATCAAGACTATTCAGGCTCAGAGTCTTGCAGTTTAGCAACTCGACACAGCTTCTTCGACTGTACATCCCAAACCCGCGACCTCTACCACCTAGTAGGGCAAGGGCAGCAGGCGCATGGGAACGCCATCACCTGCTAGTTCCCCTCCAAGTTATACACCATCCTGACTCGGAGATATATCGTCATTCCTTCATTGTTGCTGGGTCAAAGTCCTGGAACCCCCTCCCTTCACCAGGAGTACCTTCAACACAAGGACTGTAGCAGTTCAAGAAGGCAGCTCACCATCACCTTCTCAAGGGCAATTAGAGATGGGCAATAAATGCTGGCCTTGCCAGTGATGCCCACACCTCGGAACGAATTTTTTAAAAATTTCCTTCCGAACTCAAAAAATGGGAAAAATGCTTCAGCACTGACACTAATGGCTCAGCAAGCCACGGAAGGGGCACCCAGCACTCCAGCTTTGTGTAGGGGTCAACACTGCAAGACAGGTCCTCTACCCACAGGGCCAGAAGGCCCTCCAGAAAACACGACGTGGAACCACATCACCAGGGACGTCACTGTCAGCCGTGTTGCCCCCACCACCTTGCTCCAGTGCCCAAAGAAGCTTCATGACCTCAGACTACTTAGTGAATGCATCTTCAAAAGCCGTCTCTTATCAGCTGCACCACTAGACTCACACACTTCTCAATGCACAACTCTACACCCCCATCATTCACCTACCAACAATCTGTACCAATCACGATGTACATCTCCCATTGCTAGCCTCACCTCATCCCATTGGAGAAGATGGTGCTGCCCATTCTTGGCAGGTGCATGGTTGAGCCCTTGGCCAGTGATGGGACAGATGCTGATATTCTCATAAGTCATCCTCCTTCTGGCATGCACCTGTTGCTTTCCTGCCCTCCTCTCACCACAACTCTACCCTTGTGCCTGCCTCATTTCACACACCCAAGAAATGCAGCCTGCCCAGCCAGTGGTTGAGAAGAGAGAAAGGAAAGAAGAGAGGAGGAGGGAGGGGTGGGAAGGGAAAGGAAGGAGGAAGGAAGGAAGGAGGAGGAGGAAGGAAGGGGAGGAGGAAGGAAGGGGAAGAGTAAGAGGAGGAGGAACAACAACATAATTTGCAATTTCCCCCACTGAAAGTCAGTAGCTTTCCACCAGCCATGTTGCAGCCACAGGGGTAGCACTGTGTGACCTCACTAGGATAGGCAAAGGCATGCACAAGGCTGTCACTAACAGAATATATAAGGGTGATGCGTTGATTGCTTGATGTCATATTGGATGGATAGATGTATAAAGTTGGATTGGAAAGTTTGCTTCGGGTCGCTTTTATTTCAGCATTGTAGCCAAGAGGACACTGTGATGGTCAGTAACAGAGGGGGAAGCTAAAGTGTGAGACTAATGTTGAAAGGGGAATTGGGATTATGGTCACTGGCACTGCAGGCAGATGATTCCATCCTGGATTTCCTGGCCAGAAAGGGGCTGTCTGGGTTACATCCTTCCTTTAGCTTCTTCCTTGTCAGCTTCCTCCTCTTCGGCATCTTCCACTTCTCTCTGCGAGTAGATGCTGTAAATCTGAAATTATATCATTAAATGCTGGAAATACTCAGCAGGTTAGGCAGCATCTTGACCTGAGAAGTGAACTCTGTTGCTCTCTTCATGGATGTTGCCAGACCTGCTGAGTATTTGCAGCATTTTCCTGTCTTCTCAGAGGCCTTCCTTTACTATTCGAGGCCTTGCAAGCATCCAGCAGCACTTGCTACACATTTTAATAACTTTTTAACACCTATTGCAGCAAACCACTGCAAAATTTGCAAAAAGAAGTCTAAAAGGTTAAATGCAAACTTATCTAAAAGCTGTGTGTGTCCATTTAAGAGGTGACAGCGCCTCTGTGACTTTGCTCGCATGGCAAGCTTAGCATCCATGCTGAACTCAGTGCAGATGTCCAAGTTCGCCATGGTGATGTCACTGCTCCCTCATTGTACTTTGCAAAGTGCTGCATCTTACCAGCAGTAGCGCTGCCAGGCATAGAAAAATGGAGGATGCCATAGGACTTGCTACCAGCTGCCGAAAGAGCAGCAGTCGCCCTCGTTTTGAGATTTTCTGACTAAAGCCCCTGAATTTTTAGCTCTAACTTTTTAATGTCCCAGTGTAATTATACTCTCCTGCCAGTGGTGCCACTGCTATTTTATGTCTCTCAGCTCTGCAGCCTGTACTGCAAAGCAACTCCAATCCTCCAATCAACTCTACTTCTTAACTAAATTGTTTAATACGTTAGGTGTCAGCCTTGTCATCATTTTTGCCTCAGAACCAAAAGATAGTGGGTTCAAGTTAAATCATTTGTTTACATCTACATTATCCCTGTCTTTCATTTCAGGTGCTGAAAATGTGGAGATACTTCTGCCACTTCAGGAAGAGTAGGCCAGTGTTATGTATGTGAACCTCACCTGTGTGTAAGACCTGCCACTAGGGGGCACACCTGTGGGAGACCTATGGATCACCTGTGTACCCTGAAGCAAGCAGGTATAAAAGGCAGTCCACCATGCTGCTGCCTCATTTTTGGAGTTATATTAAAGAGACCAAGGTCACAATGATTTGAACTTACAACACAGTCTCATGAAGTTATTCCGAACTTAACAACTGGTGACAAATTACAGATCACGAACTTTCACGCAGAAATGGCTGCCTTTGGTATTCTTGAGAGATTTGTTGAGGGTGATGATTGGGAAGCCTTCATTGAGCGTCTCGACCAGTACTTCATGGTGAACGAGCTGGACACGGCTGAGACGGAGACCAGCGCAGGGCGAATCTCCTCAATGCATGCGGTATATGGCCTCCTCAAAGATCTTTTGGTCCCAGACAAACCAACGGACAAGACTTACACAGAGCTATGTACACTGGCTCAAGAACACCTCCAGCCGAAGGAGAACATCTTATTGGCCAGGTATCGCTTTTATACGCACCATCATTCTGAGGGCCAGAACGTGGCGAGCTTTGTCGCCGACTTAAGACGCCTTGCAGGACAATGCAAATTTGCAGGATCTTTGGGGGAAATGTTGCGGGACTTTTTCGTGCTCAGAATTGACCGTGAGGCCATCCTCCGCAAACTACTGTCTGCCGAATCCTTAGATCTGAGCAAGGCCTTCACGATAGCCCAGGCCTTCACATCCACGAGTGACAACACAAGACAGATATCTTCACAGAATCGAAGCTCACCAGCAAGTACTGTGCATAAAGTAATACCCTCAGCAGGCAGAACTGTACATAGTAGGGCCCACACGAGCGCAGAGGCCAGGCCTAGGGTAACTCAGAGGCCGCTGGGGAGTGCTAATGTGAATCCATTAACACCATGCTGGCGCTGCGGGGGCAGTCACAGAGCCCATCAATGTCGATTCAAGCACTATGTGTGCAAGGGCTATGGAACAATGGGGTACTTCCAGTGAATATGCAAGCGACCTCAGACTCACCACGTGACAGAGTCAGCAGAGAGTGACCGATCCAGCGCGGATCACCCTAAACGAGCAGGACAGGCAACTCAACCGGAGGATGAGAAGGAAGTCTATGGGGTACACACCTTCATCACCAAAAGCCCTCCAATAATGTTAAAAGTCAAACTTAACGGCATTCCTGTCTCCATAGAATTGGACACGGGGGCGAGTCAAACGATTATGAGCCAGAAGGCTTTTGAAAAACTGCGGAGTAACAAGGCACAGAGGCCAAAACTCAGCCCAATTCACATTACACTGCGCACTTACACCAAAGAATTCATACTGTTATCGGTAGTGCGGCAGTGAAAGTATCATATGATACTTTCCATGATTTACCACTATGGATTGTACCAGGCGATGGCCCAACGCTGTTCGGCAGGAGCTGGCTAGGCAAGATCCAGTGGAACTGCGGCGACATCAAAGCACTGCCCTTGGTGGATGACGCCACGTGCGCCCAGGTGCTAAACAAATTCCCGGCGTCATTTGAGCCAGGCAACGGCAACTTTACAGGCGCCAAAATGCAGATGCATCTTGTTCCTGGGGCACGGCCCGTTCATCACAAGGCCCGAGCAATCCCATATATGATGCGAGAGAAAATCGAAATCGAGCCGGACAGACTTCAACGAGAGGGAATCACATCACCAGTCGAGTTCAATGAGTGGGCCAGTCCAATCGTGCCGGTACTAAAGAGCGATGGGACGGTCAGAATCTGCAGGGACTACAAGGTGACGATCAACTGAGTCTCGTTACAGGACCTGTACCGGATACTCAAAGCGGAGGACTTATTCGCAATGCTAGCAGAGGGAAGTCGTTCACCAAGCTAGACCTAACCTCCGCTAACATGACACAGGAGCTGGCCAAACCGTCAAAGAAGTTGACGTGCATCAACACGAACAAAGGACTGTTCATATACCACAGATGCCCCTTTGGGATTCGCTCGGCGGCGGCCATCTTCCAGAGGAACATGGAGAGTCTGCTGAAATTGGTTCCATGCACAGTGGTGTTCCAAGACGACATCTTGATCACTGGTCGCAACACCACTGAACACTTGCACAACCTGGAAGAGGTTCTAAAGCCACTGGACATAGCGGGACTCAGGCTGAAACGCTTTAAGCGTGTTTTCCTGGCGCCAGAGGTCGAATTTCTGGGGAGAAAGATTGTGGCAGACAGCATCAGACCCACAGACTCCAAGATGAAGGCCATCAAGAATGCACCCAGACCACAGAATGTGACGGAGCTGCGTTCGTTCCTGGGACTCCTCAACTATCTTGGGAACTTTCTGCCGGGGTTGAGCACTTTGATGGAACCCTTGCATTTGTTGCTACGCAAGGGTGACGTCTGGGTTTGGGGTAAATTTCAAGAGACAGCCTTTGAGAAGGCCAGAAACCTACTATGCTCTGACAAGTTACTTGTATTGTATGACCCACGTAAATGCTTAGTACTAGCATGTAATGCGTCATCATACGGGGTCGATTGTGTGTTACAGCAAGCAAATGTGTCAGGCAAACTGCAACCGGTTGCATATGCATCCAGAAGTTTATCCAAGACTGAAAGAGCCTACAATATGGTTGAGAAAGAAGCGTTGGTTTGTGTATAAGGGGTTAAGAAAATGCACCAATATCTATTTGGACTCCGAGCTTGAAACCGACCACAAACCGTTTACTTCACTGCTCTCAGAAAGCAAAGTTATCAATACCAATGCTTTGTCCCGCATCCAAAGATGGGCACTAATATTGTCTGCATGTGACTATGTGATCCGCCACAGACCAGGCATTGAGAACTGCACTGGCGCTCTCTGTCAGCTGCCATTGCCCACCACCGGGGTGGAAATGGCGCAACCCGCAGACTTGCTTCTGGTAATGGATGCTTTTAAGAGCGAGGGGTCACCCTTCACGGCTCGCCAGATCAGGACCTGGAACAGCCAGGACCCTGTGCTATCACTTGTAAAAAGATGCATGCTCAATGGGAGCTGGTCGGGGGTTCCCGGGGAAATGAAAGATGAAATTTAGCCTTTTCACCAACGCAAGGACGAACTGTCTATTCAGTCGGATTGTCTCCTATGGGGGAATCACGTGATTTTGCCCAAAAAGGGCAGGGAAACATTTATACACGACCTACGCAGTACCCACCCAGGCATAGTCATGATGAAGGCTATCGCCAGGTCGCACATTTGGTGGCCTGGCATTGACTCCGAATTAGAGTCATGCGTACACCAATGTGACATTTGCTCACAGCTGAGCAATGCACCCAGGGAGGCCCCCCTAAGCCTGTGGCCATGGCCTTCCAAACCGTGGTCCAGGGTCCACGTAGATTTTGCTGGCCCCATTCTAAGGAAGATGTTTCTAGTAGCAGTGGGCGCTTACTCAAAATGGATTGCGTTATATATGTAAACCTGTAAATACCTTGTGTAACCACCAGAGGACTCATCCTCTGGAGTCCTAAGGGATCCCACAACCCCTTAGGAGCAACTGTACTTAAGGAGGCCTCACAGGCTGGAGAGGCACTCTGGAGACCTGCAATAAAAGACTAAGATCACACTTTACTTGGAGCTCACAGTATCCGGTCAGACTCTTTATTCATACATAACAACTGGCGACGAGATGCAGATGACAAACCCAATGATGCACAGAACAGTGGGCATCCTGGAGAAATTTTCGGAGGGGGTTGATTGGAAAACCTTCGTGGAGTGACTCGGTCAATACTTCGTGGCCAACGAGCTGGAAGGAGAAGCGAACGCTGCCAAACGAAGGGTGATTCTCCTCACTGTTTGCGGGGCACCAATGTATGGCCTCATGAAAAATCTGCTTGCTCCAGCGAAACGCACAGAGAAATCGTACGATGATTTGTGCACATTGGTCCGGGAGCATCTGAACCCAATGGAAAGCGTTCTGATGGTGAGGTGCCGGTTCTATATGTACAAAAGGTCTGAAGACCAGGAAGTGGCGGGCTATGTCGCCAAGCTAAGACGCCTTGCAGGACATTGCGAATTTGAAGGACATTTGGAGCATATGCTCAGGGACTTCTTCGTATATGGCATTGGCCATGAAGTGATACTTTGCAAACTTTTGACGATAGAGACCCCGACCTTAAGTAAAGCCATAGCGATAGCCCAGGCGTTCATTGCCACCAGTGACAACACCAAGCAAATCTCTCAGCACACAAGTGCTGCTACAAGTACTGTGAACAAAGTGATGTTGTTTTTGAATCTCAACGTGCAGGGCAGGCCCCACATGCCGGCAGCTGCACATCCACAGATGTCTCAGAGTCCACCATCAAGGGTGATGAATGCTAGGCCATTAACACCTTGTTGGTGGTACGGGGGTAATCGTCGTTTCCATTCATGTTGCTTCAAAGGATACGTTTGCAAGGGTTGTGGAACAATGGGACACCTCCAACGTATGTGCAGGCGAGCTACAAACCCTCATCCTGCAAACCACCATGTTGCAGAGGAGGACAGATCCACGGCGAATCACGGCGAACCAGTGCCTCAGACCGAGGAGGCAGAGGTATATGGAGTGCACACATTTATCACAAAGTGTCCCCCGATAATGCTGAAGGTTGAATTAAATGGACTCCCGGTGTCAATGGAGCTGGACATGGGCGCGAGCCAGTCCATTATGAGCAAAAAGACTTTCGATAAATTGTGGTGCAGCAAGGCATTAAGGCCAATCCTGACTCCCAAACACACTAAACTGAGAACTTACACAAAGGAATTGATTCCTGTAATCGGCAGTGCTACTGTAAAGGTCTCCTACGATGGAGCGGTGCACAAGCTAACACTCTGGGTGGTACCAGGCAATGGTCCCATGCTGCTCAGCAGGAGCTGGCTGGGAAAGATACACTGGAACTGGTAAGACGTCCAAGCGCTTGCATCCGTTGAAAATACTTCGTGTGCCCAGATCTTAAACAAGTTCCCCTCGCTGTTCGAACCAGGCATCGGGAAGTTCCAAGGAGCAAAAGTGCAGATCCACCTAATTCCGGGAGCGTGACCCATCCATAACAAGGTGAGAGCAGTATCGTACATGATGAGATAGAGGGTGGAGATCGAGCTGGACCGGCTGCAATGAGAGGGCATCATTTCGCCGATCGAATTCAACAAGTGGGCCAGTCCGATTGTTCCAGTTCTCAAGGGAGACAGCACCGTCAGAATCTGTGGTGATTACAAAGTAACTATCAATCGTTTCTCCCTGCAGGATTAATACCCACTACCAAAGGCAGACGAACTTTTTGCGGACGCTGGCGGGAGGAAAGACGATCACGAAGCTGGACTTGACCTCGGCCTACATGACGCAGGAGCTGGAGGAATCATCGAAGGGCTTCACCTATATCAACACGCACAAAGGTCTCTTCATTTATAACAGATGCCCGTTTGGGATTTGATCAGCCACGGCAATATTCCAGAGAAACATGGAAAGCTTACTGAAGTCGGTCCCGTGCACTGTGGTCTTCCAGGATGACATCTTGGTTACAGGTCGGGCCACAGTCGAGCATCTGCAGAACCTGGAGGAGGATCTTAGTCAGCTCAACCACATGGGGCTCAGGGTAAAACGCTCGGTGCGTTTTCCTTGCGCCTAAAGTGGAGTTCCTGGGGAGAAGAATCACGGCGGACGGCATCAGGCCCACCGATTTGAAGACGGAGGCAATCGAGAACGTACTGAGGCCACAGAACGTGACGGAGCTGCAGTCGTTTCTAGGACTCCTGAATTACTTTGGTAACTTCTTACCGGGTCTCAGCACACTGTTAGAACCACTGCACACCTTACTGTGCAAAGGAGATGAATGGGTATGGGGTAAAAGTCAAGAAAATGCCTTTGTAAAAGCTAGAAAACTGTTATGCTCAAACAAATTGCTTGTGTTGTATGATCCATGTAAGCGTTTGGTACTAGCATGTGATGCGTCGTCATACGGTGTCGGGTGTGTATTGCAACAAGCTAATGAATCTGGGAAATTGCAACTGGTTGCTTATGAATCCAGAAGTCTGTCGAAGGCTGAGAGGGCCTACAGCATGATTGAAAAAGAAGTGTTAGCGTGTGTTTATGGGGTAAAGAAATTGCATCAATATTTGTTTGGGCCCAAATTTGAATTGGAAACTGACCATAAGCCACTGATATCCCTCTTTTCTGAAAGTAAGGGGATAAATACAAATGCATCGGTCCGCATCCAGAGATGGGCGCTCACGTTGTCCGCATACAACTACGCCATCCGCCACAGGCCAGGCACAGAAAACTGTGCCGATGCTCTCAGTAGGCTGCCATTGCCCACCACGGGGGTGGAAATGGCACAGTCCGCAGATTTAGTCATGGTGATGGAAGCATTCAAGAGTGAGCAATCACCTGTTACCGCCTGACAGATTAGAACCTGGATAAGCCAGGACCCCTTACTGTCCTTAGTAAAAAAATTGTGTGCTTCACAGGAGCTGGTCCAGTGTCCCATTAGAAATGCAGGAAGAGATAAAGCCGTACCAGCGGCACAGGGATGAAATGTCTATACAGGCAGACTGCCTTCTGTGGGGTAATCGGGTAGTGGTACCCAAAAAGGCCAGGGACACTTTCATTAGTGATCTCCACAGTACTCATCCAGGCATTGTAATGATGAAAGCGATAGCCAGATCCCACGTGTGGTGGCCCGGTATCAATGCAGACTTAGAGTCCTGCTTGCACAAATGTAACACATGCTCACAGTTAAGCAATGCACCCAGGGAGGCGCCACTAAATTTATGGTCTTGGTCCTCCAAACCGTGTCGACTATGCAGGCCCGTTCTTGGGTAAAATGTTCCTAGTGGTTTTAGATGTGTACTGCAAATGGATTGAATGTGAGATAATGTCGGCAAGCACGCCCGCTGCCACCACTGAAAGGTTGCGGGCCATGTTTGCCACGCAGGGCCTGCCTAATGTCCTTGTGTGCCGTAAAGGGCAGTGTTTCACCAGTGCTGAGTTCAAAAAGTTCATCACCCGTAATGGGGTCAAATATGTTACATCTGCCCCGTTCAAACCAGCATCCAATGGTCAGGCAGAAAGAGCAGTGCAACCTGTCAAACAGAGCTTGAAGAGGATAACCGAAGGCTCACTGCAGACTCGGCTATCCCGAGTCCTGCTTAGTTACCGCACGATACCCCACTCGTTCACTGGGATTCCACCCACTGAACTCCTCATGAAAAGAGCACTTAAGACAAGGCTCTCGTTAGTCCACCCTGATCTACACGAACAGGTAGAGAGCAGGCAGCTTCAACAAAGTACATATCATGATAGCGCAAATGTGTCATGTGAAATTGAAATCAATGATCCTGTATTTGTGTTGAACTATGGACAAGGTCCCAAGTGGCTTCCCGGCACTGTCGTAGCCAAAGAGGGGAGTAGGGTGTTTAGGGTCAAACTTTCAAATGGACTCATTTACAGGAAACACTTGGACCAAACCAAACTCAAATTCACGGACTATTCTGAGCAACCCACTTTGGACCCTACCTTCTTTGACCCCCCAACACACACACCAGTGGCAACCGACACAGCGGTTGACCACGGTGCAGAACCCATCATCCACAGCAGCCCAACAGGACTCACCACCACCAGCAGCCCAGCAAGGCCAGCTGCACAGCAGCCCAGCGAGGGCCCAACAAGCGACTCACCAAAACCAGCATTTGCACTGAGACGATCAACCAGGGAAAGAAAGGCCCCAGAGCGACTCACCTTGTAAATAGTTATACTATTGACTATGCGGAGCGTGGGGAGGGGGGGGGTGTTTTTATATATGTAAACCTGTAAATACCTTGTGCAGCCACCAGAGGGCTCATCCCCTGGAGTCCCAAGGGATCCCACAATCCCTTGGGAGCACCTGTACTTAAGGAGGTCTCACAGACTGGAGAGGCACTCTGGAGACCTGTAATAAAAGACTAAGGTCACACTTTACTTTGAGCTCACAGTGTCTGATCAGACTCTTTATTCATACATAACAGATTAAATGTATAATAATGTCATCATGTACGTCCACCGCCACCATTGAAAGCCTCAGGGCCATGTTTGTCACCCATGGTTTGCCCGACGTCCTTGTCAATGACAATGGACCCCATGTTTCACCAGCTGGAATTCAACGAGTTCATGACCCGCAATGGCATCAAGCATCTCAGCTCTGCCCCATTTAAGCCTGCATCCAACGGCCAAGCGGAACTGGCAGTCCAGACAATCAAGCAAAGCTTGAGATGCGTAATGGACTGCTCCTTGCAGACCCGGTTATCTAGGGTCCTGCTCAGCTACCGGACGCACTCCCACTCGCTCACCGGGGTTTCCCCAGCAGAATTGTTAATGACCAGGCTTTCCCTTGTTCACCCGATCTCAATGATTACTTAGAAACCCGGCGGCACAGGCATAACGTGTACCTTGATCGCGAGGCGGCATGCGTGACATTGATGCCAATGATCTGTGTTTGTTCTAAATTACGGTCACGCCCCAAGTAGATTGCTGGCATTGTATTAGCCAAGGAGGGGAATAGAGTATTTGTTGTGAAATTGTTGAATGGGCAAACATGCAGAAAACACCTGGATCAGACCAAACTGTGATTCACGGTCTACCAAGAACAGTTTGAAGAAGACCCTACCATCTATGATCCACCAACACAACCCAACCAGCAATTGACCTCGCTGTCAACCACGAGGATGAACCCACCTTGCCCGACAGTCCGATCAGACCAGCCGAGCTGCCGTGCAGCGATGATCCGACCAACTCACCCATGGCAGGATTTCAACTCAGGCGATCGACCAGGGAACGCAGACCGCCAGTTCGCCTCAACCTGTAAATAACTTGTACTCAAGACTTTAAGGGGAAGTGATGTTATGTATGTGAACCTCACCTGTGTGTAAGACTTGCCACTAGGGGTTACACCTGTGAGAGACCTATGAGTCACCTGTGTACCCCAAGCAGGTATAAAAGGCAATCCACCTCGCTGCTGCCTTACTTTTGGAATTATATTAAAGAGACCAAGGTCACAATGGTTTGAGCTTACAACACAGTCTCATGAAGTTATTCTGAACTTAACAGCCAGCATTGCTGAAGATGTACCATCGCTCGATCTTACCCTCGCATGCACCAACTCAGATACTGGCACCACGCATACTTGAGGTGGGACCAGTACAAACCAGACCTGGGCAGGATCGGAATCAATGGCCGAGGGGAGTGTTGCTAGTACTGTTGGGGAGGGATTAAACTAATGTGGCAGGGGGATGGGAACCTATGCAGGGAGACAAAGGGAAGTAGAATGGGGGCAGAAGCAAAAGATAGAAAGAAGAAAAGTAAAAGTGGAGGACGGAGAAACCCAAGGCAAAAAGCAAAAAGGGCCACATTACAGCAAAATCCTAAAGGGGCAAAAGGTGTTAAAAAGACAAGCCTGAAGGCTCTGTGCCTCAATGTGAGGAGTATTCGGAATGAGGTGGACGAATTAACTGTGCAGATAGCAGTTAACGGATATGATGTAATTGGCATCACAGAGACATGGCTACAGGGTGACCAAGGCTGGGAACTCAACATCCAGGGGTATTCAACATTTAGGAAGGATAGACAGAAAGGAAAAGGAGGTGGGATGGCGTTGCTGGTTAAAGAGGAAATTAATGCAATAGTAAGGAAGGACATTAAGCTTGGATGATGTGGAATCAGTATGGGTGGAGCTACGGAATACCAGCTGGCAGAAAACACTAGTGGGAGTTGTGTACAGACCACCAAACAGTAGTAGTGAGGATGGGGACAGCATCAAATAAGAAATTAGGGATGCGTGCAATAAAGGTACAGCCAGTTATCATGGGCAACTTTAATCTACATATTGACTGGGCTAACCAAACTGGTAGCAATGCGGTGGAGGAGGATTTCCTGGAGTGTATTAGGGATGGTTTTCTAGACCAGTATGTCGAGGAACCAACTAGAGGGCTAGCCATCCTAGACTGGGTGATGTGTAATGAGAAAGGACTAATTAACAATCTTGTTGTGCGAGGCCCCTTGGGAAAGAGTGACCATAATATGGTAGAATTCTTTATTAAGATGGAGAGTGACATAGTTAATTCAGAGACTAGGGTCCTGAATTTGGGGAAAGGTAACTTCGATGGTTTGAGACGTGAATTGGCTAGAATAGATTGGCAAGTGATACTTAAAGGGTTGATGGTGGATAGGCAATGGAAAACATTTAAAGATCACATGGATGAACTTCAACAATTGTATATCACTGTCTGGAGTAAAAATAAAACGGGGAAGGTGGCTCAACCGTGGCTAACAAGGGAAATTAGGGATAGTGTTAAATCCAAGGAAGAGGCATATAAATTGCCCAGAAAAAGTAGCAAACCTGAGGACTGGGAGAATTTTGTAATACAGCAGAGGAGGACAAAGGGTCTAATTAAGAGGAGGGAAATAGAGTATGAGAGGAAGCTTGCTGGGAACATAAAAACTGACTGCAAAAGTTTCTATAGATACGTGAAGAGAAAAGGATTAGTGAAAACAAACGTAGATCCCTTGCAGTCAGATACAGGTGAATTTATAATGGGGAACAAAGAAATGGCAGACCAGTTAAACAAATACTTTGGTTCTGTTATTACGAAGGAAGACACAAATAACCTTCGGAAATAGTAGGGGACCGAGGGTCTAGTGAGAAGGAGGAACTGAAGGATATCCTTATAAAGCGGGAAATTGTGTTCGGGAAACTGATGGGATTGAAGGCCGATAAATCCCCGGGCCTGATAGTCTGCATCCCAAGTACTGAAGGAAGTGGCCATAGAAATAGTGGATGCATTGGTGATCATTTTCCAACAGTCTATCGACACTGGATCAGTTCCTATGGACTGGAGGGCAGCTAATGTAACATCACTGTTTAAAAAAGGAGAGAAAAAATGGGTAATTATAGACCGGTTAGCCTGACATCAGTAGTGGGGAAAATGTTGGAATCAAGTATTAAAGATGAAATAGCAACGCATTTGGAAAGCAGTGACAGGATTGGTCCAAGTCAGCATGGATTTATGAAAGGGAAATCATGCTTGACGAATCTTCTGGAATTTTTTGAGAATGTAACTAGTAGAGTGGACAAGGGAGAGCCAATGGATGTGGTGTATTTGGACTTTCAAAAGGCTTTTGACACGATCCCACACAAGAGATTGGTGTGCAAAATGAAAGCACATAGTATTGGGGGTAATGTACTGATGTGGATAGAGAACTGGTTGGCAGACAGGAAGCAGAGAGTCAGGATAAACGGGTCCCTTTCAGAATGGCAGGCAGTGACTAGTGGAGTGCTGAAGGGCTCAGTGCTGGATCCCAGCTATTTACAATACATTAACGATTTGGATGAAGGAATTGAGTGTAATATCTCCAAGTTTGCAGATGACACTAAACTGGGTGGCGGTGTGAGCTGTGAGGAGGATGCTAAGAGGCTGCAGGGTGATTTGGACAGGTTAGGTGAGTGGGCAAATGCATGGCAGATGCAGTATAATGTGGATAAATGTTAGGCTATCCACTTTGGGGGCAGAAACATGAAGGCAGAATATTATCTGAATGGCGGCAGATTAGGAAAAGGGGAGGTGCAACGCGATGGTGTCATGGTTCATCAGTCATTGAAAGTTGGCATGCAGGTACAGCAGGCGCTGACGAAGGCAAATGGCATGTTGGCCTTCATAGCTCGGGGATTTGAGTATCGGAGCAGGGAGGTCTTACTGCAGTTGTACAGGGCCTTGGTGAGGCCTCACCTGGAATATTGTGCTCAGTTTTGGTCTCCTAACCTGAGGAAGGACGTTCTTGCTATTGAGGGAGTGCAGCGAAGGTTCACCAGACTGATTCCCGGGATGGCGGGACTGACACAGGAGGAGAGACTGGATCAACTGGGCCTTTATACACTGGAGTTTAGAAGTATGAGAGGCGATCTCATAGAAACTTATAAGATTCTGACGGGACTGGACAGGTTTGATGCGGGAAGAATGTTCCCGATAATGGGGAAGTCCAGAACCAGGGGACACAGTCTTAGGATAAGGGGCAGGCCATTTAGGACTGAGATGAGGAGAAACTTCTTCACTCAGAGAGTTGTTAACCTATGGAATTCCCTACCGCAGAGAGTTGTTGATGCCAGTTCATTGGATATATTCAAGAGGGAGTTAGATATGGCTCTTACGGCTAAAGGGATAAAGGGGTATGGAGAGAAAGCAGGAAAGGGGTACTGAGGGAATGATCAGCCATGATCTTATTGAATGGTGGTGCAGGCTCCAAATGGCCTACTCCTGCACCTATTTTCTATGTTTCTATGTTTCTATGTTTCTATGTTTAGAGGCTATGCTGGAAGAGAGTATTTACATGGTAATTCATACTGATCGAAAAGTTCTCTTGTACACATTTCAGGAATTCAAAATCTTGAAGAGTTTTGATAGAGTGCACAAGCTAGGGCAGGAAGATAGGATGCCACAGGTGACAGATCACCGGAGGTGGAGATAGAATCATAGAATGATGCGGCAGAGAAGGTGGCCATTTGGCCCATCTTGCTTGTTCCAGCTCTTTCAAAGAGCTATACAATTCGTCGTGTTCCTCTGCCCTTTCCCCATAGTCCTTCAAATTGTTTCCACTTCAAGTATTTATCCAATTCCCATCTGAAAGTTATTATTGAATCTGCTTCCACCACCTTTCAGGCAGTACATTCCAGATCATATCAACTCACTGTGTAAATTTTTTTTCATCATCTTGCCTCTGCTTCTTTTGCCAATTACCTTAAATCCTCTGGTTACCAACCCTTTAGCCCCTGAAAGCAGTTTCTCCTAATTTACTTTATCAAAACCCTTCAAGATTTTGAATTCCTGAAGTCTGTACAAGAGAACTTTTTTGACCAGTATGATTCCAGCCTAACAAGGAAGGAAGTAGCACTGGATCTAGTACTAGGGAATGAAGTGGGGCATGTTTCATGTGGGGGAGCATTTGGGAAATAGTGATCACAGTATCGTTAGGTTTAGAGTAGTTTTGGAAAATGACAAGGAAAAATCAAATGTGAAAATATTCAACATGTGGAGGGCTAATTGCAGTGAGTTGAAAAGGGATCTGGCCCAAGTGCATTGTAATCAAAGGTTAGCCGGTAAAACAGTAGATGAGCAATGGGAAGCCTTCAAAGAGGGATAGTTTGGGTACAGACTAGACACTTTCCCATGAAGGGGAAAGGAAGGCCATTCAAAGCTAGAGTTCCTTGGATGGCTCAATTTATAGAGATTAAAATGAAACAGACAAAGGATCCATAATTCAATAGCGAACCAAGCTAAACACAAAAACTACAGTGGAGAACTGAAAAAGGGGGGGGGGGCAAATAGACTATGAGAATAGATTGGCAGGTAACATAAAAGGGAAACCAGAAGATTTTAATAATCCTATAAATAGTAAAAGCGTAGTCAAAGGAAGGGTAGGGCCGATTACAGACCAAAATGGAGATCTTCTTATGGAGGCAGTGGGCATGTAAGGTAGTAAATGAGTGCTTTGCATCTATCTTCATTGAAGAAGAGGGTGCTGCCAATGTCACATTAAAGGAGGAGGTAGTAGATAAATTGGTTAGGATAAAAATAAAGAGGAGACACTTAAAAGTTTGGCAATGTTTAAAGTAGAAAATCTACCTGGTTCAATTGGGATGCATCCTAGGTTGTGCAGGGAAGTAGGGGTAGAAATTGTGGAGACTCTGGCCACAATTTTTCAATTGTCCTTAGATTTTGAAGTGGTGCCAGAGGAGTAGAGGATAGCAAATGTTACACCCCTGTTTAAAAAAGGGTAGGGGAATTAAAGGGGCAGTGGCTTCAAGGATACGAAATTGGAAAAGGGACAGAAAGCAGTGAGTAGTGGTAAACGGTTGTTTTTCAGGGTCGGTATTGGGACATATATATTAATAACTTGGACTTGGGTATACAGGGCATAATTTCAAAGTTTGCAGATGACATGAAATTCAGAAATGCATTCAACAGTGAGAAGGACAGCAACAGACATCAGGAGCACATAAACCTGTGAAATGGGCAGACACATGGCAGATGAAATTTAACGCAGATGTGTTAAGTGATGTGTGAGGTGATGCAAGGATCAGTGCTGGGGCCTCAGTTATTTACAATCTATATTAATGACTTAGATGAAGGGACCAAGTGTAATGTATCCAAGTTTTCTGATGATACAAAGCTAGGTGGGATAGTAAGCTGTGAGGAGGACACAGAGCCTGCAAAGGGATACAGACAAGTTAATTGAATGGGCAAGAAGGTGGCAGATGGGAGTATAATGTGGGGAAATGTGAGATTATTCACTTTTTAAAGGAAGAACAAAAGAACATAATATTTTTTAAATAGTGAGAAACTATTAAATTGTTGGTATTCAGAGAGATTTGGGTATCCTTGTACATGAAACACAGAAAGTTAACATGCAAGTACAGCAAGCAATTTGGAAGGCAAATGGTATGTTGGCCTTGATTGCAAGGGGGTTGGAGTACAAGAGTAAGGAAATCTTGCTGCAATTGCACAGGGCTTTGATGGGACCACAGTATTGTGTACAGTTTTGTCTCCATACCTAAAGAAGAATATACTTGACTTTGAGGGGATGCAATGAAGGTTCACTGGATTGATTGCTGGGATGTGAGGGTTTTCCTATGAGGCGTCATTGAGTAGAATTGGCCTATATTCTCTGGAGGTAATCTCATTGAAACATGTAAGATTCTGAGAGGGCTTGACAAGGTAGATGCTGAGAGGCTGTTTCCCCTGGATGGAGGGTCCAGAACTAGGGGGCATAGTCTCAGGATAAAGGGTCGGCCATTTATACTTAGATGAGGAGAAATTTCTTTACTCAGAGGGTAGTGAATCTTTGGAATTCTCTGAGGGACTAGGTTATGTAGCCAAATTTGTTGATGATGCAAAGAAAGGTGGGAAAGCAAGTTGTGTGGAGGACGCAAAGAATCTGCAAAAAGATATAGATAGACTAAGTGAGTGGGCAGAAATTTGGTAGATGGAGTATAATTGTGGGAAAATGTGAGGTTATCCACTTTGGGAGGTAAAATAAAAAAGCAAATTATTATTTAAATGAGGAGAGATAACAAAATGCTGAGGTACAGAGGGATCTGGGGGTCCTTGTATATGAAACACAAAAGGTTAGTGTTGTGTATGGAGAAAAAGTCAGACTGAACACTGTGAGCTCAAAGTAAAGTGTGACCTTAGTCTTTTATTGCAGGTCTCCAGAGTGCCTCTCTAATCTGTGAAGCCTCCTTAAATACCTGTGCTCCCAAGTGATTATGGGATCCCTTGGGACTCCAGGGGATGAGCCCTCTGGTGGCTATACAGAGTAAATACAAGTATGCATATATAACAACTAGCATGCAGATACAGTAAGTAATTAGGAAGGTAAATGGAACGTTGGCATTTATTGCAAGGGGGGGTAGAGTATAAAAATAGGGAAGTCCTGCTACAACTGGAGTACTGCGTACAGTTTTGGTCTTCTTTTTAAGGAGGGATGAACTTGCATTGGAGGCAGTTCATGATGTTGATTCCTGAGATGAAGGGGTTGTCTTATGAAGAAAAGTTGAGCAGGTTGGGCTTATACTCATTGGAGTTTAGATGAATGAGAGGTGATCTTTTTGAAACATATCAGATTCTGAGGGGGCTTGACAAGGTAGATGCAGAGAGGATGTTTCCCCTCGTGGGGGAATCTAGCACTAGGTGGCATAGTTTCAGAATAAGGGGTTGCCCATTTAAAACGGAAATGAGGAGGAATTTCTTCTCTCAGAGGGTCGTGAATCTTTAGAATTCTCTACTGTGGAGGCTAGGTCATTGAATCTATTTAAGGTGGAGATAGACAGATTTTTGAATGATAAGGGAGTCAAGGGTTATGGGGAGTGGGCAGGAAAGTGGAGCTGAGCCCAAGATCAGATCAGCCATGATCTTATTGAATGGCGGAGTAGGCTTGAGGGGCCAAATGGCCTACTCCTGCTCCTATTTCTTATGTTCTTATGTTATCAAAGTTGGCTGATGGGCATACACCAGGTAATGCTAACTGCACTGACCAGTCTGTCAACGAACTTAAGCACAATGACGCAGAGCAGAGGATTGCAACTTGTGTTAAGGCTTCGTGAAGGGTATGGAGACCACTCTGTCCAACATGGACTGAGCAGTCAGCTCCATGAACACACTATGATGGAGCCTCTGGTGACACTGCTGCCATGGAAGCTCAAATGGCTGGCATCTTTGGGGCCAGTGTTGAAAGATTCTTCCAGATCATCATCTCACTCTATTTGATGAACTTCTTCCATAGGAGAACCAACCGTGAAGTAATAAGATTTATTTGCAGATTAACAGTTAAAACCTAAAGCTGCCAAAATGGAAAATAGAGCTGGTGCTGCCATACAGAAAATGCATTTTCTAATTAGAAACTGCAGTAACCTGTTTATTTGCTCAGGAACATGTTAATTTCATTTGTTATTCAAAGATTGTTTATAACATACAAACTATGCATGTGGCAATTTGATCTGTTTCCAAATAATAATGGGTATTACTTTGAACAAAAAATACTCTCCTTTGTATATCCTTCTCCCTTATCTTTTAAAAATTGTTTTATATGCTTTCCTCACTGAGCAACTATACTGAATTTGGGAACTTGCTATGTGGAGAATCTCATGGTGCAAACCTAGTACAAGCTGTGCCACCATACCACTTTGATAAACAGCATCTTTAGGTCAATTACCTGAATTTTAAAATAATCATTACTTTCCAACTGATTTCCATAAGAAAGTTAGTTAACACACTAAAGTCCATTCAGAATTGCTACTTACCAGATGGTGATTCTGAGTGCTCTTCGGATACTTTTAGTGGTGTCAGTACGACACAAGGAATGGCCTTGTTCATCATCATAGAAACACCAATCCTCCTCTTCTGTTGCTGCTTCAATGCCTATTAATTCATAAAAATTAAAGGATGAACATTTGAGCTACAATACTGCACTTTTATTCATCACATATCACATTTTTCTTTAAGTACACAATTACCATTTTACTGTTTATCTATAACAGTTCTGCTCAGCTTTATCCTCAAGGGTTTTCATCAGTTTTATCAGGAACCCAATTATCTTAATTCGAGCCTTTCTGTTTGCTTTTTCTGATAACAATGCTGCTTGTAGCACTAATGCCTGCCCAACCTTTAAATAGAATATTACCATCAAGTGAAAGTATTTTTAATCTAAAGAATGCTTTCCCTCCTTCTCCCATGGGAAATATCTCTTCCAGATATTCTCCACTTACTTGGTGTAAAAGCAGTCTCAAGGAAACACACTATGTTGAAAGTTCCAGTACAGGCTATTATTGCACTTATATTTACATTTGAACACTATCCACAAGCATTATAACACTGCTACTAACTAAATGAGTGCTTTGCATCTGTCTTTACTAAGGAAGAAGCTGCTGCCAAAATTTTAAGGAAAGAGGCGGTATTTGGGATACTGGATGGGATAAAAACTGATAAGGAAGAGTTACTAGAAAGGGGGGGGAGTAGGACTAACTGAAGTGCTCTTGCAGAGAGCCAGTACAGGCTTGACGGGCCAAATGGCCTCTTTCTGTGCTGTAACCATTCAATTATGCTATGATTCTATACTCCCATAAAATCAGCAAAATGTGATGGAACTGTACATAAAAGGAGTGACAGTCCTAACAATAGCAAAATGTTCTGAGTATTCTTGCACTTATCTAATTTTAATTGATAATTGGGTCCCTCATCATAACCTAACAGCATCTGACATAATACACTTTTTATGCTTTCATTGCTAACCAAGAAACCATGTGATGGACATTCTTTATAATATATGTCATGTTATAATGGGTTCAATATCGCTGCTGGGCGCCATATAAACAAAGTTATGGAAAGGCATGATGAGGCATATTTCACAGAGATCCGTGTTGGGGCCACACTTATTTCTAGCATACATAAATGATCTGGAATTGAAGAATCAATATTGAAATTAATTGAAAACACCAAATTGTGGATATGGCAAATTGTGATGATGATAATGAAAGACTGCAGGACAACATCAATGGGCTAGCAGGGTGGGCAGATAGATGGCAGATACAGTTCAATGGATGAAAATGTGAAATGCACTTCACATATCTACATTTTGAAAGTAAGAATAGCGAAATGCGCAAAGCAGCAGAGAGAGCTGTTCTAGTTAATTTTCAAAATGGTGATAATATTCAATGGGATAGTTGAACAGATTAATTAATAAGGAAAACACCAACATCTTTATTTGTCAGTCACCTATACTCCCCTACTGACAATTAGGTTATCTGACTAAATAATTATGTACTCCGAATGTTGAAAGATCATCAAGGGATTCTATCTATGTATCGAATTAAAAATCCCATGTTTGAGTGCACCCATCACATATCAGGTGACATACTTCAAAATGTCAAAAGTATAAAAAAATGACAGTTGTCATTTTCTGTTGGGTTTTTATTTGGAGTGAGGTCGAGGATTTACAAGCAGCTATGGGAGATCTGCTAGTTATATTATAATATAAATGCAAATGCAGTCTAAGAGCAGACATTATGTGTCCCATGACCACCATAGAAATTAAAGACAAAGAAGCAATTAACCTGTAAGTGATTCAGGATCTGCTTGTTTACAGCAATTAGACCTTCTGGCCTAAAAGGGACAGACCAAATTATATACAGCGCAACATAGGCAACAGAATAGTACATTGTGCATTACATTATATGATGTTCTTGTCCTTGTAAACGACGCATTTTTCACCTTACCGTTAACAGTAACTCAGTAGATCTTCTACTATATCTATAATACCTAGCAAGTTTTGCATATAGCACACACTTCCTGTAAGCAACAAACTTTAACATATTCTCTGCCTCAATGTGGGCAATGCCATGGGAGATCTGCTAGTTATATTATAATATAAATCCAAATGCAGTTTAAGAGCATACATTATGTGTCCATGACCACCATAGAAATTAAAGACAAAACACGAGTGTTGGGACACCTGAAATAAAAATAAGGAAATGTTTGGAATATATAGGTTAGTCAGCATCTGAAAGAGAAGTTGGTTTATGCCATTCTGACAAAGGGTTTCTACTGTAACCATTAACCAGATTATTTTCAGATCGTTGGTAGTATTTCTCCAGCGATTTGAGGTGTCTACTATATATGGTCCACGATTCTGAGCCATACAGGAAGGCCTGTTTCCGATGTTGGGGAAGTCCAGAACCAGGGGACGTAGTCTTAGGATAAGGAGTAGGCCATTTAGGACCAAGATGAGGAGAAACTTCTTCTCTCAGAGAGTTGTTAACCTGTGGAATTCCCTGCCGCAGAGAGTTGTTGATGCCAGTTCATTGAATATATTCAAGAGGGAGTTAGATATGGCCCTTACGGCTAAGGGGATCAAGGGGTATGGAGAGAAAGCGGGAAAAGGGTACTGAGGGAGTGATCAGCCACGATCTTACTGAATGGCGGTGCAGACTCGAAGGGCCGAATGGCCTACTCCTGCGTCTATTTTCTATGTTTCTATGTTTCTCTGTTATGGGGGTGACAATAGGCAGTCTTTGTGATGGAAATAGGATTTGTAAGTTCAGCTTGTGATCGAATAGAATGCCGAGGTCATGAACAGTCTGGTTCAGCCTGAGTCACTATCCAGGGAGGGGGATGGAGTCGGTAGTAACTGTACTGAGTTTGAGGCTGGGCCTGAAGATGCTGATATCAAGCTTCCCAATGTTTAGCTCGAGAAAATTGCAATTCCTCTGAGACTGGATGTTGGACAAGTAGTCTGAAAACACAGCAGGATCAAGAGAAGTGATGGAAAGATAGAGCACGGTGACATAGAAACATAGAAACATAGAAAATTGGTGCAGGAGTTGGCCATTCGGCCCTTCGAGCCTGCACCACCATTCAATATGATCATGGCCGATCATTCACCTCAGTACTCCTTTCCCGCTTTCTCTCCATACCCCTTGATCCCTTTAGCCGTAAGGGCCATATCCAACTCCCTCTTGAATATATCCAATGAACTGGCATCAACGACTCTCTGCGGCAGGGAATTCCACAGGTTAACAACTCTCTGAGTGAAGAAGTTTCTCCTCATCTCAGTCCTAAATGGCCTACCCCTTATCCTAAGACTGTGTCCCCTGGTTCTGGACTTCCCCAACATCGGGAACATTCTTCCCGCATTTAACCTGTCCTGTCCCGTCAGCATCTTATACGTTTCTATGAGATCCCCTCTCATCCTTCTAAACTCCAGTGTATAAAGGCCCAGTTGATCCAGTCTCTCCTCATATGTCAGTCCAGCCATCCCTGGAATCAGTCTGGTGAACCTTCGCTGCACACCCTCAACAGCAAGAACATCCTTCCTCAGATTAGGAGACCAAAACTGAACACAATATTCCAGTTGAGGCCTCACCAAGGCCCTGTACAATTGCAGTAATACCTCCCTGCTCCTATATCAAATCCCCTAGCTATGAAGGCCAACATGCCATTTGCCTTCTTCACTGCCTGCTGTACCTGTATGTCAACTTTCAGTGTCTGATGAACTATGACACCCAGGTCTCGTTGAACCTCCCCTTTTCCTAACCTGCCGCCATTCAGATAATATTCTGCCTTCGTGTTTGTGCCACCAAAGTGGATAACCTCACATTTATCCACATTATACTGCATATGCCATGCATTTGCCCACTCTCCTAACCTGTCCAAATCACCCTGCAGCCTCTTAGCATCCCCCTCACAGCTCACACCGCCACCCAGTTTAGTGTCATCTGCAAACTTGGAGATATTACCCTTAATTCCTTCATCCAAATCATTAATGTATATTGTGACGAGCTGGGGTCCCAGCACTGAGCCCTGCGGTACTCCACTAGTTACTGCCTCCCATTCCGAAAAGGACCCGTTTATCCCGACTCTCTGCTTCCTGCCTGCCAACCAATTCTCTATCCACGCCAGTACATTACCCCCAATACCATGTGCCTTGATCTTGTACACCAATATCTTATGTGGTACCTTGTCAAAGGCCTTTTGAAAGTCCAAATACACCACATCCACTGGTTCTCCCTTGTCCACTCTACTAGTTACATCCTCAAAAAATTCCAGAAGATTGGTCATGCATGATTTCCCTTTCATAAATCCATGCTGACTTGGACCCATCCTGTCACTGCTTTCCAAATGCACTGCTATTTCATCCTTAATAATAGATTCCAACATTTTCCCCACTACTGATGTCAGGCTAACCGGTCTATAATTACCCATTTTCTCTCTCCCTTCTTTTTTAAAAAGTGGTGTTACATTAGCTACCCTCCAGTCCATAGGAACTGATCCAGCATCGATAGACTGTTGGAAAATGATTACCAATGCATCCATTATTTCTAGGGCCACCTCCTTAAGTACTCTGGGATGCAGACAATCAGGCTCTGGGGATTTATCGGCCTTCAATCCCATCAATTTCTCCAACACAATTTCCCGCCTAATAAGGATATCCTTCAGATCCTCCTTCTCACTAGACCCTTGGTCCCCTAGTATATCCGGAAGGTCATTTGTGTCTTCCTTCGTGAAGACAGAACTAAAGTATTTGTTCAATTGGTCTGCCATTTCTTTGTTCCCCATTATTAATTCACCTGAGTCCGACTGCAAGGGACCTATGTTTGTTTTCACCAATCTTTTTCTCTTCACATATCTATAGAAGCTTTTGCAGTCAGTTTTTATGTTCCCGGCAAGCTTCCTCTCATACTCTATTTCCCCCCTCCGAATTAAACCCTTTGTCTTCCTCTGCTGAATTCTAAATTTCTCCCAGTCCTCAGGTTTGCTACTTTTTCTGGGCAATTTATATGCCTCTTCCTTGGATCTAACACTATCCTTAATTTCCCTTGTTAGCCACAGTTGAGCCACCTCCCGTGTTTTATTTTTACTGCAGACAGGGATGTACAACTATTGAAGTTCATCCATGTGATCTATAAATGTTTGCCATTGCCTATCCACCGTCAACCCTTTAAGTATAATTTGCCAGTCTATTCTAGCCAATTCACGCCTCATGCCATCGAAGTTAGCTTTCCTTAAGTTTAGGACCCTAGTTTCTGAATTAACTGTGTCACTCTCAATCTTAATAAAGAATTCTACCATATTATGGTCACTCTTCCCCAAGGGGCCTCGCACAACAAGATTGATAATTAGTCCCTTTTCATTACACATCACCCAGTCGAGGATGGCCAGATCTCTAGTCGGTTCCTCCACATATTGGTCAAGTAAACCATCCCTAATACACTCCAGGAAATCCTCCTCTACCGCATTGCTACCAGTTTGGTTAACCCAATCTATATGTAAATTAAAGTCGCCCATGATAACTGCTGTACCTTTATTGCACACATCCCTTATTTCTTGTTTTATGCTTTCCCCAACCTCACAACTACTGTTTGGTGTCCTGTACACAACTCCCACCAGCGTTTTCTGCCCTTTGGTATTCCGCAGCTCCACCCATACCGATTCCACATCATCCAAGCTAATGTCCTTCCTTACTATTGCATTAATTTCTTCTTTGACCAGCAACGCCACCCCGCCTCCTTTTCCTTTCTGTCTATCCTTCCTAAATGCTGAATACCCCTGGATGTTGAGTTCCCAGCCTTTTTCACCCTGGAGCCATGTCTCCGTGATGCCAATTACATCGTATCCATTAAATGCTATCTGCACAGTTAATTCATCCACCTTATTCCGAATACTCCTCGCATTGAGGCACAGAGCCTTCAGGTTTGTCCCTTTAACACACCTTGCCCCTTTCGAATTTTGCTGTAATGTGGCCCTTTTTGTTTTTTGCCTTGGGATTCTCTGCCCTCCACTTTTACTATTCTCCTTTCTATCTTTTGCCTCTGTCTCCCTTTTATTTCCCTCTGCCTTCCTGCATCGGTTCCCATCCCCCTGCCATATTAGTTTAACTCCTCCCAACAGCACTAGCAAACACCCCCCCCTAAGCCATTGGTTCCGGTCCTGCCCAGGTGTAGACCGTCCGGTTTGTACTGGTCCCACCTCCCCCAGAACCAGTTCCAATGCCCCAGAAATTTGAATTGCTCCCTTCTGCACCACTCCTCAAGCCACATATTCATCTGCGCTGTCCTGCGATTCCTACTCTGTCTAGCACGTGGCACTGGTAGCAATCCTGAGATTACTACTTTTGAGGTCCTACTTTTTGATTTAGCTCCTAGCTCACAAAATTCGTCTCGTAGGAACTCATCCCATTTTTTATCTATACCTTTGGTATCTATATGCACCATGACAACTGGCTGTTCACCCTCCCTTTTCAGAATGTCCTGCACCCGCTCCGAGACATCCTTGACCCTTGCACCAGGGAGGCAACATACCATCCTGGAGTCACGGTTGCGGCCGCAGGAACGCCTATCTATTCTCCTTACAATCGAATCCCCTATCACTATATTTCTCCCACTCTTTTTCCTGCCCTCCTGTGTAGCAGAGCCACCCATGGTGCCATGAACTTGGCTGCTGCTGCCCTCCCCTAATGAGTCATCCCCCTCAACAGTACCCAAAGTGGTGTATCTGTTTTGGAGGGGGATGACCGCAGGGGACCCCTGCACTACCTTCCTTACATTGCTCTTCCTGCTGGTCACCCATTTACTATCTGGCTGAGTACCCTTTACCTGCGGTGAGACCAACTCGCTAAACGTGCTATTCACATCATTCTCAGCACCGTGGATGCTCCAGAGTGAGTCCACCCGCAGCTCCAGCGCCGCAATGCGGTCTGTCAGGAGCTGGAGGTGGATACACTTCCCGCACACGTCGTCGTCAGGGACACCGGAAGCGTCCCTGACTTCCCACATGGTACAGGAGGAGCATAACACGTGTCCGTGCTCTCCTGCCATGACTTAACCCTTTGATACACTTAAGTTGGCAACAACAATGCTAAATGTTACTTACTGACAAAGAAAGAAAAAGAAAAGCTACTCACCAATCACCAGCTAATCACTTACCCCCTTGGCTGTGACATCACCTTTCGTTTTCTTTGTACTTCTTTTTTGCCTTCTCCCTGTAGCTGCACAAGCACGCCTCAGCGACGCACCGCCCGAGCCTCTCCACACACCTGGAACTCCCGAGCCTCCTCCGACGCGTTGGGCCTTTTTATAGGCCTCAGCGACGCACCGCCCGAGCCTCTCCACACACCTGGAACTCCCGAGCCTCCTCCGACGTGTTGGGCCTTTTTATAGGCCTCAGCGACGCACCTCCCGACTCTCTCCACACACCTGGAACTCCCGAGCCTCCTCCGATGCGTTGGGCCTTTTTATAGGCCTCAGCAACGCACCACCCGAGCCTCTTCACACACCTGGAACTCCCGAGCCTCCTCCGACGCGTTGGGCCTTTTTATAGGCCTCAGCGACGCACCTCCCAACTCTCTCCACGCACCTGGAACTCCTGATCCTCCTCCGACGCGTTGGGCCTTTTTATAGGCCTCAGCGACGCACCTCCCGACTCTCTTCACACACCTGGAACTCCTGATCCTCCTCCGACGTGTTGGGCCTTTTTATAGGCCTCAGCGACGCACCTCCCGACTCTCTCCACGCACCTGGAACTCCTGATCCTCCTCCGATGCGTTGGGCCTTTTTATAGGCCTCAGCGCCGCACCTCCCAACTCTCTCCACGCACCTGGAACTCCCGACATCAGTGAACATGTGGAATCTGACACCATGGTTGTGTAAGATGTTGCTAAGGGTAGCATGTAGATGAGAACAGGTGGGGGCCAACTTCCAAGGATCGATCATTAGGGGATTGATGAAATGACAGTATGGGGGTGGGAAGAGAAGTCATTGACAGAGATGCTCTGGCTGCAGAGTAGAAATAAGCAAGTGCAGTCCCACCGAATTGGATAATGGCAGATAGGCTTTGGAGGATGATGTGATCGACCGTATCAAATGCTATAGAGAGAACGAGGTTGGGTAACACCCATGGACACAGTTACAGAAAGTGTTGTTTGTGACTATGGGGTTAGGGCTGTTTCAGTGCTGTGGTAGGGACAGATTTAGTTACAGGAGAGATGGGCATGGATCTGGGAGGTGACAACACATTCAAGGACTTTGGAGAGGAAGGGGGGGTTGAAGATTTGCAATTAATTTGTAAACAGTAGTGGTCAAGGGTGGGCTTTTTAAGGAGGTGGTGATAACAATGATTTTGAAAGCAGGAGAGATAGTGCCCAAGGAGAGGGAACCATTTACAATATCAGCATAATGAGGGCCAGGAAGGGAAGTTGGATAGTTCGAGATTTAGTGGGAATGAGGTCGAGGGGGCAGGGCATGGGTCTCATGGATAAGATAAGCACACAGAGGCCAATGGGAAAGATAGGAGAAAAAACTAGACAGAGAAGGGAGTTCAAGGTTAGGATAAGGACTTTGGGGGGAGGTTTGGCTTCTTGGGAAAGGAGCAGGAGTGAGAAGCACAAGCAGCTGCAAGAATAAACTCTATCTTGGCGACTTCTTCATACTCAGTGGTGAAGGTGGAGGGCGCAGTGGGAAGGGGTTTAAGGTGTTGGGTGATAATTGGGAACATAATCCAGAGGGTTCTTTTTGCTCTCCAGGATGATCCTCATGTAGTGGATGGTTTTGGCAACTGAGAGGAAGGACTGGTAGAGGTCGATGTGGACCAGCCAAATATGGATGGCTAAATGTGAGAGGGATATGAGACTTGGGGCTTGAGGCGAAAAATTAAATCAAGTTTCTTGAAAGCAGCTGGAGATGTGGGAGTTCCATTTTAAGTCAGAAGAGACGGTCAAACCAAAAGTTTTGACAAAAACCAAGAGTTTTGACAAAAACCTTTGATAAATGAAGAAGTATCAAAGATGGAGGCATCAAAGATAAGAGGTGGTGGCAGTTAGTTATACAGCAAGTTCTTTTTACACCTGTATCTAAAATTTTCTCACAGCTTGCAGAACCCTTCTTTTCACAAACAATTTTTTTTAAAGAGCAAAACTTTGAAATGGCCAGGTGTCCCAAATATTCCGTGCCACCAGCAATTTTATTAGTAGCCCTGATATTACTTCACCCCAATTTCCCACTTCCTCAAACACACCATTACAACAAAACGGAATTCCCACAAATTCTCAGGCCTCCACAATAGTTCATGTTCTTCTGGCCTCAGGCCAGTTTCAGACTCTGCATCTGACTGACTCTGTAGCTTTCTTGAATATCAATTTTAATAAGAGGAGAATGACCTCAGAACTAACAAGTAACAAAGCTGTAAGTGAATTGGGGGATAACTTTCACATCTGTAATAAAGGTCATATGGGCCCGAACTTAGTGGAAGCTAAGTTCTGCCCAGGTGTTGCCCAAAGGACCGCTGAGAGACCTGACGGGTACTTTGGGCGAGAGTTTCGTTAAAAAGTCCTGGAAGGATCGCCCGGCGCAAAAAAATGACTTACGTCATGAATCTGGGCGGCAGCTCCCAATCTCGGTGGCAAATGCAATCCTCTGCAAAGTACAGCCGAGGATTGAGTCAGGCCCAGGGAGGGGCGAACACATAAAATTAAAAATTTACACAAAAAAACCCCACTGGAAAACCTTCAGGGGACCCCATCCACCTGAATCGCTGTAAAAAAATAAAATAAAATAAGTTTATTAACCTTTTTTTTGCATGTCTTCATACTTATCATTGAGGTTAGGCCTACCTCCACACGGCGGTCCTTCCCCCTGCTGCCTCCGACTCTCGCCCGGACCAAACTGGCAGCTTGGCGGGCGGGAGGACATTTACATCAGTTGCGCGCTCGCATACGTCAGCAGGCGGTTCCCAATGGTCGTCCCTCCCTGCTGGCAGGAGGCCTCCACAAAACTGGCACCAAGGGGCGACCACCCAGAAAACGCGCTGACAATTGACGGCAGCGGGCAGTGAGGGTCCACCAAGTTCGGGGCCATATTCCCTCAACAAATAATTTGAAAATATCAATAGGACTAGGAATTATAACATTCAACTTCAAAATACAGCATTGATAATCACTGAATCATAGAAATTTACAGCACAGAAAGAGGCCATTTCGGCCCATTGTGTCCATGCCGGCTGACCAAGAACTATCCAATTTAATCCCACTTTTCAGTTCTTGGTCCGTAGCCCTGTAGGTAATGGCACTTTAAATGCACATCCAAGTATTTTTAAAATGTGGTGAATTTCCCCTCATATCTCCTCTAAACCTCCCCCCAGTTGCTTTGAATCTATGTTCCCCTGGTTGTTGACCACCCTGTCAAGGGAAACAGGTCCTTCCTATCCACTCTATCCAGGCCCCTCATAATTTTATACACCTCAATCAGTTCTCCCCTCAGCCTTCTCTGTTCCAAAGAAAACAGACCCAGCATCTCCAATCTTTCCTCATAGCCAAAATTCTCCAGTTCAGGCAACATTCTTATAAATCTCCTCTGCACCCTTTCCAGTACAATCACATCTTTTCTGTAATGTGGTGACCAGAACTGCACAAAGTACTCCAGCTGCGGCCTAACCAGTGTTTTATACAGTTCAAGCATAACCTCCTTGCTTTTGTAATCCATACCTTGGTTAATAAAGGCAAGTAATAAAGGCAAGGACTTTCAAAAGGCTTTTGACAAGGTCCAACACAAGAGATTAGTGTGCAAAATTAAAGCACATGGTATTGGGGGTAATGTATTGACGTGGATAGAGAACTGGTTGGCAGACAGGAAGCAGAGAGTAGGGATAAACGGGTCCTTTTCAGAATGGCAGGCAGTGACTAGTGGGGTGCCGCAGGGCTCAGTGCTGGGACCCCAGCTATTTACAATATACATCAATGATTTAGATGAAGGAATTGAGTGTAATATCTCAGTTTGCAGATGACACTAAGCTGGGTGGCGGTGTGAGCTGTGAGCAGGATGCTAAGAGGCTGCAGGGTGACTTGGACAGGTTAGGTGAGTGGGCAAATGCATGGCAGATGCAGTATAATGTGGATAAATGTGAGGTTATCCACTTTGGTGGCAAAAACATGAAAGCAGAATATTATCTGAATGGCGGCAGATTAGGAAAAGAGGAGGTACATCGAGACTTGGGTTTCATGGTACATCAGTCATTGAAAGTTGGCATGCAGGTACAGCTGGCAGTGAAGAAGGCAAATGGCATGTTGGCCTTCATAGCGAGAGGATTTGAGTATAGGAGCAGGGAGGTCTTACTCCGGTGGTACAGTGCCTTGGTGAGGCCTCACCTGGAATATTGTGTTCAGTTTTGGTCTCCTAATCTGAGGAAGGACGTTCTTGCTATTGAGGGAGTGCAGTGAAGGTTCACCAGACTGATTCCCGGGATGGCAGGACTGACATATGAGGAGAGACTGCATCGACTGGGCCTGTATTTACTGGAGTTTAGAAGAATGAGAGGGGATCTCATAGAAACATATAAAATTCTGACGAGACTGGACAGGTTAGATGCAGGAAGAATGTTCCTGATGTTGGGGAAGTCTAGAATCAGGGGCTCACAGTCCAAGGATAAGGGGTAAGCCATTTAGGATCGAGATGAGGAGAAACTTCTTCACTCAGAGTGTTATTAACCTATGGAATTCTCTACCGCAGAATGTTGTTGATGCCAGTTCGTTGGATATATTCAAGAGGGAGTTGAACATAAGAACATAACAACATAAGAACATAAGAATTAGGAACAGGAGTAGGCCATCTAGCCCCTCGAGCCTGCTCCACCACTCAACAAGATCATGGCTGATCTGGCCGTGGACTCAGCTCCACTTACCCGCCCGTTCCCCATAACCCTTAATTCCCTTATTGGTTAAAAATCTATCTGTGATTTGAATACATTCAATGAGCTAGCCTCAATTGCTTCCCTGGGCAGAGAATTCCACAGATTCACAACCCTCTGGGAGAAGAAATTCCTTCTCAACTCGGTTTTAAATTGGCTCCCCCGCATTTTGAGGCTGTGCCCCCTAGTTCTCGTCTCCCCAACTAGTGGAAACAACCTCTCTGCCTCTATGTTGTCTATCCCTTTCATTATTTTAAATGTTTCTATAAGATCACCCCTCATCTTTCTGAACTCCAACGAGTAAAGACCCAGTCTACTCAATCTATCATCATAAGGTAACCCCCTCATCTCCGGAATCAGCCTAATGAATCGTCTCTGTACCCCCTCCAAAGCTAGTATATCCTTCCTTAAGTAAGCTGACCAAAACTGCACGCAGTACTCCAAGTGCGGCCTCATCAATACCCTGTACAGTTGCAGCAGGACAGTTGCAGAGTTGGATATGGCCCTTACGGCTAAAGGGATCAAGGGGTATTGAGAGAAGGCGGGAAAGGGGTACTGAGGTGAATGATCAGCTATGATGTTTTTGAATGGTGATGCAGGGTCGAAGGGCCAAATGGCCTACTCCTGCACCTATTTTCTATGTTTCTATGTGCCTTTGCCGTACCGCTGATCACTGGCCCTGCAGCTAGTATGCTCTCTCTGTGTGTGGCCACGCTCCCTGGGGCATCACATTGGTCCCGGAGGCACAGGCTACATGGTCGGGTAGCCCGCTGGAACTGGGTGCTTCCGACGGAAGGTTACCCTTGGTTTTGTTGGCATGCATGTAAATCCCGGCATCGCACATCATCACTTCGTTTACTCTCACAATACATTCGTTCTGACCGCAATCCCCCGACTTATCATGGTTAGTTACATTTACAAACTTGAAATTGTCAGTTACATCTTTTACATATGTATCACCGTCATCACTGTATAAAGAGTGGAACTGTCCCTTTAATTGTGATGGGTTGCCAGTCTCCTTTAAGAGGGCCTTGCAATCTTTACCCCAATCCGGTTCGCTGCTCGGCATCACGTGTTGCTCCATCAACGCTGCCCCTCATGGTCTGGCCGCCGCCATCTTGATTTTGGGTGTTTCACCTCATAGTTCGGGCGCCATCTTCTTTATCTCCATGAGGTAAGCTGCGATGATCCTTTTCTCCCCAGGTTTTGCTGTGGAAGCAGGGAAGTTGCCTTCTGCACTGATTTTCTTCCTCCGGAATCCTGCCACTGGAGCCTGGAAGGTGAGGCCGGGTCATTTCGGCTGGATCATCTCGCAGTTGGGTTGAGCGGTCTGGGTCGTCTCTACGCAATCGATTTGGGCGGTTGGTTTTTCAGGTGCTGTTCTGGATCCAATTTCGGGGTCGCGGAGGACGTCGATCGCTGGAGGTTGGAGGTTTTCCCAGCTCCAATGGATCTTTTTCATCCATCTTCTTCCTAATAGCATTGGACCATCACCAGCAACGATCCACAAAGGTCATGGGATACCTGGACATCCATGCTGCCAACGACTGGGATGGTGTCGTTTGTATAGGTGAGCAGCTTCACTTGGAACGGAATCATTTTCGATCGTTCGATTGGATTGTCTCAGAGTTTCTCAAAGGCCGCCTGATTCATCAGTGACTGGCTCGCTCCTGTGTCCACCGCCATCGTGACTAGAACACCGTTGATTTCAACTTCCATTTTCAACGGTGGTGCAGGTAAACACTCCGTACACCTCATCGTGGGGCTGAGCTGCCTCATGGACTCTCTCTTCATCATCGCTGGAGTCCGGATGATCGGACAACTCTTCATTGACTCAGTGAGTATAATTTCTCTTGCACATTCGCTGGAGGTGGCCCTTTATTTTACAACCTTTGCATGTATAGTCTTTATAGCGGCACTGGTGGGCCCTGTGATTTCCTCCACAGCGCCAGCATGGGGTTGGCTGGTTGGCCCCATGTGGCGGACTCAGGGTTGCGGGATTCGGGGTTCTGTTCTCTCTCCCCTGAGAGAGACTGCGTGCAGCAGCCTTGCCTCTAAAAGGTGCCAGTCGGTTCACAGTACTTGCCGGGTTAGAGTCCTGGGGGTGAGTCATCCGCTTGGAATTGCAGGCCGAGACCATGAACGCCTGGCTCACGTTAATTGCCTTCTGCAGGGTGACCGTGGTGTCTGCAGAGAGCAGCTTGTGGAGAAGGCCCTCGTAGCCGATTCCAATAACGAATATGTCCCGCAGCACTTCGGTGAGGTGGTCGCCAAAATCACACAGTGCAGCCAATCGTCTGAGGTCTGCAGCATATTTTGCAATTTCTTGGCCTTCGGGCCGCTAGTGGGTGTAGAACCGGTGTCTGGCTGTGAGGATGTTCGCTTTAGGTTTGACTTGTTCCTGTATCAGCGTTACGAGCTCCTCATATGGTTTGGTTGTTGTCTTCGCTGGGGCTAGCAAGTCCCTGACGAGGCCATAGACGGTGGGCCCACAACTGGTGAGCAGGATAGCTCTGCGTTTATTAGCCAGTGATGTCGGGTCGTCTCACGCCAGGTCGTTCGCAATAAAGAAGTGGTCGAGCCTTTCCACAAAGGCCTCCCAATCGTCCCCATCGGAGAATTGTTGAAACGTGCCAAGGTTAACCATTTTCGCATGGAAATTCGTAATCTCGTCACCAGTTATTACAGCTATAAGCACTCTAGTAATGACTCCACGAGGTAAGGTATTGTACTTGAACTGTGGTGACCTTAGTCCATTTATTGCAGCTCCCTGAGTGAGGGTACAGCATGGTGAGCTCCCTTTTATACCTGGTTACCTGTCGTGTACAGGTGACCCCTAGGTCTCCACCAGTTGCACCCTCTGGTGGTACAAGCATAGTATATACAGTGTGAAGATACATCCAGTAGTCTTATGTAACTGTACTTTGAGTGTACAGGGAGTATACTTATGTTATACGTTCATAACAGATGGATTTTTGTTAAATTATCAAGGGATATGGAGAAAAATAGCTAAATGGAATTGAGGTACAGATCAACCTTGATCTAATTGATTGGCAGAAAAGGCTTGAGGATCTGAATAGCCTACTTCTGTTCCTATATTCCTCACCCAATATCCGTTTCCACCAGAGGTTACGCGAAAGTGACCGGGAGCAGCAAACCTGGTTGATTTTTCCAACCTTAACCTAGTAGTATAAATTCAATTGTAGAATCCATACTGAACCCATACATAAACTATCTCAGCACAGACCCAGCATGAAACCTGAAACTTGAAGTTTTCCTGGTGTGTACGGTGCAGCTACTCGCTGGATTTCTTTGTTGAGCCAACAGGGGAGCTCAAAAGCAAATCTCACAAATAGAATCTTTAAATGCATGCATTTTCTTCTTCCACTAATACAACAATAGCACCACAATGCATCATTTGGCCTGTTTACATGAAGTGTACAATATTCACATTTATCTAAATAGTAAAAAAAAAGTTTGTAAAATCATATCTGAGCTATCTGCTTGGCTTGATGTGTTTCATTCACAGGGATGGGACTAATGGGGTGGGACATACGATAGTCCCAATCAACTGGGATTAGTGGGGCAGGCACCAAAAGGAATTCAGTTACTATTATCGTCCTTCAGAATAAAAATGTTTTTTTTTGCAGCGAACAGATTTCAAGAGCAAGATAGTAAACTTGAAGCATGAATTATCGGGCTCAATTTTGCCTGGTCATTTGCGCCGTTTTTTTAGCGTGCCGTTTTTTGGGGCGTATTTATTTTATTACAAGTTTCCCCCTGCGATCTGCGCCAGTGTAACTAACTTAGTTACGATTTTTTTAGGACTGTTTTTTTTGACATTATGTCCCTCATGTCTGCGCCGTTTAAAATTTTTTTTCGAAGTTTGGCCAACATTTTTTCCTCCTAGGTCGGGGTATCTGGCCACTCCCGAAAAACCTTCGGGCACTTATGAAAACCAGCACACAGTTCACAAATTGGCGTTGAAAGATGCCATTGTTTTTAAATCAAAGATTTTGGAGGGAGTCAAGAACACTGTCAAAATCAATAATAAAGTTCAACTTTTTTTACCTGTCAATGTAGTAACTGTAAATTTGTTGGATTTCAGAAGTTTTCTCATTTTCTTTACTCACTCACATGCCACCACCAAATGTCTTGAAGTAGGGCTGGAGGGTCGTAGCTTTGGCTGGCAGAATCGGCCCCGTGCCAGGACACAGGGGTTTGGGGCTTGGCTAAAAAACAAGCCATGGGGGAAGGGGGGAGGAGAGAGAGGTGCCGATTGGAAGGCTTCGAGCCCGGGAAGCGAGGTGTCAATTGGAAGCCTTCTGCACTGAAGACTGCAATGGGGGGGGGGGGTGGCGGGGGGAAGAGAGAGAAGGGGAGAAGTCACAAGATTGCAATTAGTTAAGGGGGGGCGGGAAGAGAGAGAAGGGGAGAAGTCACAAGACTGCAATTAGTTAAAGGGGGGGGGGGGAGAGAGAAAGCACAAGACCTTTGGGTGTGGTCCATCCATACAGACCTTGGGGAGAGAGAGAACTGCAAACCTGTCCTGCCTGCTTTCCTGCCATTTTGAGCTTCTTCCAAAGGTTAAATTTAAGTATGGAGGCAATACTGACAATGCCATACCTTGTGCGAGCCTTCTGCATCATGGTGCTACGTAGGAGACAATTGATTCGACTTCATCGCATCAGGAACATCAGAGCCCATAGGGTGCTGGGCCGGAAGCCTTACACACCTCAGGTATATCGAGACAGGCATTCGTACCTCCACCTGAGTGATGCAGACTGTGTCAGGAGGCTGTGTTTCCATAAAGAAGTTGTAACTGAGGTCTGTGAGTTGGTCAAAGCAGACCTGCAACCGAGAAGCATCAGGTGGAATGCTTTGTCAGATGAAGTGAAGGGTACAGCTGCACTTTCATTCTGTGCCTCCGGATCATTTCAAGCTACAACTGGGGATGTGTGCGCCATCTCTCAACATGCAACACATGTCTGCATTCGCCAGGAGATGGCTGCATTGTATGCGTGGAGGAATGACTTCATAAAGTTCCCCATGACCACCCAAGCAATCCATGATAGGGCTGTGGGCTTCTCCAGGATTGCTGACTTCCCAAAGGTACAGGGCTGCATTGATTGTAACCATATCGCCTTGGAGGATTCTGAGATGTATAGGAACAGAAAAGGCTTTCACTCCATTAATGTACAGCTCGTGTGTGACGACATGCATCATATCATATCAGTCAATGCAAGATACCCTGGGAGCACCCATGATGCGTTCATCCTACTCGACAGCGTTATATCTGCCATGTTTCAGCAGTAATAGCCAGAAGGACAGAGCTGGCTACAGGGAGATAAGGGGTACGGCCTCGCCACCTGACTCATAATGCCCCTATGCGTAACCCGACGGAAGATGACCATGAATGCAACATGTTGCACATTGCGACGCGCAGCACCATAGAGAGGACCACTGGCATCTTGAAACAGCGTTTCTGATGCCTGGACCATTCCAGAGGCTACTTGCTGTACTCCCCTGAGATTGTCAGTCAGTTCATTGTTGTGTGCTGCATGCTGCATAACTCAGCCATCTTGAGGCAGCAATACCTGGTAGTGGAAGACCCACCTGTGGAGAGAGTGGCTGATGATAATGATGTGGAAGATGCAGATGACGAGCAGGAGGAGGAGGACGACGAGGATGAGGAAGATATGCAAGTGCCTGAGGGCGGAACACGACGGCGGAGGAGGGCGGGCCATCGTGCCCCTTTAATGATTGCTCGAGCCTTGTGCCAGCAGCTCACCCATGAATGCTTTACTGATGTCTGAGGACTCAGCGACAACTATTCCACATGGACACGTTTACTGTTTGGAGCCGTTCCATAATGTTGTGTTGTGTTAATGGAACATGATTCAGTTTTAATGTAAAATATATTTTATTCAAAAGTTTAACAATGTACTTATTTTAACTTTAATAAAATTATTCTTGTATCAAACTTTACTTTAAGATCAGTCTTTAGGATCACTTAAAAATTTTAAGAGCACTTATAAACTTGTAAATTTACATAACGTACAAAAAACTTTTAATTTGAGAACAGTTAGAACAGTAACAATAATAATAACAACAACAGCAGCAGCAAAGAAAGGATGTCCCATCTCTCCTCCACCTTATTCTCAGACTGCCCGCTGCGCTTGATCTTGGACACTCCACCAAGGCGGTGGCACAGTATTTCTGGGCTTGGTACCAAGCTTATTCTTTATAACATCTCGGGCACTACGCACCTCTTGAGGGGAGGGGGAGGGGCGCGTCGGCGTCAGGTTGGAGGGTCCAGGCAGCAAGTTGGAGGGCCCGGCTTTGGGCTCTTCAGAGCATGGTGTGGGGATTGGGAGTGGGATTGACAGTTGATTCTGTCAATGGGTGCAGGGTCTGGGCGAGTTTACTTAGTGCAGCAGCTAACTCCAACATGCCGTCCCTCATGCGCCCTGACAGTGTCTCAATGACCTGCAACATTCCTTCCCTCATGTTGAGCAAAACTGTCTAAACTACCTGCAACACTCTCTCCCTCATGGTCAGTGACATGGTTTGTACTACCTCTGACATTCCCTCCCCTCATGGCCATTATTCCCTCACTGATGGTCCCGGATATCGTTCCCATTTCTCGTGTCATTGCTGTTACTTCTCCCGACAGTCCCGTTACCTCATCACTCCCCCACTGATGGCGTCCAGGAGTGATTGGGTAAGGTTAATGCTCTCCGCACTCAATGACATCATCTGAACCACATCTGTTAGATCCTGCACCTCAGGAGAGCGCGGTCAAGCTCTCCTTCCCCTCCTCTCCATGGGTGTGCCTCGCTGCACCCCAACACTGGGACCCGTAACCTCGGAAGGTGTGAAACCATGGAATGTCCTGCCAGCACTCAAATCACTAGTCACGGAAAGGGCTGCACCGCAATGAGTGGCATCTCCTCAAAGGTCAGTACAACAGTGGGAGCTTCATCCAGCTCCATCCCGTCTCCCCCATGTTCTTGGTCTGGAGGGTTCGATTGGTCGGTGTTCTCTTCAGGCTCGTCCGGGTCTGAATCTTCTTCTGCATCGTCAGGGTTGGCCTCAAGTTCTGCAAAATATAACTGAACAATCAAATGGTTAGCAACAGAGGAGGGGACAGAGTAGGCGCACACATCGCCAGCAGGCTGATTTGAAGGACCAAGATGAATTTGCAGGACTTACCCTCTCCCTCGAGTGTGGGCCCAGCTTGTGCAGTACTGATTGAATTTTTTCCAGGCAGGACCCATCAAAGCAGCGACCCTCTCTTCCAAGGCTGTCAGTGGGTGCAGATTTGCCGGACCTCCTCCTGTTCGAGTTCTTTCCCTTTTATTATGTGCCACCTTCCTCTGCAAAGATGAAAAATCTAACTTTTTAAAGAAGGTGTCTTTCTGCTGGATGGTCACATTTACAATTGCAATTCCACTGAATAAATTAAAATATTACTTACACTAACTACTTGACCAAGGTCCTGTCACTTCTTTTTGCACTTGCCTCCAGATCTCGTGATGGTTGGTACACTCATAATAAAGGATGAAACTGAGTACTGTGTACAATGAGCAAGTATGACCTTAGCTCCTTTAATAAGACTCCAGAGTGCAGGTACCTCGTGGGTGGCCTGCTTATATACTGTGCTCCCAAGGGATGCTGGGGCCCTCTGGTGGTCAGGTGTCATGCAGGTTACACAGGGTTAAATACATTACATCATTCCCCTGTGAAGTCAACAGTACACTTAGTTACAAGGTGAGACAATCTGGGGCTTTGCGCTCCCTTGTCGATCGTCTCGGTACAAATCCTGGTGTGGGGGGTTGGTCAGTTCTTCACTGGGCTGCTGGGCAGCCGGCCTTGCCGGGCTGCGGAGGATGATGAGTTTGGCATCGTGGTCAACCATGATGTCAGTTGCCACTTGTGTGTGTGTTGGAGGGTCAAAGTTGGTGGTGTCCTCTTCAGGTTGTTCGTAGCTGTTGGTGAACCGCAATTTGATTTGGTCCAAATGTTTTCTGTGCGCTTGTCCATTGGTCAATTTGACCTGAAACACCTGACTCCCCTCTTTGGCTGTGACCGTGCCAGCAAGCCATTTGGGACCTTGTCCATAATTGAGCACCAACACAGGATCATTGTACTCACTATCGCGTGACAAATTTGCGCGGTCATGGTACACACTTTGTTGATGCCGCTTGCCATCCATGTGATCATGGAGATCAGGGTGAACAAGAGAGAGCCTTGTTTTGAGTGCCCTCTTCATGAGCAGCTTGGCTGGGGGAACCCCGGTGAGTGAGTGGGGTCTGGTGCGCTGGGACTGCAGTGAGCCTTCCAACACACATTTCAAGCTTTGCTTGATGGTCTGAACTGTCCGTTCTGCCTGGCCGTTGGGTGCAGGCTTGAACGGAGCAGATGTGACGTGTTTGATCCCGTTGCAGGTCATGAATTCCTTGAATTCAGCACTGGTGAAGCACGGCCCATTGTCACTGACTCGGACATCAGGCAAGCCGTGCGTGGCAAACATGGTTCGTAGGCTTCCAATAGTGGTCGTGGATGTGCTAATTGACATTATTGCATATTCAATGCATTTTGAGTAAGCATCCACGACAACCAAAAACATTTTGCCGAGAAATGGACCCGCATAGTCTATGTGGATCCTTGACCACAGTTTGGAGGGCCACGACTACAAACTTAGCGGTGACTCTCTGGATGCATTGCTCAGCTGAGAGCAAGTGTTGTACTGGCGCACGGATGACTCTAAATCTGAGTCGATGCCGAGCCACCACACATGGGATCTGGCTATGGCTTTCATCATTACGATGCCTGGGTGGGTGCTGTGCAGTTCACATATGAACGTATCTTGCCTTTTTTGGGCAAGAACACGGGATTACCCCACAATAGACAGTTCGCCTGCAGGGACAACTCGTCTTTGCGTCTGTGGAACAGCTTAATCGCCTCCTGCATCTTCACTGGGATGCAGGAGGACACAGTAAAGGATCCTGGTTGGTCCAGGTCCTGATCTGGCGGGCCATAACAGGGGACTTCTCATTCTCAAATGCCTCCATGACCATGAGCAAGTCCGCTGGCTGTGCCATTTCCAGTGGTGGGCAATGGCAGCCGACTGCGAGTATCTGCGCAATTTTCTGTGCCCGGTCTGTGGCGGATTACATAGTTGTATGCCGACAGCGCCCATCTTTGGATACGGGCAGAGGCATTGGTATTAATTCCTTTGCTCTCAGAGAACAGCAATATGAGCGGCTTGTGGTCAGTTTCAAGCTCAAACTTGAAGCCAAATAAGTACGGGTGCCAGAGCCTCTTTTTCAATCATGCTGTAGGCCCTTTCAGACTTGGACAAACTCCTGGACGCATAAGCGACTGGTTGCAAAATCCCCGATTCATTAGCCTGTTGTAACACACACCCGACCCCGTATGACGACGCATCGCAAGCTAGCACTAATCGTTTACAAGGGTTATACGGGACAAGAAGATTGTTTGAACACAACAAATTTCTGGCTTTCTTAAAGGCAGCCTCTTATGAATTCCCCCATACTCAGTCATCTGCCTTGCGCAGTAGCGCATGTAGGAGTTCAAGCAGGGTGCTTAACCCAGGTAAGAAATTACCAAAATAGTTAAGGAGTCCCAGGAACGATCGCAGTTCCATCACGTTCTGTGGTTGCGGCGCGTTCTTGATGGCCTCCGTCTTGGCATCAGTAGGTCTGATGCCATCCGCTGCAATACTTCTTCCCAAGAACTTGTCATCCTGTGCCAGGAAAATACGCTTCGAGCATTTCAACCTGAATCCCACGCGATCCAACCGACTAAGAACCTCTTCCAGATTCTTCAAGTGCTCCATGGTGCCCCGACCTGTAACCAAAATGTCGTCCTGGAAAACCACTGTGCAAGGAACCTACTTTAGCAGGCTCTCCATGTTCCGCTGGAAGATTGCCGCGGCCGACCGAATCCCGAATGGGCACTGGTTGTAGATAAACAGACCTTTGTGCGTGTTGATGCAGGTGAGGCCTTTCAAAGACTCCTCCAGCTCTTGCGTCATGTAGGCCAAGGTCAGGTACAGCTTGGTGAACATCTTTCCTCCAGCCAGGGTCGCAAATAGGTCGTCTTTCTTGGGTAGCGGATACTGGTCCTGCAGCGAAAAACGGTTAATCGTTACTTTATTGTCTCCGCAAATTCTCCTTCTCCTTAAGTACCGGAAAAATCGGACTGACCCAATCGTTGAATTCCACCGGCGCGATGATGCCTTCATGTTGCAGCCTGTCCAGCTCAATTTCCACTTTCTCACACATCATGTATGGTACCGCCCGTGCCTTGTAGTGGATGGGTCGGGTACCGGGAACCAAATGGATCTGTACTTTCGCCCCCTGGAAGCTTCCAATGCCTGGCTCAAACAAAGATGGGAACTTGCTCAGAACCTGGGTACATGAGGCTTCGTCGACGGGCGAAAGCGCTCGGATGTCATCCCAGTTCCAGCAGATTTTTCCTAGCCAGCTTCTGCCAAACAACGTGGGGCCATCCTCTGGCACAATCCATAGCAGGAGTTCGTGTACTGCTCCGTCATAGAAGACTTTGACTTCAGCACTGCCAATTACAGGGATTAGTTCCTTGGTGTAAGTCCTTAGTTTGGTGTGAATGGGGCTGAGCTTGGGCCTGTGTGCCTTTTTGCCCCACAGCCTGTCAAAGGTCTTTTTACTCATTATGGACAGACTTGCCCCCTTGTCCAGTTCCATAAATACTGGAATGCCGTTCAATTCAACTTTCAACATTATTGGTGGACATTTTGTAGTGAATGTGTGTACCCCGTACACTTCTGCCTCCTCCGTACGAGTCTCCAATTCAGCCTGATCCATAGTGGATTGATCTTTCTCTGCAACGTGATGGTTTGCAGGATTTGCAGCTCGCCTGCACATTCGTTGGAGGTGTCCCATTGTTCTGGAACCATTGCACGCATAGTGCTTGAAGCGGCATTGATGGGGCCAATGATCACCTCTGCAGTGCCAACAAAGTGTTAACTGCCTTGCATTAACGACTGATGGCGGACTCTGGATCAATTGAGGTTGGGCCACAGCAGCCGGCGTGTACATTTCTGCTCGAGCCCGACGTTACTTTATGCACAGTCCTACCCGAAACTTCCTTACTCTGCAAAATCTGTTTGGTGTTGTCGCTGGTGGACATAAATGCCTGGGCTTTACTTAGATTCAGAGTTTCTACAGTCAACAGTGTGCGAGGGATTGTCTCATGTCCAATGCCCAGTACAAAAAAGTCTCTGAGCATTTGTTCTAGGAATCCCTCAAACTCACAATGTCCTGGGAGGTGCCTTAGTTCGGCGACATAGCTCGCCACTTCCTGGCCCTCCGATCGTTGACACGTGTAGAACCAATACCTCACCATCAAAACGCTTTCCTTAGGATCACGGTGCTCCCAGACCTGCGTACACAATTCTTTGTAGGATTTCTCTGTCGGTTTTGCCGGGGCCAGGAGATTCTTCATGAGGCCATAGGTCGTTGCCCCACAGACAGTAAAGAGGATCACCCTTCGTTTGGTAGCGTTCTCGTCCCCTTCCAGCTCGTTATCCACGAAGTATATGTCGAGTCTCTCCATGAAGGCCTTCCAATCGTCCCCTTCTGAGAAGTTCTCCAGGATACCGACTGTTCTTTGCATTTTTGCGCGGTTGTTCGTTACCTCATCGCCAATTGGTACACTCATAATAAAGGATGAAACTCAGTACTGTGTACAATGAGCAAGTGTGACCTTAGCTCCTTTAATAAGTCTCCAGAGTACAGGTACTTCGTGGGTGGCCTGCTTATATACTGTGCTCCCAAGGGATGGTGGGATCCCTTGGGACTCCAACAGGTGGGCCCCTGGTGGTCAGCTATCATGCAGGTTACACAGGATTAAATACATTACAGTGGTCACCATTGCCCAGTAATCTTCTGCAACTTGCTTCCAACATTTCTTAATTTCTTTGGGTGGAACTTTCATGTGACCTCTGCTGGTGTCCAGCTCCGGCCATCTATTCTCAATCACAGTAACGAGTGCTTCCACTTCTTCCTGTAAGAAATTCTTGGTCCTTGCACCGCATTGCATCTTGTATTGCTGCAGCTTTGATTTTTCCAATGCTCTCACAAAGCACTCAGTGTTCTTACACACACAACTGGCTCTTTAAAAATGGCCAATTGCCAACTCGGAGCTGTATTGTGCATGTGCCTCCTTGCAACATCAAAAACATAACTTTTCTTTCTCCGCGCATGCGCAGAAGGTGCGGCATTGTTTTTCGGCGTAGACAGCAGGCTCCACCGCCCGAGGCAACTGGACACGCTGCGCGCTGCCAAATGCGAATTATACATTGGGGAAACTTTGGCAAATTATTTCTGCCGCATTTCTGGCCAAGAAAAACGGGCGTAACTCTGGCAATACATCAGAAAACGGGCTTGGGGAAAATTGAGCCCATAGACTCATATGCTTATTATTAATGTTAAAATAAAATTATTCCTAGAATTGTATGATACAGGATTAGATTTATAACTTGCTGAGGTGTACTGAATTTTAAATTTCAAAATTAAATATCTGTAAGCAGCATCACAGACGATGTACTAATACATCTAAAAATGATAGTCGTACCAGTTTATCTAAGCAGGTGGTGGATGTTATGTGCTGTAACTGGAGAAGTAAGCCATTGTGTGATGATTACTCCCTTAGGTTAAACTAAACTGGACAAGATAATCCAACAGAAACCTTCCTCTATAATTATTTGGCATATCACACTAGCTATTATTGTTCCCATTATTTCGTTGAAGCCAGAGAGGTTAATGGTAGCTGCTGCATGTGCTGACCATTTTTAACGATACTATGTATAAGTGTCAGAACTTTTTAATTACTTTTGTTTAGTGTTGAATGAAAAAAATCTCAGAATTCTTGCATAACCTCCTTTTATGCTGTAATGATTTACTATACAGTCTGCCAACAAGTATAAGTTTAAAATGGATCATTTTCACCTCGTTGCTTGGGTGGTGAACTGGTAGAGCTGATGGCCTGCTCGTTGTAGAACCCACCTGATTTTCATTCAATTGGTTTGAATGGAAATGAAAATTGGGCACATTCTATAATGGGTGGTGATTGCTTCACCAGTTTACCACTCAAGCGGTGAAGATGAATATTACCCCTAAAGATCCTTGACCAATATTCCAATCCCCAAAGTACACGGTGGAGCATCTAACCAAAGAATGGGAGCAGATTTATCAGTTAATTTACTGTTATTATGATAACAATCAATTACTGTAAAGCTGAAAAACTAGATTACAGTGTAATACTTTGTTAATGGGTGCAACAATGTTTATTTATTTTAATAACTGAGACGGAATTACAAGGCTGTAATCTAATACAGAATTTCAGGTACGATCAAAGCCATGAGAGTGAGGCCTGGATAGCTTATAAGGTATACATTACAACCTTCATTCACTCCTTGCTTTCTGTGGTCAGATACCAGAAACCTTGTTCTGAAGATAATACAGTTCTCAGAGCATAAGAAATAGGAGCAAGAGTAGGCCACCTGGCCCCTTGAGCCGGCTCTGCCATTTAATAAGATCATGGCTGATCTGATCATGGACTCAGCTCCACTTTCCCATGCCCGCTCCCCATAACCCTTTATTCCCTTATCGCTCAAAAATCTGTCTATCTCCGCCTTAAATATATTCAATGACCCAGCCTCCACAACTCTCTGGGGCAGAGAATTCCATGGACTTACAACCCTCTGAGAGAAGAAATTCCTCCTCATCTCAGTTTTAAATGGGCGGCCCCTTATTCTGAGACTATGGGCTAGATTTTACTCTTTTGTGCAGATCGCCCAAAAATGGATGGTATTTACGGTAAAAATGGGTTTTCAGATCGCCGGCTTGCCGCCCATTCGCAAAGCCCTTAGTCTCCATTTTAAAAATTGGGCATTGTTGTGTATCTGTAAAGCATGCACTCCCATGTTCCGTCACCAGGGAGCGCATCCCCTGAGGTGAGAAGCGATCCCAGCATCCCTTGGGAGCACTGTAAATAAGCCGGCCCCTAAGGCCTGTTACTCACTCTGGAGTGTCTTAATAAAGACTGAGGTCACTGTTACTTTAACCTCCCTGTGTGCAGTCTCATCTGTGTTAGGAACACAATAAGTGGCGACAAGCACACGAATCCAACGCAAAGATGCAGCAAACTGTGGGCATCCTGGAGAAGTTCTCGGAGGGTGAGGACTGGGAAGCCTATGTCGAACGGCTAGACCAGTTCTTTGTAGCCAACGAGCTGGACGGAGAAGGAAGCGCTGCAAAAAGAAGAGCGGTCCTCCTCACGGTCTGCGGGGCACCGACCTACAGCCTCATGAAGAATCTTCTGGCTCTGGTGAAACCCACAGATAAGTCGTATGAGGAGCTGTGTACACTGGTTCAGGAGCATTTTAACCCGAGGGAGAGCGTGCTGATGGCGAGGTATCGGTTCTATACGTACCAGCGATCTGAAGGTCAGGAAGTGGTGAGCTATGTCGCCGAGCTGAGGCGACTTGCAGGACAATGTGAGTTTGATGGCTACCTGGAGCAAATGCTCAGAGACTTTTTTGTACTGGGCATTGGCCATGAGACCATCCTACGATAACTTTTGACTGTAGAGACACCGACCCTCAGTAAGGCCATTGCGATAGCACAGGCGTTTATGTCCACCAGTGAGAACACCAAACAAATCTCTCAGCACACAAGTGCTAGCAATGTTCATAAATTAACTGGAACTGTGTTTGCGAGCAGAAATGTACAGGGCAGAACCCACGAGTTTGCAACTGCCAGCAGGCCTCAGGTGACCCAGGTGACTCAGAGTCCGCAACAAAGGATGAATGCAAGGCAATTCACATCTTGTTGGCGCTGTGGAAGCTTTCATTCAGCCTATACATGCCGCTTCAAAGGTTATGTTTGCAAGAGCTGTGGAACAATGGGGCACCTCCAACGAGCTTGCAGACGAGCTGCAAACTCTGCAAAATCTGCTAACCACCACGTGGCAGAGGAAGATCGGTCCATGGTGGATCAAAGCAATTTCGAGCCTCAGAGAGAGGGGGCAGGTGCTGAAGTACACAGGGTGCACACATTTTCGATGAAATGTCCACCTATAATGCTAAACGTAAAATTGAATGGCTTATCCATAGCCATGGAACTGGACACTGGCGTTAGCCAATCAATCATGAGTAAAAAGATGTTTGAGAGACTGTGGTGCAACAAGGCACTCAGCCGAGCCCTGAGCCGCATCCACACGAAACTGAGAACGTACACCAGCTTATCACTGTCCTGGGCAGCGCCATGGTCAAGGTCACCTACAAGGGCACGGTGCACGAACTGCCACTCTGGATTGTCCCGGGCGATGGCCCCACACTGCTTGGAAGGGGCTGGCTGGGCAAAATCCGCTGGAGCTGGGATGACATCCGAGCGCTATCACATGTCAATGAGCCCTCATGTACCCAGGTTCTTAACAAATTTCCTTCTCTTTTTGAGCCAGGCGTTCGAAACTTTTACGGGGCAAAGGTGCAGATCCACTTGGTCCCAGAGGCACAACCCATTCACCACAAGGCGCAAGCGGTACCTCACATGATGAGGGAAAGAGTGGAAATCGAGCTGGACAAGTTGCAACACGAGGGCATCATCGCCCCAGTGGAATTCAGTGAGTGGGCCAGCCCGATTGTTCCAGTACTCAAAAGTGATGGCATGGTCAGGATTTGCGGCGATTATAAAGTAACTATTAATCATTTCTCGTTACAGGACCAATACCCGCCACCTAAGGCAGATGACCTATTTGTGACGCTGGCCGGACATTTACCAAGTTCGACCTGACTTCAGCCTACATGACGCAGGAGCTGGAGGAGTCTTCGAAGGGCCTCATCTGCATCAACACGCACAAGGGACTGTTCATCTACAACAGATGACCGTTTGGAACTCGGTCAGCTGCAGCGATCTTCCAGAGAAACATCGATAGCCGACTCAAGTCGGTACCATGCACGGTGGTTTTTCAGGACGACATATTGCTCACGGGTCGGGACACCGTCGAGCACCTACAAAACCTGGAGGAGGGCCTCCAGCAACTGGATTGCATAGGGCTGCGGCTGAAGAGGTCGAAATGCATCTTCATGGCAACAGAAGTGGAGTTTTTGGGGAGAAAGATCATGGCGGATGGCATTCGGCCCACAAGCGCAAAGACAGAGGTTATCAGGAACGCACCCAGGCCACAGAACATCACGGAGCTGTGGTCATTCCTGGGACTGCTCAACTATTCCTGTAAATTCCGACCGGGATTAAGCACCCTCTTAGAGCCCCTACATGTCTTATTGCGTAAAGTTGAGAACTGGGTATGGGGACAAAACCAAGTAATTGCTTTTGATAAAGCCAGAAACAATTTATGCACCAACAAGCTGCTTGTATTGTATAACCCGTGTAACAGACTTGTGCTAGCATGTGATGCATCGTCGACTGGAGTTGGGTGTGTATTACAACAAGCTAACGTTGCGGGGAAGTTGCAACCTGTCGCCTATGCTTCCAGGAGCTTGTCTAAGGCCGAGAGGGCCTACAGCATGATTGAGAAAGAGGCATTAGCGTGTGTGTGTTCGGGATAAAGAAAATGCATCAGTACCTGTTTGGCCTCAAATTTGAGCTGGAAACTGATCACAAGCCCCTCATATCCCTGTTCGCTGAAAACAAGGGAATAAATACTAATACCTCAGCCCGCATACAAAGGTGGGCACTCACGCTATCAGTATATAACTATACCATCCGCCACAGGCCAGGCACTGAGAACTGGGCGGATGCTCTCAGTCGGCTACCATTGCCCACCACGGGGGTGGAAATGGCGCAGCCTGCAAACTTGTTGATGGTGGCGCAGCCCGCAGACTTGTTGATGGTCATGGAAGCGTTTGAAAATGATAAATCACCTGTCACGGCCCGCCAGATTAGGACTTGGACCAGCCAAGATCCTCTGCTGTCCCTAGTTAAAAACTGTGTACTGCATGGGAGCTGGGCCAGCATCCCCGTTGAAATGCAAGAGGTAATCAAGCCATTCCAGCGGCGAAAGGACGAGCTGTCCATTCAGGCAGACTGCCTGTTGTGGGGTAACTGCGTAATGCTACCCAAAAAGGGCAGGGAGACGTTCATCTCGGACCTCCACAGCACATACCCGGGTATAGTAATGATGAAAGCGATAGCCAGATCCCATGTATGGTGGCCCGGTATCGACTCTGACTTAGAGTCCTGTGTACGGCAATGCAGCGTGTGTGCTCAGTTGAGCAACGCGCCCGGAGAGGCACCACTAAGTTTGTGCTCCTGGCCCTCCAGACCATGGCCAAGGATCCATGTCGACTATGCGGGCCTGTTTCTCGGTAAATTGTTCCTGGTGGTGGTGGATGCTTTTTCAAAATGGGTTGAATGTGAAATAATGTCTGGAAGCACCGCCACCACCACCACCACCATTGAAAGCCTGAGGGCCATGTTTGCCACCCACGGCCTGCCTGACATACTGGTCCGTGACAACAGGCCATGTTTCACCAGTGCCAAATTTAAAGAATTCATGACCCGCAATGGGATCAAACCTGTCACCTTGGCCCCGTTTAAACCAGCTTCCATGGGCAGGCAGAACGGGCAGTACAAACAATCAAACAGAGCCTTAAACGAGTCTCAGAAGGCTCACTCCAAATCCGCCTGTCCCGAGTACTGTTCAGCTACCGCACGAGACCCCACTCACTCACAGGGGTGCCCCGGCTGAGCTAGTCATGAAAATTACACTTAAAACCAGACTCTCGCTGGTTCATCCCAACCTGCATGATCAGGTAGAGAGCAGGCGGCAGCAACAAAATGTAAACGATGGTCGCGCCACTGTGTCACGGGAAATTGATCTGAATGACCCTGTGTATATGCTAAACTATGGACATGGTCCCAAGCGGATCGCGGGCACGGTGATAGCTAAAGAAGGGAGTAGGGTGTTTGTAGTCAAACTAGACAATGGACAAATTTGCAGAAAGCACCTGGACCAAACGAGGCTGTGGTTCACAGACTGCCCTGAACAACCCACAGCAGACACCACCTTTTTCGAGCCCACAACACACATCTAAAGGATCAATGACACCACATCTTGCTTCTGGCTCGGAGCACGTTCCCACCTCGGGACCGTCCTCTCCCGTATCCATCCAAGCAGCGGTTCTGCCCAATGAAGCAGCTCCTGAGGAACTCCTCGGCCAGGCGGCTTGGAGTCAGGAGGGGAAGAGGAAGGGGTAGAGGTGGGGATGAGAAACGGGGTGGGGGAGTGGGGGGGGGAAGGGTTTGTTTTTATACATATATTTATGATTTCAGACAAATGGTCGGCGTAAATGTTTTTTATTTAACATAACCTTGCTGCGCATTGGCTCAGATAGCTGCACCGTTACACACTGGTGATTCCTTATCAAAGGGTATAATTACACTTAACTTCAATCAACTTAAACTTTAACTGTCACCAAGGTGATGCACACCATTGATGTGTGACCTGCATACCCAGCAGTGTGTCAGCCTTGTAATTACCACCAACGTTCTTTCAGGCAAAGCGCTCAATTATGAGCTCCTGACATGAGAGTCTTGCAGCTATGATGCCACCATGGATCCTATCCTGCGGTCTACAGCGGGGCGGGGCATGGCTTCAGCGTCAGCCTGATTGTGTGGCCCGAGGTCAGAGTCTATCTCCTCGTCCTCCTCTTCCTCTCTCTCCTGAGGTGGACCATCACACCCTTCTGGCAATTCTTGTCCCCTCCTATTAGCCAAGTTGTGCAGCATGGAGCACACCACCAAAAATTGAGCTCCCTGCTCAGGGTGATATTGGAGCTCGCCTCCCGAGTGGTCCAGGCATCTAAAGCGCTGCTTAAGCGCTCCAATGGTTTTCTCCACGATATTGCGAGTGGTTCTTTGGCTCTTGTTGTATCGCTTCTCAATTTCAGTGTGGGTGTCACGTAGGGGGTCATCAGCCAGGTGGCGAGGCCATATCCTTTGTCACCACGCATCCAGCAGTGACCTTGTGGCTGATTGTTAAACAAGTCAGATACAGTGCTCTCACGCAGAATGTGAGCATCATGGATACTGCCCGGAAATTTAGCATTCACTGCCATAATAATTTGCTGGTAGTCGACAGCGAGTTGGACATTCAGGGAGTGGAATCCCTTGCAGTTTCTGAAAACCTGAGCATCCTGAAAAGGTGCCCGCATCATGATGTCCGTACAGTCTATTGTTCCCTGCACCTTGGGGAAGTTAGCAATTCGGTAGAATTCGAGAGCCCTCTCAGTCTGAGCATCCCTGGTCATAGGGAAGCTGATAAAGTCTATCCTGCGTGCGTACAGGGCTTCAGTGACCTGTCTAATGCTGATACATACCGCAAATGTCGCCAGCTGAGGCCTGAAAAGAACCCGACGCATAGAACGACAGTGCCGCGGTGACTTTGACCTCGACGGACAGTGCAGTCCTGATGGTGCTGGCAGGCTGCAGCTTTGCCCTTATGAGCTGATAACCGCTTTGTGAAAGCACAGTCTCCGAAGGCAGGTGGTGTCGGGCAAGTTGATGGAAGACTGCTTCTCCTTGTACTTGCGGGGGGTGTAACGTCTGGTCCTTCTCATCAGTCTGTCATGTCTTACATTGGGCACATGATGCTGTCGAGCGTACCTTCTGCCATCTCAAGTCTGCAGCATGTAAGTGGTCATCAAGAGAGGGTGAGAAAGGACAGGTCCCATTCCAATAGTTATCTGTTTTTCACCGATTGGTCACAAAGAATGAATGTCCCGATGAAGACACCTATTAAATTCCAATCGTCCACAGTATGATAAAGATAGTTGTTCAGATATTCACATCACCTCCAAAGACCTCCAGAGTGCATCCGAACTCCCCCGAGGTTGAAGCAGAGCAGCCTTTCAAATGATGCGACATGTGATTTAGAACATAGCGTTCATACCGTTGTGAGTAGTTCCGGTTAGTTCCACTTTTTCCTGGCGGTGTTTTTAGCAAGGGATATTGTGGGCGAGATGTGTGCGAGGTGGTGAAAGTAACGCTGGCCGATCTCCGAGGCATTAGTTTTGGCAAATGTGATCTTTCCGACAAAATTAAGTGGGCGGTTGGTAATATTGAATCTCGCCGTTAATTACGTGTGGAAAGTAACGCTGGGTGATATTATGGGCGTTGGTCTCGCCCATTCTGATGATTCCGCACAAAAAAAGTGGGCGGGCGGTATTATTTTTTCCCGCTGTTACACACATGGGAAAAGTAACGCTCAGTGATAAGTGTCCAAGAAATGGGCGTCAGTTTCCATTTTGTGGCTAAATGGCCGATATCTGGGTGTTATACCTCATTCCAGCGGTAAAATGGACGTTAAGTGGGCGTTATGCATGCAAAAAAAGTGTAAAATCGAGCCCAAAGTCCCCTAGTTTTAGTTTCCCCTATGAGTGGAAATATCCTCTCTGCGTGCACCTTGTCGAGCCCCCTCATTATCTTATATGTTTCGATAAGATCACTTCTCATTCTTCTGAACTCCAATGAGTATAGGCCCAACCTACTCAAATTATCTTCATAAGTCAACCCCCTCATCTTCGGAATCAACCGAGTGAACCTTCTCTGAACAATCGCCAATGCAAGTATATCCTTCCTTAAATACGGAGACCAAAACTGTACGCAGTACTCCAGGTGTGGCCTCACCAATACCCACAGTTGTAGCAGGACTTCTCTGCTTTTATACTCTATCCCCCTTGCAATAAAGGCCAACATTCCATTTGCCTTCCTGATTATTTGCTGTACCTGCACACTAACTTTTTGTGTTTCATGCACAAGGACCCCCAAGTCCCTCTGTAGTGCAGCACTTTGCAATTTTTCTCCATTTAAATTATAATTTGCTTTTCTATTTTTTCTGCCAAAGTGGATGACCTCACATTTTCCCACATTATACTCCATCTGCCAAATTTTTGCCCGCTCACTTAGCCTGTCTATATCCCTTTGCAGATTTTTTCTGCCCTCCTCATAATTTGCTTTCCCACCCATCTTTGTATCATCAGCAAACTTGGCTACATTACGCTCGGTCCCTTCACCATGTCATTAACATAAATTGTAAATAGTTGAGGCTCCAGCACCGATCCCTGCGGCATCCCCTAGTTACTGTTTGCCAACCGGAAAATGACCCGTTTATCCCGACTCTGTTTTCTGTTAGTTAGCGAATCCTCTATTCATGCTAATATATTACTCCCAACCCCGTGAACTTTTATCTTGTGTAGTAACCTTTTATGTGGCATTTTATCAAATGACTTCTGGAAATCCAAATACACCACATCCACTGGTTCCTCCTTATCCACTCTGCTCGTTACATCCGCAAAGAACTCCAGCAAATTTGTCAAACATGATTTCCCTTTCTTAAAACCATGCTGACTCTGCTTGATTGAATTATGCTTTTCCAAATGTCCCACGACTGCTTCCTTAATAATGGACTCCAGCATTTTCCCAACGGCAGATGTTAGGCTAACTGGTCTATAGTTTCCTTATTTTTATCTGCCTCCTTTTTTAAATAGGGGTGTTCCATTTGTGGTTTTACAATCCGCCGGGACCGCCCCAGAATCCAGGGAATTTTGGTATTTACAACTAATGCATCCACTTCTTTTAAGACCCTAGAATGTAAGCCATCAGGACCAGAGGACTTGTCCGCCTTTAGTCCCATTATTTTACCGAGTACTACTTCTTTAGTGATAGTAATTGTATTAAGTTCCTCCCTCCCTAAAGCCCCTTGATTATCCACTATTGTGTCTTCTACCGTTAAGACCGATACAAAATATTTGTTCAATGTCTCTGTCATTTCCCTGTTCTCCATTATTAATTCCCCAGTCTCATCCTTTTGGGGACCAACATTTACTTTAGCCACTCTTTTCCTTTTTATGTACCTGTAGAAACTCTTACTATCTGTTTTTATATTTTGTGCTAGTTTACTTTCATAATCTATCTTTCCTCTCTTTTTCTATTTTTTAGTCGTTCTTTACTGGCTTTCAAAAGTTTCCCAATCCCCTGGCCGCCAACTAGTCTTTGCCACATTGTATGCCCTTGTTTTCAATTTGATATCATCTCTTATTTCCTCAGTTAGCCACAGATGGTTATCCCTTCTCTTACAATCTTTCCTGCTCATTGGGATATATTTGTATTGAGAGTTATGAAATATCTCCTTCGATGTCTGCCATCATCAACCGTCCCATACTTTAGTCTATTTTCCCAGTCCACTTTAGCCAACTCTGCCCTCATACCTTTGTAGTCTCCTTTATTTAAGCTCAAGACCCTGGTTTGAGAACCAACTTTCTCACCCTTCAACTGAATTTGAAATTCAACCATGTTATGGTCACTCATTCCTAGAGGTTCCTATTACTAGATCATTTATTAATCCTGTCTCATTACACAGTACCAGATCTAAGATAGCTTGCTCCCTGGTTGGTTCCACAACGTACTATTCAAGGAAACTATCCCGGATGAACTTTTCTTCAAGACTACCCTGGCCAATTTGCTTCTTCTAATCAATATGAAGGTTAAAATCACCCATTGTTATTGCCATTCATTTTTTACAAGCCTCCATTATTTCTTGATTTATACTCCGTCCAACAGTGAAGTTACTGTTAGGGGGCCTATAGACTACACCCACCAGTGACTTTTTCCCTTTATTATTCCTTATCTCCACCCAAACTGATTCAACATCTTGATCTTCTGAGCCAATATCATTTTTCACTAACGCACTGATCTCATCCTTTATTAAAAGTGTTACCCCACCTCCTTGTCCTTTGTGTCTGTCCTTCCGAATTGTCAAATACCCCTGAATATTTAGTTCCTAGTCCTGGTCACCTTGCAACCACATCTCAGTAATGACAATCAGATCATACCCATTTGTATCTAAGAGGGAGAAATAGCTTTTTATTTCTATTCTGATAACTATGAATTACTCAGTGGAGCAAATAACCCCAATGTGGATAAAACTTTCTTCACCTGCTCATGGACTGGGGATGGTAAATTTGGTGGTACCTCTGGGGCAGATTCACTGCTGCTGTGTCCCGAATACATTGGGCATTTATATAATACTGAAGTTTTATTATTTTCCTCTTTCCATTGAGCTTATTTCTTGAAACAGTGGCTCTTCTAGGAGATTTCGTAGATAAAATTTTACAACTGCAGAGTTTCAGCTTTTATTAGTTCTAAGTCCTGACATACATAATTAAATAATTACTGTAACCATATCAACACAACAGAATATCCATATGCTACATAAAAACTGATAACACTCCTTTCCACCTGCTGAAAAATCTTGAACCCAAAATCGACAATTACAATAAAACTTTCATAATTTGGCTTTCACAGACCAATGGGGAAGAAATTCGGTTGCGCCTCTGTTGCAGCATTAATCTAGGCGAGGCGGTAATTTTAGCGCCTTCAAAAAATGTGCGCCTCCCGCCCAGAAATTCGTCAGAATCGATCGAAGAGCTGACAGGGGCAATAAATCAGCCGTTGCACAGCAGAGCTGAGGGGGGCAATATCAAAAGTTTGGTCAGTACATTTTGCAGACCCATTGTGCATGTGCAGAACTCTGAATCAGATTCTGGGAAAGACCGAGTGTAAAAGGCGTGGCATAGTAATGCACCCATTTAAATTTTCAAAATCACTTGATTTCAACCTGTACTGTTATGTCTGTCTGCCACTGCAAGCTTGGAGGCTCACGCTCCGTGCTCTGTGTAAACGTTGCACTGACTGTGACCTCCGAGGCAACCACTTCCTCATCCCTTTAAGTAGCCACCAGTTAACGACTCTGCAAGCCTGTACCGACTGTTTTTCCAGACTTTGTTCTTGGCAGCCGTACCTAATTTACCGACCCGGGGCACAAGCATGGGTGTTTCACCAGGACTGACATCAGGATCGCACTGATTGTCAGCAGCCAGTCGCTACTGGTTTGCACCCCCAGTGAGCCACTACTGAATTTTCAGTCGGGGCGCTATCAGATCAGGTCAGATCAGCCATGATCTTATTGAATGGTGGAGCAGGCTCGAGGGGCCATATGGCCTACTCCTGTTCCTATTTCTTATGTTCTATGTTTATCAAAAAGCTGTGCTCCCGGTCGGTAATCTCTTATACTCCCATTAATGCCCCCTCTGGCTGCTAACTGAGGTGTTAGACAACCGAAAATCCAGCCCCAAGTATTAAAAATAGTTAGAGCTCTGAAAATTATATTACATATTGGATGCTGAAACTCGTGGTAATCAATAGTCTATTTTCTTTTGTTTATTGATGTGCTTGTAGAGCTGATGTCACAAATTGAATCTTTCAGTGTGACAGTCATCATGTATTGAAGACACAGAAAACTGACAGCCAGTCTGTACAAAAATCAACCCTATTAGAAATTATTTGAAAATGATACATAGAAACATAGAAACATAGAAACATAGAAAATAGGTGCAGGAGTAGGCCATTCGGCCCTTCTAGCCTGCACCACCATTCAATGAGTTCATGTCTGAACATTCAACTTCAGTACCCCATTCCTGCTTTCTCGCCATACCCCTTGATCCCCCGAGTAGTAAGGACCTCATCTAACTCCTTTTTGAATATATTTAGTGAATTGGCCTCAACAACTTTCTGTGGTAGAGAATTCCACAGGTTCACCACTCTCTGGGTGAAGAAGTTCCTCCGCATCTCGGTCCTAAATGGCTTACCCCTTATCCTTAGACTGTGACCTCTGGTTCTGGACTTCCCCAACATTGGGAACATTCTTCCTGCATCTAACCTGTCTAACCCCATCAGAATTTTAAATGTTTCTATGAGGTCCCCTCTCATTCTTCTGAACTCCAGTGAATACAAGCCCAGTTGATCCAGTCTTTCTTGATATGTCAGTCCCGCCATCCCGGGAATCAGTCTGGTGAACCTTCGCTGCACTCCCTCAATAGCAAGAATGTCCTTCCTCAGGTTAGGAGACCAAAACTGTACACAATACTCCAGGTATGGCCTCACCAATGCCCTGTACAACTGTAGCAACTGTGTATAGATGATTGTATGTTTCTGCTCGAGACAAGCAAAGGGTGAATGTATAAGTTATGTTGTACTTAAGAATGCATAAGCTTCACTTTCCTCGCAGACTTGCCTCAGACAGTGGTTTTAATGAGTTAAATTAGAGAATGCATAACATTTTGACTTAGTCTTTAAATTGGCCAATTAAGGAGGAACCTGTATTTCTTCAATTATAATGCTAAGGTAGAATTTGGAGTTTGTTTAACATTAAAAGTTAATTAGTATAAAAGACATAGAATAGAAGAAATGGGAGTTACTAGTCTCCATGATAATCGGCTGGAGTGAGACATTTCGAACAAAGGATCTCCCTTTTAATGGCCCATGGTTTGAGAATGCAATGGGAGGGCAAGGCAGGATGCGATAAGAGACTATGGCTAAGAGGGAACAGGGCTTGAATAGATAAAGGGGGATCCAGATGGATGGATTGGCCTTCAAAACTATAAACAAGAAAAGTTGTGCAATGGTTATAAAGACCCCTCCTTCGGGGTGGGTCTTCATCGACAAGTTGAGACAAAGAACTAAATGTACTATTGGGAAATTTGTTTTTAAGGGAGCCTCCGTAGGTCGAATAGTCCTTCAATAATTTGATCCCAGGCCCACCCCCAAAAAGATAAAAGAAACACCATTAGGGCTCATTCAGACAGATCAGGAAGGGAGAACCACACAGGGGTGAGCTGGTTGAACGTTCTTTCAAGAGTGGACCCTGCTCACTGAAGTCAATCATTCCTGGGGTTCTAGACGAAAGGAAGAGAGGCCATAAGCCGGAGAACTGCCTGTCACGATTGTATGCTTTTGCTGTATAACTCGTGTGTTATATTCCATCCTAAAGTCTGAATAAACAAAATATATTCACCATATTGGTTTGCCATCGAACCTGATTATTAAGGTGACCAAAGATAGCCTTAACAGGCATCTTAACAGCAACTTTAACTTAAATATAGTGAATGTAGAAAAATTTCCAAAATACTCTGTAGAGACTATTCGGTTGGATGTAGGACCTCCACTGGACTGCGCTTTAATATAGGATCTCAAAGGATCCTTACAGGATATAAAGTTACAATGTAAGGTGTTATAAATTGGCATGCATTGCACCCGTTGTTTGAATGCAAAACAGATGCTTTATCAGTTGGACAGCCTGCGCCTAATCTGTGCAGGCATTGTCCCACTGCTAAATTCAAGATTACCATTTTTAGGCGTCCCGGGTAGACGACTAAAACAGGCATTAGGCCTCTTAAATATGTCAATGAGCGGCCTAAAGCCTGTTGAAGAACCACTCCACAAAATGTGTTCCTGATGAGTGGGGTAGATGCCGGGGCTGCTCAGAATTCTTCAGCGGCCCCCGTAGCCACCAACTAAAGTTAAGTTTAAAACTAAATGTCTTATAAAACCTGTGGAGCCGGGAGGAGCAGGAATGCTCCCCCCAGATTCACAATCCTGATGATCAGCATCCCTGTTGCGCGATCCAACCCTCACTCCCAGAACTTACCAGTCAGCCCGAAATTCATTTTCCCATGGGACGACATGCCTGTGGAGGCGTGACAGACGGTGGCAGCTCGCCCCAAATATGTAGACGAGACCCGAGGCCCAATTCTGAGATGGCCTCGGGACTCTGTTCGGGCACGTGGTCTCCATGTACCTGAGCCTGGGCCCAACTCCAAGATCTCACAGGATATCAGCCTGGGATGCAGGAACATTCAGGAAACCCAGTTATTTTGGAAGGATTCACTATCCTCCATGTAATACAAAGTATTGATCTAATCTTGAGCATCATGTGAGAATAATAAACTCAAAAATTATTTTCATTACTTAGGCCTAGAAATTGGCCTCCTTAACGCCTCCTATTATTGCCTCTGGGGTGCGGTAACCGGGCGCTAAGTACTGACCGGGCTTGCGCCATCATCGACTCCCGACATATTCGGCGGGGGGGGAGGTGGTTTGCGGCAGCGGTGTGGCATTGCGACCCGATCTCCTTCACCCAGAGATCATGATGTCATCACCATGCACATCGGCCTGGACCAGAACTTGGGTTCCGCCCCCTGCAGCATCGCCGGGTGAAAACACCAGCAGCTGCAGTAAGCGTCCATCGAGAAGCCAGGCGTTTTGGGGGCGATGATTAAAGGCGAGGTGGCCAAGATAAGTAAAAAAAAAATTACCTGCTCTGTTTCAGGTTTGTTGCCACTCTTCTTTGCCCACGAGTGATTAGCCCGGCACTCTGCTTCATGCATCGCGGCTGCCATCGGGGAGAAGGTAAATTTTTATTGTGCAGAGCCTACAGCGATGGACCTTCCCTTTAAAGGAGAGGAGCCTTTCAATGTGGTTGTGTTGCACGATCCAGTGTGCAGCGCTGCTCAATTTACCACCCCGCCTGCTGCCCCTTGCACTCCAGGAAGGAAGTGGAGCGCCTGATTTAATGCTCCACTTCCTTCCTGGAGCACTACCCCCAAATTCTTTAAATGTAGGAAAAGATTAGCACCTGGCGCTAATTTTTTCTACTTTTAAAAGTTAGCGCCCTAAATGGGGCGCTCCCGAATTTCTCCCCCTTAAGAGTCTTATCTAGGCTGTGTTTAGTATGGTTTATGTTGAATGGTTGATACTATCACTGAGTTGCAACCAACATTTTTTCAAATTACTGGGACAGTAATGATTTAATTTATTGTCAATCATTTACTTCTAATGTGCTCTCTTTATTTTAATATTGTCTGTATATTTACTGATTGTCTGTAGTTTATAGTGGTAAATAAGTCCAGAATTGGTTCAACTGAAGTGAAAAATGTAAACTCATTGAGGTTCCAGTCCAATCGGTTAGCCGATTCAAATTAGATGGAAGTGAGGGCATATCGAGTATTGGTGTTCCCAGATTAGGAAATTGAAAAAAGCCAAACTAAGCTTGCTGCTCTTGATCACTGTCCAATGTGCTGTGTTGAAAAGTGTATATAAAAGTGAATAAGATTAAGCTTGGCCTTTTACAGTAAAATAGCTTGCTGATACTCACTGTTGGAGTTTACACATGAAAAATTATCACATGGGTAAGGTACCAGAGGGCTACTAATGATGATGGAACCATATCCAGGATGAGAGACCCTTTTCTTCATACAGCAACAGAGAAGCGAGGAGTAATTTGAGAAAATAACCTTGCATTTTGCGGAAAAAAGGAGAGAAACTGGAAAAAATGAAAATGTCAAAAAACATTTCTACATAACCAAGGATGATAGTTTGTTCTCTGAGATGAGGTTCCGACACCATTTCCCCTCCATCATCAAGACCGGCTACTTCCACCTCCGTAACATCACCCGTCTCGGCCCTGCCTCAGCTCATCCGCTGCTGAAACCCACATCCATGCCTTTGTTACCTCTAGACTCGATAATTCCAAAGATTACCTGGCTGGCTGCCCATCTTGCACCCTATGTTAACTTGAATTTATCCAAAGCTCTGCTGCCCATGTCCTAACTGACCAAATCCCAGTCACCGACCTACATTGGCTCCTGGTCCAGCATCGCCTCGATTTTAAAATTCTCACCCCTCCCTATCTCTGTATCCTCCTCAAGCCCTGCAATCCTGCGGGATTTCTGCACTCCTCCAATTCTGGCCTCTTGAACATCCCTGAATTTAATCGCTCCACCATTGGTGGCTGTGCCTTCAGCTGCCAAGGCCTTAAGCACCTGAATTCCCTCCCGAAACCTCTCTGCCTCTCTCTCGTCCTTTAAGACACTCCTTAAAACCTACCTCTATGACCAAATCATCTGTCCTAATGGGCCAAAAATTTCTGCCTCGCCGGGTATGTATGATGTATGCACACACCTGAAGAGGCCTCGCAAATGGCGGTTCTTGGCACTCGATGCGCCTGGGAGAAGGACATCCGCGGGGTGGAGATTGGACTATTTGCCCAACTCTTGCCCAGCGAATGTCCTTCAAACTCTGATGCCTGATAAAAGCAGGTGGATAGCCTACTTTTGCCAGAGTAAGAGTTTTAAAACATAGAAAAATTAAATTTAATCACCCATTTTTATATTAAAAACCCTGTCCATTAAGATAAGTTTATTTTTAACCCTATTAAAACACATAAAAAAAAAAATTTTATAATTTTTTTTCTAAAACATTTAATTACATTCAATTTCAATTAATTTTGAATATGATTTTTTTCATTTATTGTTGTGTTTCTTGTTTTGGGGGGTATTCCCATTGAAAATAATGGGAGCTCGTATGGTGTTCCCATTATTATCAATGAGAATATTAGGTATTCATTGGTGGTCCAGGCCCACGTGATCTCAGGATATGAATACGTGTCTGGAAAACGTGTTCCCATACGCTGGACTGTGAAACTAGGCCACTGACCGCAATCCTATGTTCCTCCAGGACCACCAGGTATTTTCGTTAAAACATTTCCGTCGGAGGCATTTGCTCGAAGGAAGCCTCGCACCGCAATTTCCCCCCCAATATCACCTTATTTGGCTTGGTGTCAAATTTTGTTTGTTAATGGTCCTGTGAAGCACCTTGGATATTTTACGATGTTAAAAGTGCAATATAGATGCAAGTTGTTGTTTGTAGAGAATAACCTTTCAACAGTTCACTTGGTTATTTAAGTGCTGTCTATTTCCAGATATCTGTTATTTTCTATATTGACTGGAAGACCTCAGCTCCACCTTTTCTGTAGATTTGTATTTTTCTCACTACTTTTCCAAAATGGTACAGCAGAATTCCGAGAGAAATTGTTCAGGAGAAAATCTCGTTCAAGACAAGCATTTGATATAAAGGCCAACGGGAAGCAAAAAGGAAACACCTCCAAATATTTTGAACACAAGACAAGAAATTGATAACTTGTGATTGAAAACGTTTTCTAATGGGGGAGGTAAGAAACAAATCTATTGTTGATGACAGTGCGGATTAGAAGGAGGTATGATATACAGCATAGTAAGAGAAGGCCACTTGACACAATCACCTCGGGCATGAGTTTATGAAAAGGGACAATGTCTTCAGATGTTTTCCCTGTGGGATGAAGACACTATCCTATTTATAGCTGACGGCTTGACAAATAAGAAAGAATTTCTAACTCTTCCCCCCCCACCGCAATCTCTCATCAGGCCACGTCCTGCATCCTCTTGTAGCTGGAAGGCAGCGTGGTTTAAACTATAGCCTTCTCCATGGCAACTCTCAATGTCACTCTCCATAATTACCCAAGACAAGCATTTTTTATGCAGATTGGACTATTCTAATCTTTTTGCTTTCCCCTTCCTTATCATGGTTTTGGAAAATTCTGCTGTCATGCAGTGCTCCATTGATCCGACATAAACTGGCAAATCCGCCACCTTCCACCCACAGTGGGGACCGGAGAGTTCGAGTGACCGCAATCACTAGGGATCAAAAAGAATCCTCTGGTTTGCTATCCAGTATTCTATTGATGCTGCAGGGGTAGTTTAAATGCAGTCAAATTTTATTGCTTAACACACTTGCAACAGATTTGACCAGTTAATTACCATAGTGATCCCAGTTGCTGTAGATAATTTGCATTTATTTCAGGGCCAAGGTTGGCAACTGTACTTGGAGACAGTAAATTTCAGAAGCAACTTCATTTAAAATACATAAAGAAAAATGTTGCTAAGCTACCAGCTGTAGAAGAAATTAATGCTTTCAACTTTCTGAATAAAACTGTTTAATTGTTCATCAAATAATAGTTTACATTTCAGTGGAAATAAGTATTTGATGAGCTTCTTCTGTGGAAGAACCAATTGTGAAGTAATAGATTTATTTGCAGATTAACAGTTAAGTCTAATAACTGCCAAGATGGAAAATAGAGCTGTAAAATCTGGTACTGCTGTACAGTAAATGTTTGTTTGCTGATGAACATATCAATTTTATTTGTTATACAAGATTGTTTATAACGCACAAACAATGCACGTGGCAGTTATTGGGGTAGAAATTCCGACGTCCCGGACCCGAAGAAGTTTCTACGGACCCGGGAAGGCATCTGTCAAGCTGGAGCTTGACAGATCGTAGACATCTCGGGAGCAAGGATGACATATCTGGAGCGAGGATATTTATCGGACAAGATTGCGGGATTTACCCAGCAAATGTCCTCAAAAATCTTGCGCCTGAAAAAGCAGGCACATAGCCTACTTTTACAGGCACAAATGTTTTAAAACATACAAAAACACGATAAAATTAAATTATAAACACATAGTTTATTGTTAAAAACTCTCCCCACTACGGTAAGTTTATTTTTAACCATAATTAAAAAAACGCTTTTCAAAAATCGGGAAAATATTTTATTTTTATAAGACATAATAACTTTAATTTCAATTAATTTTAAATATGTGTGGTCTGTTTTTTTATTTTTTTATTATTTTGTGTGATTGCTTTTGTTCCCATTAATAGCACTAAGAACTCATAGATACACGCGTCTCAGTGCTATTAATGGGAATCTGTGAAATACCTACCTGATTGGCTGAGCAGTCACACATGACTGCATCTTCTGCGTGGGACGGGAGCGCGCTTCGCAGCGCAGAAGAGAAGGCCTCCCCACTGGAATCCAGGGTGCCTCCTAGACCACCTGGTACTTTCGTAAAAAATCTCCAGCGAGGAGGCAATTGCACGCGGGAAGACCCGCAGAGGAAGTTCTGGGCCATTATCATTTGCAGTTGAACAGCAAGGTAGCAGAACTCGAAGTAAATATCACAGAGCGAAACTCCATGGCATTTTCAAATGCGAAACTTATTGGCCACAAAATTCACCCCCGTAGTGTCGGTACTTTCGGCATTTTCTTTTTAAATGGCGTCCACCTTGCTTCTGGTGCGACTCGCGCTGTTCGCCACCCTGGTAATGGGTGATAGCACAGGCAGTACGTGCGCGCACCGGCAGTAGGTAGAATAGGTAGATCGTGACGTCAGTCAGCATGTAACGCCGATTTGATGCACGACCTGCCATTTTCCACCTCACCGCTCCATTCAACGGCCTTTCCTGAACCTGCACAGCTGAATATGTGTTCAGGGTTGCTACTGGAAGACCGCCGAGTACACCACTTGCTCCTAGTCATGGGTACAAGACTCCGCAACCCCACCACTCGTGGCCAGCACTCATATAATGAGAACTATGCTGCCACGAGGAACCTCATTGAGCAGACCATCGGGGTGCTGAAGCAACGGTTCTGCTGCCCTGACCAGTCGGGAGGAGCCCTCCAGTACTCGCCTGAGCTGGTGTCCCAATTCGAGGTGGTCTGCTGTATCCTCCACAATTTGGCCATCATGGATTTAGCCCTTGCCACCACGTGTTCCGCAACCACCTCAGGAGGAGGAGGAAGGAGGAAGAAGCCTGCAGATCCTCGTTCTGGATGGGCTCTCCATGAGCGCATCATCAGATTCTGGTTCCCTTGAATGAAACCCCAGATCCCCATTGCTCAACACATCTCCACATTACCATCCCTGTCACGCTTGTACTGCAATGGAAGCTGGTTCTTGGAGCAAGACTGCTGCGGCAGAGATCGCTTTGGCTATCTGCTTTCACTGCCTTCTCACAGTGTGTCAAGGCCCTCCTGGCCCCGTGGGTAGAGGATCTATCTCCTCCTTTCTACACCCTATATTAAGGCCTCGCGTGCTGCAAAGGAGAACCTTGGTGTGCTTTCTCTACCCTGTTGAACCGTTATTCACTCATTGTTGCCTTCGCAAGTAGTTCCAGCAGCTGCTGAATGCAGAATGCACCTCACCTTTAAGAAGTGGAGCTAGCTTAAAATAGAGCTAGCCTCACGTGAACTTCACCCCGCTGAGGAGTGCACAGCCACTTAACAGTGCACTCAGCGCTTGGTTGAAAGTAGCAATCATGGTAATTACTAGGCAGCACGAATGTTGTGTGCTGCTTGCATTACTTTGAACGGGCGCAGGCCGATTGTGCATCATATACCACGCCCGTTTTCATGCCTAATTGAATTTTTAGCCCTTTATCACCAACTAAAGAAATTTACTTTTATTCTTCTGAACACAGTTAGAAATGAATTAGTATAGGGTAGTGTGCTGGTAGTCCTTTGAAACACACTACACTGTTATGCAGAGGCACTAACAGTTTCCACATATCATAGAATCATAGAAATTTACAGCACGGAAGGAGGCCATTTCAGGCCATCGTGTCCATGCCGGCCAACAAGAGGCTATCCAGCCTAATCCCATTTTCAGTTCTAGGTCCGTAGCTTTGCAGTTTACAGCACTTCAAGTGCACATCCAAGTACTTTTTAAATGTGGTGAGGGTTTCTGTCTCTACCACCCTCTCAGGCAGTGAGTTCCAGACCCCACAACCCACTGGGTGAAGACATTTCCCCTCAAATCCCCTCTAAACCTTGCACCAATTATTTTAAATTTATGCCCCCCGATTGTTAACCCCTCTACTAAGGGAAATAGGCCCTTTCTATGCACTATATCTAGGCCACTCATAATTTTATACACCTCAATGAGGTCTCCCCTCAGCCTCCTCTGTTCCAAGGAAAACCAAACCAGCCTATCAATTTGTTCTCATACCCAAGAGTCTCCACTACTGGCAACATCCTCGTAAATCTCCTCGCTACGCTCTCCAGTGCAATCACATCCTTCCTGTAATGCAGTGACCAGAATTGCACTCAGTACTCTAGCTGTGGTCTAACTAGTGTTTTATACAGTTCAAGCATAACCCCTGCTCTTGTATGCTATGTCTCGGCTAATAAAGGCAAGCATACCGTATGCCTTCTTAACCACCTTACCTACCTGGCCTGCTACCTTTAGGGATCTGTGGTCATGCACTCACAGGTCCCTTTGTTTCTCTACACTTCTCAGTGTTCTACCATTTAATGTGTATTCCCTTTCCTTGTTGGCCCTAGTCAAATGCATTACCTTACAATTCTCCGGATTAAATTCCATTTGCCACTGTTCTGCCCAGATTGATATCTTCCTGCTGTCTATAGCTTTCTTCTTCATTATCAACCACACAGCCGATTTTAGTATCATCTGCAAACTTCGTAATCATACCCCCTGTATTCAAGTCTAGATCGTTGATGTATACCACAAAAAGCAAGGGACCCAGTACTGAGCCCTGCAGAACCCCACTGGAAACAGCCTTCCAGTCACAAAAACACCCATCAACCATTACCCTCTGTTTCCTGCCTTTTGAGACAATTTTGGATCCAACTTGCCACTTTGCCCTGGATCCCATGGGCTTTTACTTTCATGACCAGTCTGCCATGTCATCGTCATCATCATAGGCAGTCCCTCGGAATCGAGGAAGACTTGCTTCCACTCCTGAAGTGAGTTCTTTGGTGGCTGAACAGTCCAATATGAGAGCCACAGACTCTGTCACAGGTGGGACAGTTAGTTGTTGAGGGAAGGCGTGGGACTGGTTTGCCGCACGCTCTTTCTGCTGCCTGCGCTTAGTTTCTGCACGCTCTCGGCATTGGGACTTGAGGAGCTCAGCGCCCTCTCGGATGCACTTCCTCCACTTAGGGCAATCTTGGGCCAGGGACTCCCTGGTGACAGTGGAGATGTCACATTTTATCAGGGAGGCTTTGAGGGTATCCTTGTAGTGTTTCTGCTGCCCATCTTTGGCTCATTTGCTTTGGGAGCCTCGTGTCTGGCATGTGAACTATGTGGCCTGCCCAGCGGAGGTGATCGAGTATGGTCAGTGCTTCAATGCTGGGGATGTTCGCCTGAATGAGGACACTGATGTTGGTGCGCCTATCCTCCCAGGGGATTTGTAGGATCTTGCGGAGACATCGTTGGTGATATTTCTCCAGCAACTTGAGGTGTCTGCTGTACGTGGTCCATGTCTCTGAGCCATACAGGAGGGCAGATATTACTACAGCCCTGTAGATCATGATCTTAGTGGCAGTTTTGAGGGCTTGGTCTTCAAACACTCTTTTCCTCAGGTGGCCAAAGGCTGCACTGGCGCACTGGAGGCGGTGTTGGATCACGTCGTCGATGCCTGCTCTTGTTGATAGGAGGCTCCCGAGATATGGGGTGTGGTCCACGGTGTCCAGGTGGACCTTATCAAAAGCCTTGCTGAAATCCATATACACTACGTCAAATGCACTACCCTCATCGACCCTCTGTGTTACCTCCTCAAAAAATTCAATCACGTTAGACAGACAGGACCTTCCCTTAACAAATCCGTGCTGACTGTCCTTGATTAATCTGTGTCTTTCTAAATGAAGATTTATCCTGTCCCTCAGAATTTTTTCCAATAATTTTCCCACCACCGAGACTAGGTTGACTGGCCTGTAATTATTCGGTCTATCCCTTTCTCCCTTCTTAAACAAAGGTACCACATTAGCAGTCCTCCAGTCCTCTGGCACCACACCTGAAGCCAGAGAGGATTGGAAAATGATGGTTAAAGCCCCTGCTTTTTCCTCTTTTGCTGTGCTTAACATCCTGAGATACATTTCATCTGGGCCTGGGGACTTATCCACTTTCAAAGCTGCTAAACTCCTCAATACCTCCACTCTCACTATGTTTATTTCATCTAATATTTCACACTCCTTCTCCCCGATAGCAGTGTCGGCATCGTCCCTCTCCTTTGTGAAAACAGACACAAAGTTTTCATTAAGAACCATACACACATCTCCCGCCTCCACACACAGATTACCCTCATGGTCTCCAATAGGCCCTACCCTTTCTTTAGTTATCCTCTTGCTCTTAATATATTTATAAAACATCTTTGGGTTTTCCTTGATTTTACTGGCCAAGAATCTTTCCATGCTCTCTCTTTGCTTTCCTAAAATCCTTTTTAATTCCAACCCTGCACTTTCTATATTCCATAGACATAGAAACATAGAAACATAGAAAATAGGTGCAGGAGTAGGCCATTCGGCCCTTCTAGCCTGCACCGCATTCAATGAGTTCATGGCTGAACATGCATCTTCAGTACCCCATTCCTGCTTTCTCGCCATACCCCTTGATCCCCCTAGTAGTAAGGACTTCATCGAACTCCTTTTTTGAATATATTTAGTGAATTGGCCTCAACAACATTCTGTGGTAGAGAATTCCACAGGTTCACCACTCTCTGGGTGAAGAAGTTTCTCCTCATCTCGGTCCTAAATGGCTTACCCCTTATCCTTAGACTGTGTCCCCTGGTTCTGGACTTCCCCAACATTGGGAACATTCTTCCTGCATCTAACCTGTCTAACCCCGTCAGAATTTTAAATGTTTCTATGAGGTCCCCTCTCATTCTTTTGAACTCCAGTGAACATAAGCCCAGTTGATCCAGTCTTTCTTGATAGGTCAGTCCTGCCATCCAGAGAATCAGTCTGGTGAACCTTCGCTGCTCTCCCTCAATAGCAAGAAGGTCTTTCCTCAGGTTAGGAGACCAAAACTGTACACAATACTCCAGGTGTGGCCTCACCAAGGCGCTGTACAACTGTAGCAACACCTCCCTGCCCCTGTACTCAAATCCCCTCGCTATGAAGGCCAACATGCCATTTGCTTTCTTAACCGCCTGCTGTACCTGCATGCCAACCTTCAATGACTGATGTACCGTGACACCCAGGTCTCTTTGCACCTGCCCTTTTCCTAATCTGTCACCATTCAGATAATAGTCTGTCTCTGTTTTTACCACCAAAGTGGATAACCTCACATTTATCCACATTATACTTCATCTGCCATGCATTTGCCCATTCACCTAACCTATCCAAGTCGCTCTGCAGCCTCATAGCATCCTCCTCGTAGCTCACACTGCCACCCAACTTAGTGTAATCCGCAAATTTGGAGATACTACATTTAATCCCCTTGTCTAAATCATTAATGTACAGTGTAAACAGCTGGTACCCCAGCACAGAATCTTGCGGTACCCCATTTGTCACTGCCTGCCATTCTGAAAAGTCCCCATTTACTCCTACTCTTTGCTTCCTGTCTGGCAACCAGTTCTCAATCGATGTCAGCACACTATCCCCAATCCCATGTGCTTTAACTTTGCACATTAATCTCTTGTGTGGGACCTTGTCGAAAGCCTTCTGAAAGTCCAAATATACCACATCAACTGGTTCTCCCTTGTCCACTCTACTGGAAACATCCTCAAAAAATTCCAGAAGATCTGTCAAGCATGATTTCCCTTTCACAAATCCATGCTGACTTGGACCTATCATGTCACCTCTTTCCAAATGCACTGCGATGACATCCTTAATAATTGATTCCATCATTTTACCCACTACCGATGTCAGGCTGACCGGTCTATAATTCCCTGTTATCTCTCTCCCTCCTTTTTTAAAAAGTAGGATTACATTGGCTACCCTCCACTCGATAGGAACTGATCCAGAGTCAATGGAATGTTGGAAAATGACTGTCAATGCATCCACTATTTCCAAGGCCACCTCCTTAAGTACTCTGGGATGCAGTCCATCAGGCCCTGGGGATTTATCGGCCTTCAATCCCATCAATTTCCCCAACACAATTTCACGATTAATAAGGATTTCTCTCAGTTCCTCCTCCTTACTAGTACCTCCGATCCCTTTTATATCCAGAAGGTTGTTTGTGTCCTCCTTAGTGAATACCGAACCAAAGTACTTGTTCAATTGGTCCGCCATTTCTTTGTTCCCCATTATGACTTCCCCTGATTCTGACTGCAGGGGACCTACATTTGTCTTTACTAACCTTTTTCTCTTTACATATCTATAGAAACTTTTGCAATCCGTCTCAATGTTCCCTGCAAGCTTCTTCTCGTACTCCATTTTCCCTGCCCTAATCAAACCCTTTGTCCTCCTCTGCTGAGTTCTAAATTTCTCCCAGTCCCCGGTTTCTGGCCAATTTGTATGCCACTTCCTTGGCTTTAATACTATCCCTGATTTCCCTTGATAGCCACGGTTGAGCCACCTTCCCTTTTTTATTTTTACGCCAGACAGGAATGTACAATTGTTGTAGTTCATCCATGCGGTCTCTAAATGTCTGCCATTGCCCATCCACAGTCAACCCATTAAGTATCATTCGCCAATCTATCCTAGCTAATTCACGCCTCATACCTTCAAAGTTAGCCTTCTTTAAGTTCTGGACCATGGTCTCTGAATTAACTGTTTCATTCTCCATCCTAATGCAGAATTCCACCATATTATGGTCACTCTTCCCCAAGGGGCCTCGCACAACGAGATTGCTAATTAATCCTCTCTCATTACACAACACCCAGTCTAAGATGGCCTCCCCCCTAGTTGCTTCCTCGACATATTGGTCTAAAAAACCATCCCTTATGCACTCCAGGAAATCCTCCTCCACCATATTGCTTCCAGTTTGGTTAATCCAATCTATGTGCATATTAAAGTCACCCATTATAACTGCTGCACCTTTATTGCATGCACCCCTAATTTCCTGTTTGATGCCCTCCCCAACATCACTACTACTGTTTGGAGGTCTGTACACAACTCCCACTAACGTTTTTTGCCCTTTGGTGTTCTGCAGCTCTACCCATATAGATTCCACATCATCCAAGCTAATGTCCTTCCTAACTATTGCCTTAATCTCCTCCTTAACCAGCAATGCTACCCCACCTCCTTTTCCTTTTATTCTATCTTTCCTGAATGTTGAATACCCCTGGATGTTGAGTTCCTAGCCCTGATCATCCTGGAGCCACGTCTCCGTAATCCCAATCATATCATATTTGTTAACATCTATTTGCACAGTTAATTCATCCACCTTATTGCGGATACTCCTCGCATTAAGACACAAAGCCTTCAGGCTTGTTTTTTTAACACCCTTTGTCCTTTTAGAATTTTGCTGTACAATGGCCCTTTTTGTTCTTTGCCTTGGGTTTCTCTGCCCTCCACTTTTCCTCAACTCCTTTCTGTCTTTTGCTTTTGCCTCCTTTTTGTTTCCCTCTGTCTTCCTGCATTGGTTCCCATCCCCCTGCCATATTAGTTTAACTCCTCCCCAGCAGCACTAGCAAACACTCCCCCTAGGACATTGGTTCCGGTCCTGCCCAGGTGCAGACCATCCGGTTTGTACTGGTCCCACCTCCCCCAGAACCGGTTCCAATGCTACAGAGATTCTGCAGTATTTAGCCCTCGGTATCTGCCATAAACCTCCCTTTTTTTCTTTATCTACCCTGTATGTCCCTAGACATCCAGTGGGCTCTAGATTTGTTAGTCCTCCCCTTTTTCTTTCAAGGCATGTATTTGGTCTGAACCCTCCGGATCTCCTCCTTGAATGCCTCCCACTGCTCAGACACTGATTTACCTTCAAGTAGCTGTTTCCGCCATATGGAGGAAGAAAAAAAAAGTCGCACAGCTACTTATTCGACTTTGCACAATTGATATTAGTTGATTTTGAAACAGCATTGAGAGAAGCAGATTACCCATTATGTTCCTTGCCGATAGATGAGACGTGATATGGAAGACCCATTGAGGAGAAAATTACTCAAAAAAAGTCAAGTAATTGCCACATCCATTGCTCTATCTTGGAGAACTGTTAAAAATGTCTTAGTTTACAGTATTCATTGGATGAATAAAATTAATTGGATAACTTCGACAGATAAAGTTAATGGAGTCTTAAGGATTAATTAGGTGAAGAAAATAATGAACCAGTAAAAATTGATGAAAAAAAGGTGATTTTCTTCAAATGAGCCCTGAAATTCCTATTTGGCTGCTGCACCACAAGTGTGTTGGGTTGACATTTTTGCATAAGGAATGGGTGTCCGCACCAGATGGCACTTTCTAGGAATTTGTCGGGGTGGTGCTGGTGGAGGATGGAATAGCAGTGTTGCAATCAAAAAAAATTGGACAGTGAAGGGGATATTAAACTGGGTGACCAATAGCTTGGTGAAAGAACTGGGTTTTAAGAAAAATCTGAAAAGAAAAGAGGAAGGAGAGGAAAGTGAAGAGGTGGATAAGTTTAGGCGGGGAATTCTAGAGGGTTGGTTCTGGATAGCTGAAGGCATAGCTGCCAGGGGTGGGGCACAAAAGGCCAGAATCAGAGGAATGCAGAGTTCTGGGGGGTTGTTGATCTGAAGATTACAAAGATAGGGATGGGAAAGTCTACAAAGGAATTTAAACATGAGAATGAGAATGTTAAATTTGAGGCATTGGAAATGCCAGTGTGGGTCAGTAAGCACGGGGTAATGGATGAGCAAGACTTGGTGCGGGATAGGATATGGGAAGGAGAGTTTGCGATAAGCTGAAATTTATGGAGGGTGTAAGATGGGAAGCCAGCCAATAGAACATTGGAATAGTCAAGTCTGGAGGTAACAAAGGCATGGAATAAGGTTTCAGCAGCAGATGGGCTTTGTAAAAGGCTACAACGAACTTTGGGATGATGAAGAGGGAAACAGCACCACAGTCACAATGGATATATTTTGTGACTTTAATTAGGGCAGTTTCAGTGATGTGGCATGGGCAGAAACCTGATTGACAGGTTCAAAGCACAGAGCTTTGGAAAAGATGGGCAAAGATTTTGGAGGAATCAACACTATCAAGGACTTTGGAAAGGAAATAGAGGTTAGAGATAGAAACATAGAAAATAGGTGCAGGAGTAGGCCATTCAGCCCTTCGAGCCTGCACCACCATTCAATGAGTGCATAGCTGAACATGCAACTTCAGTACCCCATTCCTGTTTTCTCGCCATACCCCTTGATCCCCCTAGTGGTAAGGACTACATCTAACTCCTTTTTGAATATATTTAGTGAATTGGCCTCAACAACATTCTGTGGTAGAGAATTCCACAGGTTCACCACTGAAGAAGTTTCTCCTCATAGGTGGTAGTTTCCATGGATAGAGAGATCTAAGGTGTTATTTTAAGGAGGGGACAATGATGATGGTTTTGAAAGAGAGGGGCATAGAACCTGAGGCGAGGGAACCTTTTACAATGTCACCAAGCATGGGGGCCAAGAACGGAAGCTGAGTGCTCAGCAGTTTAGTGGGAATGGGATCAAGAGAGCAGAAGGGAAGGTATTTAGGAACGATGAACTCAGAGATCATGAGGGAAAATAGGAGTGAAATTATAGAAAGATGTCGATTCAGAGTGTGGGGAGAGGGAAGCCTAAGGTAAGGTTTGGCTTGGTGGGAAATGGAAGCAAGGGAAACAATTGAAAGGATGGTCTTAATGAGCTACATATACTTGTTCTTGGGAGATAAGGGTAGTGGGGGCAGGAATGAAAGGATTAAATAGACAGTTGGCAGTGGAAAAAAGAAGCTGTGAGTTATCCTTACTCTCCAGGATAATCCTAGGAAAAATATGGTCCAGCCAGAATTGGTGATGTCTAAACCAGTTGTGCCAGATGCACTCAAATCTGAGGGTGGCTGTGGGCTTATCAAGTCCCCTTGGACTTAAGGAAATGAAGATTGGAACCATACCAAGATAATGACAAGAATGGGAGAGAGTAAAGATATTACTGGGAACAAGGGCATCAAAAGTGGAGAATAGGGAATGGTTGAGCAGATCACGAGCTACAGAAATATCCTGGCAAATAGAAGGCCAAAGGCTAGGCTGCTGACAACTTGACAAAGGGACTTGGGGAAAGCGTTTATTCCAGGGATAGACACAGAAGGAAGTTGGGTTGGAAATGGGTAGGGGTATGTGGGTGGTGAGGGCTACTAGAAAGGGGTCGGAAATGCTCTTGTTTGAGATCAAGCACATGAGATTAGAGAGGCTATGAGAAATGGCAAGGTCAAGGGGTGGCCGTAAATATGGGTGGGAGAGTTTATATGGAGGGTGAGGTTAAGGGAGGACAGGAGGACAATGAAATCATAGGAGAAATGCAAGATGAATAGAGATGGAGATTAAAATAACTGAGGATGACGAGTCGCTTAGTGCAGCAGCTGAGTGAGGAAAGGAGGGAAGATATTTCCTGTCACAAACTTGAGGGAGGGCATTGTGGGGGAGGGAGGTAGTGTTAGAGAATGAGGATTTTAAAAGAGAGGTAAGAGGGTGGAACAAGTGAGGTGCTAAAACAAGAAGAAGGTACCAGAAGAGTAGGGGCACAGACAAGGGTGTGATTTGATGTTAAGGGCCACAATTTCACAAAGGCATTTTTGGGCAAGGGTTGTGGTGGAAAATAGCCAGGTGAAAAGCTTCCTTATGGGCATGATGTGGACACCCATGAATCAAGTTTCTATCAAAGCCAGCATCTTCAACATTAAAGTTGTAGATAACAAGAGCCTTGTTCGTAAATGAACGGACATTCTGGAGGGAATGTGGAGAGGGATGGTGATTGTTGATCCACTGGAAAAGTTGAAGGGGATAGTGGTGTGTTGCGTGATCAAGATGGGAAGATGGTTAGCAAGATTAAGGATGGTAACCAGCAGCAACAGATCAGAGCTAGCTCAGGGTAGAATGAAAAATTTCTAACAAAGGTCCAGAAAACAGAGTCTGTAGAAACAGACCAGGTACAAGAATAGAGGCAATCCAGTAGTGAATATGGAATCAGTAGAAAGTGACATCAAAGGTGGAGGTCACAGTAAAGCCCAGAAGCCAGTGTAGAAATGGACTTTGGCCCAGGAGAAAGCCAATTTCTCTCGAGCATCCAGCACAGTGGCAGAGTGAAGCTGAGAAGCCAGTAATGCATTGATTTTAAGGGAAGGCGTTGAGGGTTCAGAAAGTGCCACTCATCACAGAAAAGCCAGCCTTTGCCCTGCTGTTTTATCCACCATGTTGATATGTTGACCTCCAGAATGTTGATGGTTGGGAACTCAGCAATGGTGGCACCGTTGAAGGTCCAGGAGAGGTAGATGAACCATTTCTTGTTGGAGATGGTCATTGATTGGCAATTGTGTAGTACAAATAGTGCCTTCTATTTGTCAACCCATGCCTGGGTGTTGTCCAGGTCTTGCTGTAGATAGCCACGGGTTGCTTCATTATGCGAGGACTTTTGAATGGAGCTGAACACTGTAGAATCATCAGCAAACAGCCCCACTCCTGAACTGATGACAGAGGGGAGGTTATAGATGAAGCAGTTGAAGATAATTAGGCCAAGGGCAATGCCCTGAGGTACTTATGTAGCAATGTCCTGAGGCTGAGATGATTGGCTTCCAACAACCATCTTCCTTTGGGTCAGGTATTACTCCAGCCACATAGAGACATTTCCCCTTGATTCCACCCGCCCCTCCCGCCCCCCACACCCTCCTCATTGACCTTAGTTTTGCGAGGGCTCTTTGGTGCCATACTTAGTTGAATACTGCCTTGATGCAGAGAATAGCTTCTGTCGCCTCTCCTCTGGCATTCAGCTCCAGTAGCCATGTCAGAATCAAGGCTGTGACAAGGTCATGACCTGAGTGGTTCTGGAAGAATCCAAAGTCAACAACGGCAGTCAGGTTATTGGTGAATGAGGGTCGTTTGATAGCACTTTGATTACTTCTTCCATCACTTGCTGATGATTGGGAGGACGGCTGATGAAGTGCTGAGTGGCTAGGTTAAATTTTTCCTGCTTTTTTTGGATAGGATATAGCTGAGCAATTGTCCACATGGTCAGTGAGATACCAGGGTCATAGCTACATTTGAATCACTGGGCTAGCAGCGGGTGGCTAGTTCTGGTGCGCAGATCTTCAACATTACAGCTGGAATGTTATCAGGGCCCATAGACGTTTCTGTAGCATTAGACTACACTGGATTACACCATAAGACACATCTGCTGTGTCTTTGTTTCTGCTGCTAAAATGTTTTAAAGTACCTCCGCTTCTCTAACCGAGCTATTAAAACTCTTAACAAATTTCCCGGACTTCTCTGGGCATCAATGCTATGCGTCTGCACTGGAATACACTGGAATACTACATAGAATATGACACAGAAACAGGCCATTCGGCTCAACCAGTCTATGCCGGCGTTTGTGCTCCACTCGAGCCTCCTCCCGTCTTTCCTCATCTAAATCTCCAGCGTAACACTCTTTTCCCTTCTCCCTCATATGCTTGTCCAGTCTCCCATTAAATACATCTATACTTTTTGCTTCAACCACTCCCTATTGTAGTGAGTTCCAAATTCTTACCACTCTTTGGGTAAATAAGTTTCTTCTGAATTCCCTATTGGATTTCTTGGTAACTTTCTTATATTGATGGCCGCTAGTTATGCTCTTCCCTACAAGTGGAAACATTCTCTCTGTATCCATTCCATCAAAACCTATCATAATTTTAAAGACCTCTATTAGGTCACCCCTCAGCCTTCTTTTTTCAAGAGAAGAGTTACCCAACCTGTTCATCCTTTCCTGATATGTATACCCTTGCATTTCTAGTATCATCATTGTAAACCTTCTTTGTACCCTCTCCAGTGCCTCAATATCCTTTTTATAATATGGCGACCAGAATTGCACGCAGTGCTCTAAGTGTGGTCAAACCAAAGTTCAATACAGGTTTAGCAGAACTTCAATACCTTTCAATTATATCCTTCTAGAAATAAACCCTAGTGCTTGGTTTGCTTTTTTATGGCCTTGCTAACTTGTGGTGCAACTTTTAATGATTGGTGTATTTGTACTCCGAGATCCCTTTATTCCTCTACCCCACCTAGACTCGCACCTTCTAAGTAATAAGTGACCTCCCTATTCTTCCTACCAAAATGTAGTACCTCACATTTTTCTGTGTTGAATTTCATTTGATAATTATTTGTCCATTCTGCAACTTTATTAATATTCTCCTGTAATTTGTTGCAGTCCTCCTGAGTATTGACTATACCCTGCAATTTGGTGCCATCTGCAAATTTATAAATTGTGTTTTTGATTCCAAAGTCTAAATCATTAATATAAATTGTGAACAACAGTGGTCCCAGCACTGATCCTTGTGGAACACCTTCCGCCACTGTGAATAGCTACCCTTTACTCCCACTCGCTGCTTTCTGTCTTGAAGCCAGCTAGCGAACCATTCTGCTACTTGTCTCCTGACTCCACAATCTCTGACTTATTCATTAGTCTATTATGGGGTACATTATGAAAGGCCTTTTGAGCGGAATAGATAGACGTTCTGTGGCCGCAACCGAGACTCCAGGATGGTATGTTGCCTCCCTGGTGCAAGGGTCAAGGATGTCTCGGAGCGGGTGCAGGACATTTTGAAAAGGGAGGGTGAACAGCCAGTTGTCGTGGTGCATATAGGTACCAACGATATAGGTAAAAAAACGGGATGAGGTCCTACGAGAGAAATTTAGGGAGCGAGGAGCTAAATTAAAAAGTAGGACTTCAAAAGTAGTAATCTCAGGATTGCTACCAGCGCCACGCGCTAGTCAGAGTAGGAATCGCAGGATAGCTCAGATGAATACGTGGCTTGAGGAATGGTGCAGAAGGGAGGGATTCAAATTCCTGGGACATTGGAACCGGTTCTGGGGGAGGTGGGACCAGTACAAACCGGACGGTCTGCACCTGGGCAGGACCCGAACCAATGTCCTAGGGGGAGTGTTTGCGAGTGCTGTTGGGGAGGAGTTAAACTAATACGGCAGGGGGATGGGAACCTATGCAGGGAGACAGAGGGAAGTAGAATGGGGGCAGAAGCAAAAGATAGAAAGAAGAAAAGTAAAAGTGGAGGGCAGAGAAACCTAAGGCAAAAAGCAAAAAGGGCCACATTACAGCAAAATTCTGAAGGGACAAAGTGTGTTAGAAAGACAAGCCTGAAGGCTCTGTGCCTCAATGTGAGGAGTATTCAGAATAAGATGGATGAATTAACTGCGCAGATAACAGTTAACGGTTATGATGTAATTGGCATCACGGAGACATGGCTCTAAGGTGACCAAGGCTGGGAACTCAACATCCAGGGCTATTCAACATTCAGGAAGGATAGATAGAAAGGAAAAGGAGGTGGCATTGCTGGTTAAAGAGGAAATTAATGCAATAGTAAGAAAGAACATTAAGCTTGGATGATGTGGAATCAGTATGGGTGGAGCTACGGAACACCAAGGGGCAGTAAATGCTAGTGGGAGTTGTGTACAGACCACCAAACAGAAGTAGTGGGGTTGGGGACAGCATCAAATAAGAAATAAGGGATGCATGCAATAAAGACATAGCAGTTATCATGGGTGACTTTAATCTACATATTGATTGTGCTAACCAAACTGGTAGCAATGCGGTGGAGGAGGATTTCCTGGAGTGTATTAGGGATGGTTTTCTCGACCAATATGTCGAGGAACCAACTAGAGAGCATAGCCAGCCTAGACTGGATGATGTGTAATGAGAAAGGACGAAATAGCAATCTTGTTGTGCGAGACCCCTTGGGGAAGAGTGACCATAATATGGTAGAATTCTTCATTAAGATGGAGAGTGACACAGTTAATTCAGAGACTAGGGTCCTGAACTTAAGGAAAGGTAACTTCGATGGTATGAGGTGTGAATTGGCCAGAATTGACTGGCAAATGATACTTAAAGGGTTGACTGTGGCTAGGCAATGGCAAACATTTAAAGATCACATGGATGAACTTCAACAATTGTACATCCCTGTCTGGTGTAAGAATAAAATGGGGAAGGTGGCTCAACCGTGGCTAACAAGGGAAATTAAGGATAGTGTTAAATCCAAGAAAGAGGTATATAAATTGGCCAGAAAAAGCAGAAAATCAGACGACTGGGAGAAATTTAGAATTCAGCAGAGGAGGACAAAGGATTTAATTAAGAGGGGGAAAATAGAGTATGAGAGGAAGCTTGCCGGGAGCATAAAGACTGACTGCAAAAGCTTCTATAGATATGTGAAGAGAAAAAGATTTGTAAAGACAAACATAGGTCCCTTGCAGGCGGATTCAGGTGAATTTATAATGGGGAACAAAGAAATGGCAGACCAATTGAACAAGTACTTTGGCTCTGTCTTCACGAAGGAAGACACAAATAACCTTCCGGGAGTACGAGGGGACCGAGGGTCTAGTGAGAAAGAGGAACTGAAGGATACACTTATTAGGCAGGAAATTGTGTTTGGGAAATTGATGGGATTGAAAGCCGATAAATCTCCGGGGGCCTGATAGTCTGCATCCCAGAGTACTTAAGGAAGTGGCACTAGAATCAGTGGATGCATTGATGATCATTTGTCAACAGCCTATTCACTCTGGATCAGTTCCAATGGACTGGAGGGTATCTAATGTAACACCACTTTTTAAAAATGGAGGGAGAGAGAAAATGGGGAATAATAGATCGGTTAGCCTGACATCAGTAGTGGGGAAAATGTTGGAATCAATTATTAAGGATGAAATAGCAGCGCATCTGGAAAGCAGTGACAGGATCAGTCCAAGTCAGCATGGATTTATGAAGGGGAAATCATGCTTGACAAACCTTCTAGAATTTTTTGAGGATGTAACTAGTAGAGTGGACAAGGGAGAACCAGTGGATGTGGTGTATTTGGACTTTCAAAAGGCTTTTGACAAGGTCCCATGCAAGACATTGGTGTGCAAAATCAAAACACATGGTATTGGGGGTAATGTACTGACGTGGATAGAGAACTGGTTGGCAGACAGGAAACAGAGAGTCGGGATAAATGGATCCTTTTCAGAATGGAAGACATTGACTAGTGGAGTGCCGCAGGGCTCAGTGCTGGGACCCCAGCTCTTTACAATATACATTAATGATTTAGATGAAGGAATTGAGTGTATTTCTCCAAGTTTGCAGCTGACATTAAACTGGGTGGCGGTGTGAGCTGTGAGGAGGACGCTAAGAGGCTGCAGGGTGACTTGGACAGGTTAGGAGAGTGGGCAAATGCATGGCAGATGCAGTATAATGTGGTTAAATGTGAGGTTATCCACTTTGGGGGAAAAACACGAAGACAGAATATTATCTGAATGGCGGCAGATTAGGAAAAGGGGAGGTGCAACGAGACCTGGGTGTCATGGTTCATCAGTCATTGAAAATTGCATGCAGGTACAGCAGGCGATGAAGAAGGCAAATGGCATGTTGTCCTTCATAGCTAGGGGATTTGAGTATAGGAGCAGGGAGGTCTTACTGCAGTTGTACAGGGCCTTGGTGAGGCCTCACCTTGAATATTGTGTTCAGTTTTGGTCTCCTAATCTGAGGAAGGACATTCTTGCTATTGAGGGCAGCGAAGGTTCACCAGACTGACTCCCGGGATGGCTGGACTGACATATGAGGAGAGACTGGATCAATTGGGCCTTTATACACTGGAATTTAGAAGGATGAGAGGGGATCTCATAGAAACATATAAGATTCTAATGGGACTGGGCAAGTTAGAAGCGGGAAGAATGTTTCCATTGTTGGGGAAGTCCAGAACCAGGGGACACAGTCTTAGGATAAGGGGTAGGCCATTTAGGACTGAGATGAGCAGAAACTTCTTCACTCAGAGAGTTGTTACCCTATGGAATTCCCCGCCGCAGAGTGTTGTTGATGCCAGTTGGTTAGATATATTCAAGAGGGAGTTAGATATGGCCCTTACGGCTAAGGGGATCATGGGATATGGAGAGAAAGCAGGAAAGGGGTACTGAGGGAATGATCTTATCGAATGGTGGTGCAGGCTCGAAGGGCCGAATGGCCTACTCCTGCACCTATTTTCTATGTTTCTATGAAAATCTAGATAAATTACTACTGCATTACAATTGTCTACTCTCTCTGTTAGCTCTTAAAAAAATTTAATAAGTTTGGTAAAGCAACATTTTCCCTTTTAAAATCCATGCTGACTATTCATTATTGTAAGTTTTGTTGCTAGATGTTCTTCTATTCTCAACTTTAGTAGGGATTCCATTATTTTTGCTGCACCAATGTTAAGCTCACTAGTCTATAATTACCTGGACATGGTGTATTCCCCTTCTTAAATATAGGTATCCGCCAGTCACCTTTTTCTAGTGAATTATTAAATATGTGTAGCAATGCCTCTGCTATCTCTTCGCTAGATTCTTTAAAAATGCATGGATGCAATCCATCCGGACCAGGGGTTTTATCCTCTTTGAGTTTGATTAGTTTATTTAACATATCTTCTTTTTTTATTTTAAATGAACCTATCTCATTACTCATCTCATCATCCAATGTCATGTCCACCTGTTCTATCTCCCTGGTAAATATCGAAGCGAAATAATGATTTAATATTGCTACCATCTCCCTATTGTTACCTGTGGTATTGTCCTGCCTATCCCTTAATGGACCTATTCCCATCCCAACTTTCTTTGTTTTATTAATGTGTCCATAAAGTCTTTTACTAATTTGCTTTATGTTCCTTGATAATTTAATTCCATTGTTCCTCTTTGCCTTCCTAATTGTTTTTTGACTGCTCTCCTGATCCCTTCATATTCTCTCTTACCATGCACTCCTCTGCTTTCTATGTACTTAATGTTCCCTTATGTCTTTATTCATCCATGGTGTCTCATTAGTGTTTATTTGCTCTTTCCTTTTAGCCGAATATATTTTTCCTGCACTCTGTTGAACACTGTTTCAAATGTTTCCGATTGTTGCTCTACATCGTTGATTGTTAATATTATTGCCCATTTTATCTTCCCAAATTTTATTCTCAGACCCTCAAAATCAGCTTTTCTCCAATCTATTAATCTGGTTTTCGACATGCTTATGTCCTTCTTTATTATCAACTTAAAGTGTATTATATTATGGTCACTATTGCCTAGATGTTCCCCTACTTTTACTTCTCTTATCTGGTCTGGTTCATTCCCTATTACTAAATCCAATAACGGATCGTCCTTTGTTGGGCTTTTTAAATATTGGGTTAGAAAGAAGTCCTGTATACAGTAAGTAAAAAAAAAAAACTTTTTAAACATCTTCTCTCATTGCGGCTGTTTCTCTGCTGAGCTGTTTCTACTGTTTTTTCAGCTTTGTTTGCTTCTGGCTAGTTGCTGCTATTTCACTGCTGAGCTGGTTGACTCATTCTACTGTTTTTTCAGCTTTGTTGGTTGCTGGCTAGTAGTTTTACATTTTCACAGCCACTTCTGATCTACGGTGACCTCCAACTTCGCCATCACCTTTCTGCACCGCAATCGATTCTCATTCCTGCAGCAATAACCTCCATTCTCCAATTCTCTACCCTTCAAATAGCTTCTGGATTTCACTCGCCTGCGACACTTGTCTCAAAACCTGGACAACAATTCATCGATGCTCCATCGTACCTACATCAAATTTTTCCCTCCTCGGGGCCTCTGACTTTGACTCTGTTTTCCCTACTATTGTCACTAACATGCTACTACCACGAAATATGTATCCCATTAATTGCTACGTAACCAGGCCTATGTAACTTTCGTGTCCATTTGTGTGCGCATTTTGACTGCCGCTCTGGACCCGAGCCGTTCACTTCTATTTCCACTTTTTTCTCCACCTTTGCCTTTCTATCCCTCCCTAACTGCACTCTCCTGTCGTCATGCCTTCTTTCATCTCTCCTTTCTCGCGTATTCTACCCTCCCAAATCCCTATCCCAACCCTTCATTACTCTTCGATCTTCCTACTTTCCTGCCACTGTCCCAGGCTTGACTCCCTCTTAGATAAGCCTACAGCTTCCCTCTGTGCCTCTCTTGGCATTCACCGAAAAGCCCACTGTGTCCTCATGAGCAGCAACCCCAACTGTACATCCTACTTTCTCGTGGACCTTTTCACCCAGCTCGCCTACTGGGGGTTAATCTTGCCAAACATCTTCCTGTCCTACTCACTCCTCCCAGCGCTGACCCTGTGGGTGCTGGGTCAGCTATCACCGTCTCTCTCTGCACCTCCCTCCAGAATGTCCGCTCACTTGCAAATAAGGCCCTTGCCATCCATGAGCTTATTGTGGATGATTGCATCATGAACCCGGACGGAAACTTGGCTGAGAAGTGATGACTCCTTACCGTTAAATGAAGCCTCCCCGCCTGGTTATACTTTCCACCACTTGCTCCGCCCAGACCGCCGTGGTGGCGGTGTGCCTCTCAGCACCAAATCACACCCCGGTCTGTCCCACTACTTCTCTGGCACTTTCTCCTCCTTTGAGCATCTCACCTTATTCCATCCCTATCACCTCACATTTAAAATTCTCGTTTTGCCACGACATTTCTGCAGCTACCAATCTACTCAACCACAACCTAACCACCACCTTTGATGCCCTAGTTCCTATTAACACCATTGCTCTCTTTCAGCCTAGCTGTCTCACCTGCTACTGCCCTCATCTTTGCTCCACTAAGTGCAAGGGATGCAGAGTTAAAGAGATACGGCTGACAACTGGTTTAGCCATTCCCCGCCAGATCTAGCTGGACCACATAAAGCATCATCGGGTCCTGCTCTCATCTGCCAAAACTGTTCACTATTCGAGAATCATTCTGTAATGCAAAGATAACCCCCAGCTTCTATTCACTACTGCTAACCATCTTCTTAAACACCTGTCCCCGTCTCCCCCAACCTCACCTTCGACAACAAGCGGGAGGGGTCCATGGACTTCTTTGTCTCTAAGATTGAGACCATCTGATCAGCTGCTTTTGCCACTTCCCTTCCTACCCCGAGCCCACACGGCCAAGTTTCCTCAAAGGATCACCCCTGCCCTAGCCCTAAACTCGCATCTTTCTCCAGTTTCTCTCTGATTACCCCTCATGACTTCTCCGCGTTCATCTTGTCCATGAGACCCACTTCCTGCTCCGTCGACCCTATTCCCACCAAATTGCTGACCACCAACTTCCTTTTCTGGCTCCCATGTTAGCTGACATTGTTAATGGTTCCCTCGGTTCAGGTACTGTCCCCCTCTCCTTCAAGTCTGCCATCATCACCCCTCTCCTCAAAAAAACAACCCTTGAGCCCTCCGTCCATGAGAACAACCATCCCATCTGCAACCTCCCTTTCCTCTCCAAAGTCCTTGAACGTGTTGTCGTCTCTCAAATCCATGCCTATCGTTCCCATAACTCCATGTTTGAATCCCTCCAATCAGGTTTACGCCCCTGCCACAGCAGCAAAACGGTTCTTATCAAAGTTACAAATGACATCTATTGTGTATCTGTAAAGCATGCACTCCCATGTTCCGCCACCAGGGAGCGCATCCCTTGAAGTCCCAAGGGATCCCAGCATCCCTTGGGAGCACTGTATATAAGCCAGCCTCTAAGGCCTGTTACTCACTCTGGAGTGTCTTAATAAAGACTGAGGTCACTGTTACTTTAACCTCCCTGTGTGCAGTCTCATCTGTGTTAGGAACACAATAACTGGCGAAGAGTACACGAATCCAACGCAAAGATGCAGCAAACTGTGGGCATCCTGGAGAAGTTCTCGGAGGGTGAGGACTGGGAAGTCTATGTCGAATGGCTAGACCAGTACTTTGTAGCCAACGAGCTGGATGGAGAAGGAAGCGCTGCAAAAAGAAGAGCGGTCCTCCTCATGGTCTGCGGGGCACCGACCCACAGCCTCATGAGGAATCTTCTGGCTCTGGTGAAACCCACAGATAAGTCATATGAGGAGCTGTGTACACTGGTTCGGGAACATTTAACCCGAGGGAGAGCATGCTGATGACGAGGTATCGGTTCTATTCGTACCAGCGATCTGAAGGTCAGGAAGTGGCGAGCTACGTCGCCAAGCTAAGTCGACTTGCAGGACAATGTGAGTTTGATGGCAACCTGGAGCACTGCTCAGAGACTTTTTTGTATTGGGCATTGCCACGAGACCATTCTACAAAAACTTTTGACTGTAGACACACCGACCCTCAGTAAGGCCATTACAATAGCACAGGCGTTTATGTCCACCAATAATAAAACCAAACAAATCTCTCAGCACACAAGTGCTAACAATGTTCATAAATTAATTGGAACTGTGTTTGCAATCAGAAATGTACAGGGCAGAAACCATGAATCTGCAACTGCCAGCAGGCCTCACGTGACCCAGATGACTCAGAGTCCGCAACAATGGATGAATGCAAGTCAATTCGCACCTTGTTGGCATTGTGGAGGCTTCCATTCAGCCTATTCATGCCGCTTCAAAGGGTATGTTTGCAAGAGCTGTGGAACAATGAGGCACCTCCAACGAGCTTGTAGATGAGCTGCAAGCTCTGCAAAATCTGCTAACCACCACGTGGCAGAGGAAGATCGGTCCATGGTGGATCAAAGCAATTTTGAGCCTCAGAGAGAGGAGGCAGATGCTGAAGTACATGGGGTGCACACATTTTCGACGAAATGTCCACCTATAATGCGAAACGTAAAACTGAATGGCTTACCCGTAGCCATGGAACTGGACACTGGCGCTAGCCAACCATCATGAGTAAAAAGATGTTTGAGAGACTGTGGTGCAACAAAGCACTCAGACCAGCCCTGAGCACATCCACATGAAACTAAGAACGTACACCAAAGAGCTTATCACTGGCCTGGGCAGCGCCATGGTCAAGGGCATCTACAAGGGCACGGTGCATGAACTGCTGCTCTGGATTGTCCCGGGCAATGGCCCCACACTGCTTGGAAGGAGCTGGCTGGGCAAAATCCGCTGGAACTGGGATGACATCCGAGCACTAACACATGTCGATGAGGCCTCATGTACCCAGGTTCTAAACAAATCTCCTTCCCTTTTTGAGCCAGACATTGGAAATTTTTCCAGGGCGAAGGTGCGGATCCACTTGGTCCCAAAGGCACGACCCATTCACCACATGGCACGAGCGGTACCTCACATGATGAGGGAGAGAGTGGAAATCGAGCTGGACAGGCTGCAACGCGAGGGCATCATCTCCCCAGTGGAATTCAGCGAATGGGCCAGCCCGATTGTTCCAGTACTCAAAAGTGATGGCACGGTCAGGATTTGCGGCGTTTATAAAGTAACTATTAATCGTTTCTCGCTACAGGACCAATACCCGCTACCTAAGGCAGACGACCTATTTGCGGCAGCAGGCAAGATGTTCACCAAGCTCGACCTGACTTTGGCCTACATGATGCAGGAGCTGGAGAGGCTTCAAAGGGCCTCACCTGCATCAACACGCACAAGGGACTGTTCATCTACAACGGGTGCCCGTTGGGAATTCGGTCGGCTGCAGCGATCTTCCAGAGAAACATGGAGAGCCTACTCAAGTCAGTACCACGCATGGTGATTTTTCAGGGGTCGGGACACCGTCGAGAACCTACAAAACCTGGAGGAGGTCCTCCAGCGACTGGATCACATAGGGCTACGGCTGAAGATGTTGAAATGCATCTTCATGGCAACAGAAGTGGAGTTTTTGGGGGAGAAAGATCGCGGCAGACGGCATTCGGCCCACAGACGCCAAGACAGAGGCTACCAGGAACGCGCCCAGGCCACAGAACATCACGGAGCTACGGTCGTTCCTGGGACTCCTCAACTATTTTGGTAACTTCCTACCGGGGTTAAACACCCTCTTAGAGCCCTTACATGTGTTATTGCATAAAGGTGAGAACTGGGTATGGGGAAAAAAACAAGTAATTGCTTTTGAGAAAGCCAGAAACATTTTATGCTCCAACAAGCTGCTTGTATTGTATAACCCGTGTAAAAGACTCGTGCTAGCATGTGATGCGTCGTTGTACGGAGTCGGTTATGTATTACAACACGCTAACGATGCGGGGAAGTTGCAACCTGTCGCTTATGCTTCCAGGAGCTTGTCTAAGGCCAAGAGGGCCTACAGCATGATTGAGAAAGCGTGTGTGTTTGGGGTAAAGAAAATGCATCAGTACCTGTTTGGCCTCAAATTTGCGTTGGAAACCGATCACAAGCCCCTCATATCCCTGTTCGCTGAAAACAAGGGGATAAATACTGATGCCTCAGCCCACATACAAACATGAGCACTCGCGCTATCAACTTACAACTATAGCATCCACCAGGCCAGGCACCGAGAACTGTGCGGGTGCTCTCAGTCGGCTACCATTGCCCACCACGGGGGTGGAAATGGCGCAGCCTGCAAACTTGTTGATGGTGGCGCAGCCCGCAGACTTGTTGATGGTCATGGAAGCGTTTGAAAATGATAAATCACCTGTCACGATTTGCCAGATTAGGACTTGGACCAGCCAAGATCCTCTGCTGTCCCGAGTAAAAAAATGTGTACTGCATGGGAGCATCCACGTTGAAATGCAAGAGCTAATCAAGCCAGTCCAGCGGCGAAAGGACGAGCTGTCCATTCAGGCAGACTGCCTGTTGTGGGGTAACCGCATAGTGCTGCCCAAAAAGGGCAGGGAGACGTTCATCTCGGATCTCCACAGCACACACCCGGGTATAGTAATGATGAAAGCGATAGCCAGATCCCACGTCCTGTGGCCCAGTATCGACTCTGACTTAGAGTCCTGTGTACGGCAATGCAGCGTATGTGCTCAGTTGAGCAACGCGCCCAGAGAAGTACCACGATGTTTGTGGTCCTGGCCCTCCAGACCATGGACAAGGATCCATGTCTACTATGCGGGCCCGTTTCTCGGTAAAATTTTCCTGCTGGTGGTGGATGCTTTTTCAAAATGGATTGAATGTGAAATAATGTCGGGAAGCACCGCTACCACCACCATTGAAACCCTGAGGGCCATGTTTGCCACCCACGGCCTGCCTGACATACTGGTCAGTGACAACGGGCCATATTTCACCAGTGCCGAATTTAAAGAATTCATGACCCGCAATGGGATCAAACATGTCACCTCGGCCCCGTTTGAAGCAGCCTCCAATGGGCAGGCAGAGTGGGCAGTACAAACAATCAAACAGAGCTTTAAACAAGTCACAGAAGGCTCACTCCAAACCCGCCTGTCCCGAGTACTGCTCAGCTACCGCACGAGACCCCACTCACTCACAGGGATGCCCCTGGCTGAACTACTCATGAAAAGGATACTTAAAACCAGACTCTCACTGGTTCACCCCAACCTACATGATCAGGTAGACAGCAGGCGGCAGCAACAAAATGTAAACGATGGTCGTGCCACTGTGTCACGGGAAATTGATCTGAATGACCCTGTGTATGTGCTAAACAATGGACATGGACCCAAGTGGATTGCGGGCACAGTGATAGCTAAAGAAGGGAATAGGGTGTTTGTAGTCAAACTAGACAATGGACAAATTTGCAGAAAGCACCTAGACCAAACAAGGCTGCAGTTCACAGACTGCCCTGAACAACCCACAGCAGACACCACCTTTTTCGAGCCCACAACACACACCCAAAGGATCAACGACACCACGCCGGACCAGGAAATCGAACCCATCACGCCCAACAGCCCAGCAAGGCTAGGCTCACCCAGCAGCCCTGCAGGGCCAACAACACGCCAGCCCAGCGAGGGCACAGCCAACACAACAGAACAGACATTTGCACTGATGCGGTCCACTAGGGAAAGAAAGGCTCCCGACCGCCTCATCTTGTAAATAGTTTTCACTTTGACTTTGCGAGGGAGTGATGTTGTGTATCTGTAAAACATGCACTCCCATGTTCCGCCACCAGAGAGCGCATCCCCTGAAGTCCCAAGAGATCCCAGCATCCCTTGGGAGCACTGTATATAAGCCGGCCCCTAAGGCCTGTTCCTCACTCTGTAGTGTCTTAATAAAGACTGAGGTCACTGTTACTTTAACCTTCTTGTGTGCAGCCTCATCTGTGTTAGGAACACAACATCCTTTGTGATTGTGATAAAGGTAAACTATCCCTCCTCGTCTTGTTTGCAGCCTTTGAAAATGGTTGACCACTCCGTCCTCCTCCAACACCTCTTCATCGTCATCCAGCTGGGTGGGACTGCACTCGCCTGATTTCAGTCTTATTTATCTAATAGTAGCCAGAGAACCACCTGCAATGGCTTCTCTACACGCCCTCGCATCATTACCTCTGGTCTTTGCTGGGATCTATCCTTGGCCCCCTCCTATTTCTCATCTACATGCTGCCCCTTGGTGACATCAGCCGAAAACACAGCATCAGTTTCGACATGTACGCCGACAACACCCAGCTCTAGGTAGATATATCAGAGGCGGAGACAGTCACAGTCGCATCTCTTTCCTCAGTAACTGTCTCCGCCTCAGACTTAGTCCACGTAGATTCCAACTGCAATTCCATCCTTCATGTTTTGGATCCACCCAGGATTACAGATGTCTCCGAGATATTCAACGTTCCTCAAACTACTGCTTTCGCCGCATCCTAGGATCCACACTCAACACTATGCACTGCCACATGCACGCTCTCGATCTCTCTCTTCAACAGCACTGACTCACTGTATCTCTAAGCTGTCCTGGTCTGCAGTTCCATTTCATCCTTCAACTTGTCCGGTGCTTTAACCAAAAATGTTTTACCTTCCTTTCAGGTGTCAAGGATCATAAACTTCACCAATTCTTAGACACAAATGCCCCTTCAGAACTTCGTCCCCTACACTTCTCTCTGATTCCATCCCTTCCTCCAATCTGACCCCCTTCCGTGTTTTAACTATCTCTTCTGATCTTCCCCTCTCTGACCCCGAACGATCAGTCCTCAGCAAAGGCTCGAGCTTCATTCCCTTACACCACCACCTCAATAAATTTTGAGCTCGGCACGATGCTGAGCTCTTTTTCCGCCACCTTCGCCTCCATTCCCACTTCTTCAGCCTGGAGTCTTCCACCTGCACAGCTGACCCTTTCTCCCGTTTTTAGAATTCTCACTCTACCTGGACCTCTCCCTCTGGCGTCTTACCCTCGCTAGACCTCTTCATTGCAAACTGCTGACAGGACATCGGCCATCTCAATTTCTCTGCTCCCCTCACTCACTCCAACTTATCTCCATCTGAATGTGCAGCACTCTACTTGCTAAGATCCAACCCCAACCTTGTCATTAAACCTGCTGATAAGGGTGGTGCTGTTGTTGTTTGGCAAACCGACCTCTATCTTGCAGAGGCTGACACTTCCTCCTACCTCCCCCGGAACATGACCCCATCACTGAACATCAAGCCATCATTTCCCAGACTGTCACTGTCACTGACCTCAGAGATCTTCCCTCCACAGCCACCAACCTCATAGCTCCCCAACCCTGCACAGCCCATTTCCACCTCCTTTCCAAGATCCACAGACAGGACATAAGAACTTAAGAAATAGGAGCAGGCGTAGGCCATATGACCCTCGAGCCTGCTCCGCCATTCAATACAATCATGGCTGATCCGATGATGGACTCAGGTCCACTTCCCTGCCCGATCTCTATAACCCCTTATTTCCTTAACATTTAAGAAACTGTCTATTTCTGTCTTAAATTTATTCAATGTCCCAGCTTCCACAGCTCTCTGAGGCAATGAATTCCACAGATCCACAACCCTTTGAGAGAAGAAATTTCTCCTCATCTCAGTTTTAAATCGGCGGTCCCTTATTCTAAGATCATGCCCTCTAGTTCTCGTCTCCCCTATCAGTGGAAATATCCTCTCTGCATCCACCTTGTCAAATCCCCTCATAATCTTATACATTTCGATAAGATCACCTCATTCTTCTGAATTCCAATGAATAGAGGCCCAACCTACTCAACCTTTCCTCATAAGTCAACCCCCTCATCTCCAGGATCAATCTTGTGCACCTTCTCTGAACTGCCTCCAAAGCAAGTATATCCTTTCGTAAATATGGAAACCAAAACTGCATGCAGTATTCCAGGTGTGGCCTCACCAATACCCTGTACAACTGTAGCAAGACTTCCCTGCAATAAAAGCCAAGATTCCATTGGGCTTCCTGATCACTTGCTGTACCTGCATACTAACGTTTTATGTTTCATGCACAAGTACCTCCAGGTCCCACCATATTGTAGCAATTTGCAATGTTTCTACATTTAAATAATAACTTGCTCTTTGAATGCATGACCTCACACTTTCCAACATTATACTCCACCTGCCAAATTTTTGCCCACTCACTTAGCCTGTCCATGTCCTTTTGCAGATTTTTTGTGTCCTCCTCACACATTGCTTTTCCTCTTTGTATCATCAGCAAACTTGGCTACGTTACACTCGATCCCTTCCTCCAAGTCATTAATATAGATTGTAAATAGTTGGAGTCCCAGCAGCACCCCACTGGTTACTGATTGTCAACCCGAGTATGACCCATTTATCCCGACTCTCTGTTTTCTGTTAGTTAGCCAATCCTCTATCCATGCTAATATATTATTCCCAACTCCGTGAACTTTTATCTTTTGCAGTAACCTTTTATGTGGCACCTTGTCAAATGCCTTCTGGAAGTCCAAATACACCACATCCACTGGTTCCCCTTTATCCACCCTGTTTGTTACATCCTCAAAGAATTCCAGCAAATTTGTCAAACATGACTTCCCCTTCATAAATTCATGCTGACTCTGCCTGACCGAATTTTGCTTTTCCAAATGTCCTGCTACTGCTTCTTTAATAATGGACTCCAACATTTTCCCAACCACAGATGTTAGGCTAACTGGTCTATAGTTTCCTGCTTTTTGTCTGCCTCCTTTTTTAAATAGGGGCGTTACATTTGCAGTTTTCCAATCTGCTGGGATCGCCCCAGAATCCAGGGAATTTTGGTAAATTACAACCAATGCACCCACAATCCCTGCTGCTACTTCTCTTAAGACCTTAGGATGCAAGCCATCTGGTCCAAGGGATTGATCCGCCTTTAGTCCCATTATCTTACTGAGTACCACCTCCTTAGTGATTGTGATTGTGTTAAGTTCCTCCCCCCGCTATAGCCCCTTGACTATCCACTGTTGGAATATTGTTAGTGTCCTCTACCGTAAAGACTGATACAAAATATTTGTTCAGAGTTTCTGCCATCTCCATGTTCCCCATTACTAATTCCCAAGTCTCGTCCTCTAAGGGACCAACATTTACTCGAGCCACTCTTTTCCTTTTTATATACCTATAGAAACTCTTGCTATCTGTTTTTATATTTCGGACTGCCCCGTTTCACCCATCATTTCAGCCTGTTCTTGCCCTACAGAACTGATTTCTTCCTATCTCGACTCTTATTTTTTCTCCCCTTGTCCACTCTCTTCTCACCTACTTACGCGACTCCTCCGACACCCTTCACCACTTTAACAGTTTACAGTTTCCTGGCCCCAACCGTCTCCTTTTCACGATGGCCGCCCAATGCCTCTACACTGCCATCCCCACCAGAATGGCCTGAGGGTGCGCCTCTTCTTCCTCAAGCAGAGGCCCACCAACCCCCATCCACCACCTCCCTCTTCCGCCTGGCTCAATTTGTTCTCAGATTGAGCAACTTCTCCTTTAACTCCACTCACTTTCTCCAAATTAAAGGCGTTGCTATGGGAACCCGCATGGGTCCTAGCTATGCCTGCCTTTTCATGGGATATGTGGAACATTCTTTGTTCCAGTCCTACTCGGGTCCCTTCCCTCACCTCTTTTTCCGTACATTGATGACTGTATCGGTGCCGTTTCCTGCTTTTGCCCGGAACTAGAAAATTTCATTCACTTTGAATCCAATTTCCAACCTTCCCTCACCATTCCGACTCTTTCCTTCCCTTGCTCGACTTCTCTGTCTCCATTTCTGGGGATAGGCTATCGACCAGTATCTCACTATAAGCCCACTGACTCCCACAGTTACCAGGACTACACTTCCTGCCACCTGCATCCTGTAAGGACTCTATTCCATTCTCTCAGTTTCTCTGTCTCCGTTGCATCTGCTCTGATGATGCCACCTTTCACACTTGTGCCTCTGACATGTCTTCTTTCTTCCTGAACCGAGGATTCCCCTCTGCCGTGGTTAACGTGTCGCTCGACCGTATCCATTCTATTTCCCACACCTCTGCTCTCACCCCTTCCCCACCCTCTCAGAACCATGACAGGGTTCCCCTTGTCCTCACCTGTCACCCCACCAGCCTCCACGTTCAACGGATTGTCCTCCGCTATTTCCGCCACCTCAAGCATGATCCCACCACCAATCACTTCCTCCCCTCCCCTCTCAGCATTCCAAAGGGACCGCTCCCTCCGTGGCACCCCAGTTCCTTCTGCAGTCACCCCCAGCACCCCTTTCCCTTCCCACGGCACCTTCCCATGCAAGCGCAAGAGATGAAACACCTGTGCTTTCACCTCCTCCCTTCCCACTATCCAGGGCCCCAAATACTCCTTGAAATACTTGTACTTCTTTCAATTTAGTATACTGTATTCGTTGCTCATGATGTGGTCTCCTCTACATTGGGTAGACCAAGCGTAGATTGGGTGACCACTTTGCGGAACACCTCCGTTCAGTCCGTAAGTGTGATCCTGAGCTTCTGGTCACCTGTCACTTTAATTCTCCACTCCACTCCCACTCTGATATCTCCATCCACGGACTCCTGCACTTTTCCAATGAAGCTCAACTCAAGCTCGAGGAACAGCACCTCATCTTTTGTTTAGGCACTTTACAACCTTCTGGACAACATCGAGTTCAACAATATTGGAGCATAATCTCTGTCCATCTTTGGCTCCCTTTCCACCCCCCCACCCCACTGAGCTTATGTTTTTTTTCTCTTTGTCTCTAACGGCAGCTGGTCATTATTCCGCCAGTCACACCCTATCTCAACTAACTTTTTCTAACTTCTGCCATTACCATTTCAATTCGGCCCATCATACCTTTTGTCTCTCTAACCTCACAGACTTTCCCTTTTGTTCTTTCTTCCCATCCCCCTTTCAGTGCTCCTTAAGAATCTGTTCTTTTCGAACATTCACCAGTTCTGACAAACGATCATCGACCTGAAACGTTAACTCTGTTTTTCTCTCCACAGATGCTGTCTAACCCGTTGAGATTTCCAGCATTTTTCTGTTTTTATTACATCCAGCTCATCCTTATCAGCACTTGTCTCGACCCTCCTCAGTCTCTAAATTGTCAGACTGCTTGTCATACATCCAGTACTGGATGAGCATAAATTTTCTCCAATTAAATATGGGGAAGGCCGAAGCCATTGTTTTCGGTCCCCGCGACAAACTCCATTCCCTAGCGCCTGACTCCATCCCCCTCCCTAGCATCTGTCTAAATTAGAGCAGTGCAGATATCTTGGGGTTGGGGTTGTGGGACTGGAGGAGATTACAGAGATAGGGAGGGATGAGGCCATGGAGAGATTTAGAAACAAGGATGAGAATTTTGAAATCGGGAACCGATGTATGTCAATGAGCACAGGGGTGATGGGTGTTTGCAGCCTTTGTGTCATATTTGACCTTGAAATGAGCTTCCAACACATATCCGTGACATAACTAAGACTGCCTATTTCTACCTGTAACATCGCACGTCTCCGCCCCTGCCTCAGCTAATCTGCTGCTGAAACCCTCATCCATGCTTTTGTTACCTCTAGACTTGACTATTCCAACGCGTTACTGGCTGGCCTCAAACGTTCTACCCTATGTAAACTTCAGGTCATCCGAAACTCGGCTGCCCGTGTCCTAACTCGCACCAAGTCCCGTTCACCCATCACCCCTGTGCTCATTGACCTACATCGGTTCCCGATTTCAAAATTCTCATCCTTGTTTCTAAATCCCTCCATGGCCTCATCCCTCCCTATCTCTGTAATCTCCTCCAGCCCCACAACTCCAACCCCACGATATCTGCACTGCTCTAATTCTGTCATCTTGAGCATCCCTGATTATAATCGCTCAACTATTGGTAGCCATACCTTCAGCTGCCTAGGCCCCAAGCTCTGGAATTGCCTCCCTGGTCCTCTCCTTCCTCCTTTAAGATGCTCCTTAAAACCTACCTCTTTGACAAAACCTTTTGTCAATTGACCTAAATTTTCCTTATGCAGCTCGGTGTCAAATTTCTGTCTTATAACACTCCTGCAAAGTGCCTTGGATATTTTACTATGTTAAAGACGCTATGAAAATAGCGTGAAGTTCAACAAAAAACTCGTGACCTAAAGAACAGATGGAACATGGAAAAAGCGCAGGAGATCTAGCAACTAGCCAACGATCACGACGTGCATGGATTTTTTAGCGCAGTCAAGACCACCTACGGCCTACAAGCACACAAGGTCCTATTCCACTGAGAGGTAAGAATGGAGAGGTGCTCATCAAGGACAAAGAAGCAGTCAGTGCCCGCTAGAAGGAACACTTCGAAGATCTCCTTAACTAAGACTCTGTCTTTGATGTGAGTGTTCTTGACTCCATCCCACAGCATGCTACCCGCCACCACCTCGGCACAATCCCAGCCCGGCAGGAGGTTGAAAAGGCCATCCGGTAATTGAAAAACTACAAGGCCTCAGGTGCAAATGGAATCCCCATCGAAGTAATAAATTATGGTGGAGAAGTACTCTTGGCATGAATCCATGACCTCATCTCTCTTATCTGGAAGGAGAGCATGTCAGGGCATCTAAGAGATGCCGTAATCATGACCATCTTCAAGAAAGGTGACAAATCCGATTGCAGTAATTACAGAAGCGTTTCCCTGCTGTCTGCCACAGGGAAAATCATTGCAAGAATCCTCCTCAATCATCTCCTCCCAGTGGTTTAAGAGCTCCTCCCTGAGTCGCAATGCGGATTCTGCCCACTAAGGGGATATGATTTTTACTGCGCGACAAATCCAAGAAAAATGTAGAGAACAGCATCAACCTCTGTACATGGCTTTCTTTGACCTCACAAAAGCCTTCGACTCTGTCAACGTGAGGGATTATGGTGTGTCCTTCTTAAATTCGTCTGTCCTCAAAAAATTGTCATCAACCTCCGTCTGCTTCACAAAGACATGCAAGCCGTGATTCTCACCAACGGATCCACCACAGACCCAATGCAAGTGCAGATCGGGGTCAAGCAAGGCTGTGTCATCGCACCAACGCTCTTCTCAATCTTCCTTGCTGCAATGCTTCATCTCACCTTTAACAAGCTCCCCGCTGGAGTGCAGTTAATCTATAAGACAAGTGGGAAATTGTTCCAACCTCTGTCACTGAATTATAATATGCAGATGACGCTTGAGTTTGTGAACACTTGGAGGCCAAACTCCAAACCATCATTGACATCTTCACTAAAGCGTACAAGAGTCTCGGCCTTGCATTAAACATCCGTAAAACAAACGTTCTCTACCAACCTGTCCCTGCCACACAGTACTGCTCCCCAATTATCAAGATCCAGGATGAGACCTTGGAACTTGTGGACCACTTCCCATACCTTGGGAGACTACTATCAGCAAGGACAGATATCGATGACAAAGTCCAACATCGTCTTCAGTGTGCCAGTGCAATCCTCAGTCACCTGAGGGAAAGAGTGTTCGAAGACCAGGATCTCAAACCCGGCACCAAGCTCATGGTCTATGGAACTGGAGTGATACCTGCTCTCCTGTATGCTTCAAAGGCATGGACTATGTACAGTGGACACCTCAATGCACTGGAGAAGTACCGCCAACGTTGCCTCTGCAAAATTCAACAAATTCATTAAAAGGATAGGCACACAGTCAGCGTGTTCTCTTACGCCAACATCCTCAGCATCGAGGCATTGACCACACTCGATCAGTTCCGATGGACGGGCCACCTCGTCCACATGCCCGAGACTAGACTCCCGAAACATGCACTCTACTCTGAGCTACGTCACGGCAAGCGAGTCCCAGGAGGGCAGAGAAAACACTTCAAGGACACCCTCAAAGCCTCCTTGAAAAAATGTAACATGTCCACCGTCTCTTGGGAATCCCTGGGCCAAGACCGCTCAAAGTGGAAGAGAAGTATCCGAGAAGGCACCAAACACTTCGATTCTCTTCGTCGGGAGCACACGGAAGCCAAGTACAAACAGCGGAATGAGTGCATGACAAATCAAGCACCCCATCCCCACCCGCCCCGTCCCTCAAACCACCACCTGCCCCACCTGTGATAGAAACTGTAGATCCCGCATTGGACTCATCAGTCATCTTAGAACTCATATTAGTGTGGAAGCAAGTCATCCTCGACTCCACGGGACTGCCTAAGAAGAAAATAAATCCAAGTTGTTGTTGTATCCAGTGTATTCAGCTGTTTCTTAATGCCACGTAGAGTGACCTGAATTGGCTGGTCAGTTTCATTTACGATGGTAGGGACCTCGGGAAGAAACTGAACATTAGAAAGTAAAAAGGAAATGGAAAGGAAGTTAAAGGAAGAGACCAAAGACATGGTGAAAATGGAAGGTTCATTTGGAGGAAGCAGTGAGGAGTAAGAGGTCATCATAGGCAGTCCCTCGAAAGGAGGATGACTTGCTTCCACGCCAAAAAAGGACGAGTTCACAGGTGTTTCAATGAAGGACCTAATATTCCAGGTCCTGAACTACATCCTGAAGGGTGGAAGATGCCTGTGCGTGGATTTTTTTAACGTGTGGTGGCCGTTGCACTCCAGCCATCACACGGGCTTGACAGAGCTAGGTCTTGGTCCAGTGGCAAGGGTTATCCAAGATGACTGGAGACCTGCTTTGCCTCAGGTAGAGCTGTTTTTAATGGGGGGCAGGCAAAATGCCTGGACTTCTCTCCTTCGTAACACAGCGCTGTTGCACCCATTGTAATTGGCAATGCTGCGATGTGACCGAGATGGTGTTCCGGCCTTGCCAGAGCAAGCTGGGTGCTCAGTCCTTAGAGGCTGGGAAAGCAACTTCTGCATCAGTGGGCTGACATTTCCCAAGCAACTGGGGTGGGGAGGGAAATCTGCATGTGGGCACGAGTGGTGACTTTGAAACAATCAGTGCTGGGAGTCTGCCCTGTTGGGGCCAATTGCTGAGTGCGGGAAGCTGCAGCATATTCACAAATCACTCCAGAAACAGCACTCGTTAACGTAATGGTGAGTTCAGACAACACTTCATCCAGAACACAAATCAATTGCAATTAATTAGCGTTCTTGCATCAACTTACAGGAAAAAAAATTAAATAGATATCAAACTCGACCCAAACGTAAACTGGTAGGTTGTTAAAAATATTCTTCATGCTTGCTGCAGGCTTTTGGTACCTTGAGGTTGTAGCAAACTACAGCCAATCTCCTCCTTCAGCCACTGCACAATGCGGTTATCCATTATTCTCATGCGACCTGACCTGGTCGCAATCCATATTAATTCCGCTCTCAGGTGGTGCACCTCAAAAAGCAAGGATCACAATTTTGCCTCCAACTGCACACCACAGTGCGGGTGGGGGTGGCAGTGCCAGAGGGCCCACATTCCCTCTGGTGGGGATCAATGGCTGCTGACCCCACCATCTTGTTGTAGCAGCGAAACAGGAAACTCGTGCATCAGTTCTGCAGCAAGGGACGGTGGGCGTTCAGTCCAATGTGGTCAGTTTTGTGGCTCTGGAGGATATGTGTGCACGAGAGATACATCTTAACTCACACAGAACACTCGCCTGAAAATGGAAGGTTTATTTTGAGGAAGCAGTGAGGAGTAAGAAGTATGTAGAAAGGTAGAGCAGTTTAAGGATAAGATTCCAGAGTGACTGAAGGCTTTGCCACCAATTGTGGACCAGATGGAGCGAGCAATGCACAAGGGGCCACAATGTGAAGGGCAGAGGGTGTAAGTTGGGCCAAAGGGAGGTTGGAAAGGTAGGATGGAGCAAGGCAATGGAGATATTTGTAAGCAAGGACAAAATGTCTCATGGATCACAAAGAAACTTGATAGCTTGTCTTGACACCACTTTCCACATCATAGGCTGGGCAGATTAGTCTACCTCACTGAAATGAATTTTCATCATTACATATTTTTTTTCAACGGGAAAAAACATCAGTGGAGCTTATCCTGCCCACAAAACACATAATGGAAAACTCTGTCAAATTGTCAAGGCTTCTGGTATTCGAAGTAGACAGCATGAAGTTGGGCAAGCACAAAAAGGGGTAAATTAAAAAACAGTACATGCAAAAATTACAAAATATTATATTAGCAATGGAATAGCACAATTCAAAATATTGAAGTTCATCATTTGGAATCCTGGAATGTGCTTTAATAGTCAGTGTCCTAACATGTACACCTTATAATTTAAATAACATCATATTTCTTATAAATAGGCTACAAGGGTGGCATTTAAATTAGATTCATTAAATTAATTTACACTTCAGTGGTTGAGAAACTAATCCTTTGATTTTGCATCCTGCACACATTAAAGATAGTCACAGAAATAGCAGTTGCTCACTGGGAATATTGAACACAGACATTAAATGGAGAATAAACAAACAAGATCAAGACACATCTGGGCTGAAATTCACGTTGGACAATAGCGCAAAATGGGTGATAACGAATTGACAGCCATCTTACACTCTGCAATGGAAGAGGAAATCAGATGGTGTAAAATGGGTTGCCGATTTGCAATTGCCTGTTTTGCATTACCATCCAAATCGAATTTCACTTCCATAGAATTTCCAATTTAAAATAATCAATAAACGAAGTTGTTGAAAAAGCATCAGTTTTTTGGATTACATGAATATTACTAACAATTTTAAATTTTTTTGATTAGATATTCTATTTATTTTAAAAACACAATTTGCAAGGGGATTGGAAAATCAAAACAAATTCATTGTGAGGTTGACTAATTGCAGATTCAGAGATCTGAACATTTCCACAATGGGCCCCATTTTATATCAGTCAGTTATGGCAGAAGGCAAAGGCAGAAAGGTACATATTGCAGAAAGGGTTACTGCAGTAAATTAAGCTTTTAAAAAATGTATTCATTCATGGGATGTGGGCGTTGCTGGCAAAGCCGGCATTTTTTGTCCATCCCTAATTGCCCTTGAGAAGGTGATGGGGAGCCGCCTTCTTGAACTTCTGCAGTCCTTGTGGTGAAGTACTCCCACAGTGCTGACTTGGTCATAGCAGTTTGGTATAACTGAGTAGCTTGCTGGGCAATTTCAGAGAGCAATTAAGAGTCAATCACATTACGGTGGATCTGGAGTCACACTGGGTAAGGATGGCAGATATCCTTCCCTAAAGGACATTAGTGAACCAGTTGCAGGAATAGAAATGTTACTTCTCCTCAGAGATAGTGGGCTTTAGGTCTTACTTGCAGGTCTCTTGAGCCTCGTTGGAACTCTCTGGGTGCATACAGTAAAAGGTTAAAAGAAAAAGGACTCCCCCCATCAGCAGTTTACGCCTTGACCAGCGCATGAAAATACAATGCCATAACTGCAGTTAGTAATAGAAGTTTCGGCTGTCAAGGAGTATGCCTTTAAAAAAATGGAGGTTCCCCAATATTACTTACAATAGCCCAGAAATCACTAGTTTTGCCATAATTAAGGATTAACAAAGTGTTGTTTTGGTGTTAAGAGTGTATCATGGACTCAGTTTTATTTACTGTGAGAGGGCATGTGTTGTAACAATTACACATTACCGCTGCAAATTAAACGCTAGCAAGAATGCTCCAGCCTAGTAAGGTGTTAAGGCTTTTAAATTGCTCACGACAGTCCAGTTCAGCTGTTTTCTAAGTAATGGGGATGGAGGCCTATTTGATGACCAGACAATTGCAGTTCTAATCAAACAAGCGAGGAAGTGGAAGACAGCATCAAGGGAATGGTTCTATACAGAAAATATACAGTTTTGAAGTAAATTATTATGCTACTTTGCTGAGCTTCTTTAAACCTGTGTGTGCAGCAAGAATTCCAGAAAAAACATTTAGACTGTGAATGCTTGGAAGGAGACCCAGCAGGATGGCGCCAATTCACTTGAAAAATCTAGTTGCCACACAAACCGTACTGCTCCTTGACAGTGTCAGTGCAATATATTTTCACAGGATCAATACTGTGCTTCTACCTTTAAGGACAAGCTGGCCTTCAACTGGCATGAAGCGTCTGCACTGGTAATGCAGCAAGGGATTCGAGACCCTTTAACTTGATTCAAGAAAATCACGTTGGAAATTGTCGAAGAGCGCAGAGGGAGCAGGGGATTGTGAAATCGGAGGCTTTACGAGGTCATTGCAAGCACCATAATGTTCATGCCATTTAACGTTCCCCTAATAACAATCATGTAGGGACATGCCAATTTGAGCAATAACATCGAGACTACAATGCAACGATCGTGATGATATAATCTATAGAATCTAGGGTTTGGCTCATTTGGTGGCACTCTCACCCCAGAGTCAAAGCTTGTGAGTTTAAGCACAATCTATGTTGACAGTTCAGTGCAGTCTAGTATTAATGGAGATACCACATTTCAGAAGGGATATTAAACTGAGACCCTGTCTATCTGTTCAGGTGGACATAAAACATCCTATGGTATTCCTCAAAGAAGAGCAGGGGAGTTCTCCCAGTGTGTTGGTCAATAATCATCCCTCAGCTAACACCACTGCTGGCTATTCACACCAATTTCCCATTGCCTTTATAATTTATGCTCACCAAAATTTATATTCACCATGATTTATACCAGCAATCTTTAAAAATACAGGTTTTCTTCTTGCTTTCATTTTTATATTGACAGCCTTTCAAAATGAAGATTTCCCCTTTGCTGCGAACTTATAAATAAATATCAGCCTTTAAAAATCAACATTTTCCCCTTCAGTTTATTTCTTTTATACTTCTAGTCTTTCAAATGAAGATTTTACCCGCACCAACAATACAAAAATAAAGAAATAAATACCAGGCTTTCAAAGTTTTCATCCCTCTCCCCCAAATGAGGAACCTAGCTATAAATAAATAGCAGCCTTTCAAAACATACATTGCTCCCCTGGCTAGCAACCCAAAAATAAAGTAAATACTGACCGTTTAGAATAGGTATTTTTCCTGCTGTCAAACTAAAAATAAATAAATAAGTTGCTTCCCCTGATTTATAATTCATATTTGCCTTCATTATTGCTTCTTGTCCACATTTATGCTGCCAACTGTTACAAATTATGCTTTTCTTACTGGCACTGGGGATAACAGAAATGAATAAGTAAATACTTAAATATAGGGCTCAATTTTCCCCAGTGATTTGCATTTTTTTTTGGAGCAGGCTGCTTCTTTTTGCCCAAGTTAAAAAACCACAGTTTCCCTGATCAATTTACACCAGCGTAACACAGTTACGATTTTTTTTAGGTAAATTTTGTTTTCAGCCAAAGGGGGCGTAACCTGCCACCCACGCCAATTCTGGCCAGTTAGGCAAGTTTAGCCAGCTGAGAATTACTCCAGTTCTTCTTAGGCAGAAAAACCTTCTGGAGAGTTAAGGAAATCGGCGCCAGTAAGTACAGCAGGTGCCCGGACAACAGCAGCAGGAGAGGTGAGAGAGAGGGGGGGAAGCCTTTCGGTATAGTTAGGTGCGAAGACTGGGAGGGAGGAGGCCATTCAGCCTTGGATAGAGGCGAGGGAGCAGACCGGGAGGCCACTCAGGGCCAGGGTCGGGCAGGAGAGTGGACTGGCAAGCCACTCGAGGTTCAGGGTGGGCTAGGGAGCGGGACCGGCAAGCCACTTGGGGTGGGCAGGGGAGCGGGACCGGCGAGCCGCTCAGGGCTTGGGGCGGGCTAGGGAAGCAGACCGGCAAGCCCTTCGGCCTGGGATAGGGGCAGGGATCAGCACTGGCATTGGGAGGGCAAGGGTGGAGGGGGGGGGGGGTGGAACGACACACACACTTTAATAATTGAAGTTGCTGCAATGTATTTTAATGTGTTGCGAGCTGGCTGTATGTTTCACTTTGCAGCCTCAGCCTGCATTGTGTCCCTGGTTACCGTGGCAACCCAATCTTTTTGGCGCAGATCAAGGCTCTACCCCCAAAACTAAAGGACAGGTTAGGCTGCGCCAAAATTAAGAAATCCAACGGGGAAACTTAGAAAAAAAATTTTTGCGTACTTGGGCCTCCAAAAAACGGGCGGAACTCTTCAAATATGCCGAAAAAAAACTCTGGGGAAAATTGAGCCCATAAAAAGTAACTAAGTCGGTGCACCACGACTGATGTTGTTGTTCATATCACCCTGTCACATTTTGGTATTTTTGATTTCTTTACAAAAAAGGATTCGAATGAACCATGCTTAAATATGTTTCAAAATAAAGTAAATTTGCACATTTATTTTTTTAAAAGCCATAGCCTGAAGATGTTGAAGATGTCTATTAAACCCAGATGAGCCAGTTTGTGGAATGTCACAGCACACAGTCTATTTTAAACTGATACAATGAGGATACGTCGTCTCATCCCAATAAGCTTGGATGGCCCCTATTCATTGAACATAAGAACATAAGAATTAGGAACAGGAGTAGGCCATCTAGCCCCTCGAGCCTGCTCCGCCATTCAACAAGATCATGGCTGATCTGGCCGTGGACTCAGCTCCACTTACCCGCCCGCTCCCCGTAACCCCCCTTATTTGTTAAAAATCTATCTACCCGTGACTTGAATACATTCAATGAGCTCGCCTCAACTGCGTCCTTGGGCAGAGAATTCCACAGATTCACAACCCTCTGGGAGAAGAAATTCCTTCTCAACTCGGTTTTAAATTGGCTCCCCCGTATTTTGAGGCTGTGCCCCCTAGTTCTAGTCTCCCCGACCAGTGGAAACAACCTCTCTGCCTCTATCTTATCTATCCCTTTCATTATTTGAAATATTTCTATAAGATCACCCCTCATCCTTCTGAACTCCAACGAGTAAAGACCCAGTCTATTCAATCTATCATCATAAGCTAACCCCCTCATCTCCGGAATTAGCCGAGTGAATCATCTCTGTACCCCCTCCAAAGCTAGTATATCCTTCCTTAAGTAAGGTGACCAAAACTGCACGCAGTACTCCAGGTGCGGCCTCACCAATACCCTGTACAGTTGCAGCAGGACCTCCCTGCTTTTGTACTCCATCCCTCTCGCAATGAAGGCCAACATTCCATTCGCCTTCCTGATTACCTGCTGCACCTGCAAACTAACTTTTTGGGATTCATGCACAAGGACCCCCAGGTCCCTCTGCACCGCAGCATGTTGTAATTTCTCCCCATTCAAATAATATTCCCTTTTACTGTTTTTTATTCCAAGGTGGATGACCTCACACTTTCTGACATTGTATTCCATCTGCCAAACCTTAGCCCATTCGCTTAACCTATCTCAATCTCTTTGCAGCCTCTCTGTGTCCTCTACACAACCCGCTTTCCCACTCATCTTTGTGTCATCTGCAAATTTTGTTACACTACACACTGTCCCCTCTTCCAGGTCATCTATGTATATTGTAAACAGTTGTGCTCCCAGCACCGATCCCTGTGGCACACCACTAACCACTGATTTCCAACCCGAAAAGGACCCATTTATCCCGACTCTTTGCTTTCTGTTAGGCAGCCAATTCTCTATCCATGCTAATATATTTCCTCTGACTCCGCGAACCTTTATCTTCTGCAGTAACCTTTTGTGTGGCACCTTATCGAATGCCTTTTGGAAATCTAAATACACCACATCCATCGGTACATCTCTATCCACCATGCTCATTATATCCTCAAAGAATTCCAGTAAATTAGTTAAACATGATTTCCCCTTCATGAATCCATGTTGCATCTCTTGATTGCACTATTCTTATCTAGATGTCCCGCTATTTCTTCCTTAATGATAGTTTCAAGCATTTTCCCCACTACAGAGGTTAAACTAACCGGCCTATAGTTACCTGCCTTTTGTCTGCCCCCTTTTTTAAACAGAGGCATTACATTAGCTGCTTTCCAATCCGCTGGTACCTCCCCAGAGTCCAGAGAATTTTGGTAGATTATAACGAATGCATCTGCTATAACTTCCGCCATCTCTTTTAATACCCTGGGATGCATTTTATCAGGACCAGGGGACTTGTCTGCCTTGAGTCCCATTAGCCTGTCCAGCACTACCCCCCTTGTGATAGTGATTGTCTCAAGGTCCTCACTTCCCACATTCCTGTGACCAGCAATTTTTGGCATGGTTTTTGTGTCTTCCACTGTGAAGACCGAAGCAAAATAATTATTTAAGGTCTCAGCCATTTCCACATTTCCCATTATTAAATCCCCCTTCTCATCTTCTAAGGGACCAACATTTACTTTAGTCACTCTTTTCCGTTTTATATATCTGTAAAAGCTTTTACTATCTGTTTTTATGTTTTGCGCAAGTTTACCCTTGTAATCTATCTTTCCTTTCTTTATTGCTTTCTTAGTCATTCTTTGCTGTTGTTTAAAATTTTCCCAATCTTCTAGTTTCCCACTAACCTTGGCCACCTTATAGGCATTGGTTTTTAATTTGATACTCTCCTTTATTTCCTTGGTTATCCACGGCTGGTTATCCCTTCTCTTACCGCCCTTCTTTTTCACTGGAATATATTTTTGTTGAGCACCATGAAAGAGCTCCTTAAAAGTCCTCCACTGTTCCTCAATTGTGCCACCGTTTAGTCGGTGTTTCCAGTCTACTTTAGCCAACTCTGCCCTCATCCCACTGTAGTCCCCTTTGTTTAAGCATAGTACACTCGTTTGAGACACTACTTCCTCACCCTCAATCTGTATTACAAATTCAACCATACTGCGATCACTCATTACAAGAGGATCTTTTACTAGGAGATTGTTTATTATTCCTGTCTCATTAAACAGGACCAGATTTAAGATAGCTTGCTCTCTTGTAGGTTCTGTAACATACTGTTCTAAGAAACAATCCCGTATGCATTCTATGAATTCCTCCTCCAGGCTACCCCGTGCGATTTGATTTGACCAATCGATATGTAGGTTAAAATCCCCCATGATTACTGCCGTTCCTTTTTCACATGCCTTCATTATTCCCTTGATTATTGCGCGCCCACCGTGAAGTTATTATTTGGGGGCCGATAAACTACGCCCACCAGTGACTTTTTCCCCTTACTATCTCTAAATGACAAATCTACCAATTAGGGAAGGAGTCAGAGGGACCGCTGTCCTGAGAAAACAGATAAAGGGAAAAAGGGGCACATAAGCTTGGTCTAGTGAGGGAAAACTCAATCATCTCAAATCCAGATCCAGGCATGATCAGAAGTTTGACCAGGAAAAGATAAGTGAGCCCACGGATAGGGATAATGTAGGTTTTTTTGTTATTTTTCTTCTTTTCAAGAAGGGTTTTGCAGTTAGTGGAACCAAGATGAGATTTGATTACATCTGTTACTCTGTATGTTTTTTTTTCATTCATGGAATATGTGCGTCATAGGTAAGGCCAGCATTTATTGCACATCCTTAATTGCCCCTTTAGAATGACGCAGTGAGCCGCTGCCTTGAACTGCTGTAGTCCATGTGGATTATAGTTTTTCGTAGCAGTTTTTGATATAACTGGCTTGCTAGGCCATTTCAGAGGGTAGTTAAGAGTCAACTGCATTGCTATGGGTCTGGAGTCGTATATAGGCAAGACCGAGTAAGGACAGCAGGTTTCCTTCCCTGAAGTACATTGGTGAACCAGATGGATTTCTACGACAATTCGGTAGTTTCATGGTCACCATTATTGATACTAGCTTTTTATTCCAGTGTTTATTTAATTATCTGAATTTAAATTCCCCAGCTGCTGTGGTGGGATCTGAACTCACGTTTCTGGATTATTAGTCCAGGCCTCTGGATTAATAGTCCAGTAACATAACCATTATGTTACCATATCAGTTTCATGTCTGGCTGTGTCTCACTAAATATTTCAGTCGACCATTGAACAGATTAGAGAAGTGCACGAGAGCACGTGTGAAAGACATGGTATCCAATCCAGATCACAAGGGGGTCCTGTTGTTACATCCTTTGACGATGCTCATGTATAATTAGAGATTAGGCAGTATGGGCACATGCCTAAATATAGGATGCTCAGAATACTTGGGTGCCAGCCATGGCCCAGTAGTAGCACTCTCACCTCTGAGTCAGGTTGTGGATTCAAGTCCCACTCCAGAAACTTGAGGACATAATCTAGATTCATTGACACTTCAGTGCAGTACTGAACAGAATGTTGCAAGGTCAAAGGTGTTATCTTTAGGATGAGACATTAAACTGAGGCCCCGTCTGACCTCTCAGGTGGATGTAAAAGATCCCATGACACAATTCGAAGAAGAGCAGAGGTGTTCTTCCCGGTGTCCTGGCCAATATTTATCCCTCGATCAACATCATTAAACAGGTTCGACTAGATTTTAGAGAAAAAATACGCACCTACCTGAAGCTGCTGCACCTGCTCGACTTTCCAATGCGCAGGCCTCCTCTTGCTGCGCATCGCAGCGCATGTATGTTGGGACGTGCGCAGGCCCAGAAATTTTTTTTTTCCCAATTTAAAAAAAAGTTTTTTTAATTATGCCTTAAAATAAACTTACCATTGTGGGGAGGGTAAAACATGTTTTCCTAACTTTATTTTTATTTGTTTTTGTGTGTTTTAAAACACTTGCACCTGTAAAAGTAGGCTTTGCGCCTGCTTTTTCAGGCGCAAGATTTTTGAGGACATTTGCTGGGCAAGAAATGTGTAAATATCGCAAATTTGCACGTACAAAGGTCCTCGCTCCCGATCTGGCTACAATTTGTCAAGCTCCAGTTTGACAGATTGGAAAAGCCGGTTTTCAGCTCATGCGCATTGCACGCTGAAAACCGGCTTTTCCGATGCCTTCCCGGGTCTGTAGAAACTTTGTACAGGCCTGGGGACGTTGGAATTTCAGGCTCATTATCTGGTCATTATCATAGTGCTGTTTGTAGGACCTTCCTGTATGCAAGTTGGCTGTCGTGTTTCCTACATTATAACAGATATAACAGATTGGCTATAAAGTGTTTTGGGACATCTCAAGGTCATGAAAAGCACGATATAAATGCAAACTCTTTCTTTACTTATGGGAGTGACGAGCAGCACTGCACCTGAGAGAATATCTAAAGCATAAGAGGAACTTATTATAAAACAACATATTTTCTTACTCACCATGAGTAAAACCACAGGGGATTTTTTAGTAATATATTAAAATCATTTAGGTTTCTCACTTTGTCATAAGGCGCAGGAGCCTGTTTGCACACCATAAGTGGAGGGGAAATAAGAAATTGTAATTTTTAATTATTATACAATATAATATAATTGTATAATACTTAAAAATGAGCATGAAAAACAACTTACCAGGCAAAGGCTCGGTTTGAGAGGAGATTGTTTTAATCTTACTTTTAATCTTGCAGAGTGTTCCAGTAAATAACGACCATTCTGGAATGATTCATGGAACTGAATCATTCTGGAATGTAAAGATAAACCCCGGCTTCTATTCTCCACTGTTAACCGTCTTTTTAAACCCCTCTCCCCAGTCTCCACCCTCACCTCCGGAACTCATGGACTTCTTTATCTCTAAGATTGAGACCATTCGTTCGGTTGCCTCTGCTTCTTCTCTTCCTTCCTCAGCCCAAACTTCCTCTAAGGAAGCCCCCTGCCCTAGCCCTGACTTTGTATCTTTCTCCAGTTTCTCTCTGATCTCCTGACCTTTCTGAGCTTATCCTGTCAATGAGACCCACTTACTGCTCCCTTGACCCTATTCCCACCAAACTGCTGACCACCCAATTTCCTTTTATGGCTCTTATGTTAGCTAACATTGTTAACGGTTCACTCTCGTCAGGTATTGTCCCATTCTCCCTCAAATCTGCCGTCATCACCGCTCTCCTCAAAAACCTAACCCTCGATCCCTCCGTCCTTGCAAACTACCGCCCCATCCCCAACCTCCCTTTCCTCTCCAAAGTCCTTGAATGTGTTGTCACCTCCCAAATCCGTGCCCATCTTTCCCGCAATTCCATGTTTGAATCCCTGCAATCCGGTTACTGCGCCTGCCATGGTACTGAAATAGCTCTCATCAAAGTCACAAATGACATACATTGTGATTGTGACAAAGGCAAACTATCTCTCCTTGTCCTTCTTAACTTGTCTGCAGCCATTGACATGATTGACCACTCTATCCTTCTCCAACGCCTCTCCACTTTCGTCCAGCTGGGTGGGACTGCACTCGTCTGGTTCCATGCTTATCTATCTAATCGGAATCAGCGAATCACCGGCGACGGATTCTCTTCCCATCCCCACATCGTTACCTCTGGTGTCCCCCAAGGATCTATCCTTGGCCCCTCCTGTTTAAGAACATAAGAACATAAGAAATAGGAGCAGGAGTAGGCCATTTGGCCCCTTGAGCTTGCTCTGCCATTTAGTAAGATCATGGCTGATCTGATCATTGACTCAACTCCACGTCCCTCTCTGCTCCCCATAACCCTTTATTCTCTTATCGCTCAAAAACCTGTCTATCTTCGCCTTAAATATATTAAATGACCCAGCCTCCACAGCTCTCTGGAGCAGCGAATTCCATAGATTAACAATCCTTTGAGAGAAGAAATTCCTCCTCATCTCATTTTTATTCTGAGACTATGGGCTCAATTTTCCCCAACCCCTTTTTTCAGCGCACTTACCTTAAATGCGCCGACTTTGCGCGCTGGAAATGGTGCCAAAAAAAAGGGGCGCCATCATGCCCGCTCTGTCGACTCTCCGGTGTCCCAGCGTGGCGTAGCTAGTGAAGCAACAGGCCAGTGCAGAAAGCACTGCCGGCAGCTGCGCACATGCACAGTGAAGTCTGCGCGCATGCTCCTGCCCTCCCAGCGTGTCCTGCGGGTTGTGAGCAGGACCCGATGCTCACGGCCCCTATCCCCGGCCGAAGGGACGCCCCGATCTCGCCGCACCCTATCCCCAGCCGAGTGGCCTCCCGTACCAGCCAGCCGGCCTGCTAACTTCCTGAGCCGAGGTAGGACTTCAGTTTTATTTATTTATTGATGGCTGTGCTTGAGAGTTTTGATTGCGGGGGGGGCGGGTGTGGGGGAGGAGGGGAGTTTTTTTGGGGGGGGAGAGAAAAAGTGTTTTGATGGGGTGGGTGGCAGAAAGAGTGTTTTGATTGTGGGGAGGGGGGACTTTAAAAAAAAACTTGATTCTGGCATAAAGGTAGGACTTCTATTTTTTATTTGTTATTGATTGATGGCTTATTACTTTTTGTGGTTTGTTTAGTGCTTTGTAAGTGTTGGTGCTTTAAATGTACTAACCTGCGCCAAATTCTTAACTACCGCAATGTTTTTCAGAGCTGGCCACATACGCTGACCTAAGCTTTAGCTGGCCAAAGTGGCATATCATAAATGGCCAAAACTGGCATAAGTGTCTGGGAACGCCCCCTTTTGAAAAAAAAACTGAATAAAAAAAAAAAAAAATCGCACCTAACTGACTTACTCTGGAGCAAATGTTTTTGGGAAAATGGCATTTTTTAACTCACGCTAGAAATTGATGCAAGTCATGGCCAAAATTGGGCCCAATGTCCCCTAGTTTTAGTTTTCCCTATGAGTGGAAATAACCTCTCTGCATCCACCTTGTCGAGCCCCCTCATTATCTTATATGTTTCGATAAGATCACTTCTCATTCTTCTGAACTCCAATCAGTAAAGGCCCAACTTCCTCATCCGATCTTCATAAGTCGACTCCCTCATCTTCAGAATCATCCTAGTGAACCTTCTCTGAACAGCCTCCAATGCAAGTATATCCTTCCTTAAATACGGAGACCAAAACTATGCACAGTTCTCTAGGTGTGACCTCACCAATACTCTGTATAGTTGTAGCAGGACTTCTCTGCTTTTATATTCTATCCTCCTTGCAGTAAAGGCCAACATTCAATTTGTCTTTCTGATTACTTGCTGTACCTGCATAATATATTTTTGTGTTTCATGTACAAGGACCCCCAGGTCCCTCTGTACTGCAGCACTTTGCAATTTTTCTCCATTTAAATTATAATTTGCTTTTCTATTTTTTCTGCCAAAGTGGATAACCTCACATTTTCCCACATTATCCTCCATTTGCCAAATTTTTACCCACTCACTTAGCCTGTCTATATCCCTTTCAGATTTTTTGTGTCCTCCTCACAATTTTCTTTCCCACTCATCTTTGTATCATCAGCAAACTTGGCTACATTACACTCGGTCCCTTCATCCAAGTCATTAATATAGATTGTAAATAGTTGAGGCCCCAGCATCGCTCCCTGCGGCATCCCACTAGTTACTGTTTGTCAACCGGAAAATGACCCATTTATCCTTACTCTCTGTTTTCTGTTAGTTAGCTAATCCTCTACGCTGATGACACCCAGCTCTACCTTACTACCACTTCTCTCGACCCCTCCACAGTCTCTAAATTGTCAGACTGCTTATCTGAGGAGAAATTTCCTCCAACTGAATATTGGGAAGACCGAAGCCATTGTTTTCAGTTTCTGCCACAAACTCCAATCCCGAGACACTGACTCCATCACTTTCCCTAACTCATGTCTGAGGCTGAACCAGACTGTTCGCAACCTTGGTGTCATATTTGACCCTGAAATGAGCTTTCGACCACATATCCGCAGTATAACTAAGACTGCCTATTTCCACCTCCATAACATCGCCCGTCTCTGCCCTTGCCTCAGCTCATCCGCTGCTGAAGCTCTCATCCAAGCCTTTGTTACCTCTAGATTTGACTATTCCAATGGACTCCTGGCTGGCCTCCCACGTTCTACCCTATGTAAACTAGAGTTGATCCAAAACTCGGCTGCCCAAGCTCTAACTCGCACCAAGTCCCGCTGACCCATCACCCCTGTGCTCACTGACCTACACTGGCTTTCGGTTACGCAACGCCTCGATTTCAAAATTCTCATTCTTGTTTTCCATCCTCACCCCTCCCTATCTCTGTAGTCTCCTCCAGCCCCACAACTCCCCGAGATGTCTGCGCTCCTCTAATTCTGCCCCCCTGAGCATCCCCAATTGTAATCGCTCAACCATTGTTGGTCGTGCCTTCTGTTGCCTAGGCCCGAAGCTCTGGAATTCCCTGCCTAAACCTCTCCGCCTCTCTACCTCCTTCAAGACGCTCTTTAAAACATACCTCTGACCAAGCTTTTGGTCACTTGCGCTAATTTCTACTTATGCGGCTTGGTGCCAAATTTATGTCGCATAATACTCCTGTGAAGCACCTTGGGACATTTCACTACTTTAAAGGCGCTATATAAATACAAGTTCTTGTGGTTGTACTTTCTCCAACGTATTCCCTGTGCTTTTTAAAGCCAAGTATTGTACTCATACTGTTTAATTTACAAGTTATAACTACATAATAATACACAGGGCTATGCTTCCAGATTGGTGAAAGGAGCACTGCTCCATGTATTTCCAGGTATGCTTATGCAGAATGGTGTTCCCTTGGGATCTGTGGGCCACGACACTGTTCACAACTCCAGAGAGTTTCAAAGCAAGTTTTCGCTTGGGGCTTCGCATGAGGTAATTGCGGATTTCATTCGGAGGTCAGCGGCGATTCCTTAGTTACACCGCCAACAGCAATTTCAGGGCCATTATCTCTTTTCCAACCCCGGGACATCGCTGCAGGAGTTCCTCAGAGCCAATTATCTTTGCTGCTTCATCAATGATCTTCCCTCTATCATAGGGTTAGAAGTGGGGATGTTCGCTGATGATTGCAGTGTTCAGCTCCTTTCGTAATTCTTCAGATAATGAAACAGTCCATGCCCGCGTGCAGAATGACCTGGATGACATTCAGGCTTGAGCTGATGAGTAGCAAGTAACATTCACACCACACAAGTGACAGGCAATGACCAACTCCAACAAGAGAGAGTCTAACCACCTCCCTTTGACATTCAACGACATTACCATCATAAAATCCCCCATGATCAACATCCTAGGGATTGCCATTGGCCAGGAACTCAACTGGACCAGCCGCATAAATGCATCGGCGACCAGAGCAGCTCAGAGGTTGAGTATTCTCCAGCTGCTGGATTAGCTCTTAATTCCCCAAAGCCTCTCCACCACCGACAAGGCACAAGCTAGGAGTGTGATGGAATACTCGCCACTTGTCTGGATGAGTGCAGCTGCAACAACACTCAAGGAGCTCTATACCATCCAGGACAAAGCAGTCCTCTTGATCGGCAGCCCATCCACCACCATGTCGCCTCTGCTTCTTTTGCCAATCAACTTAAATCTGTGTCCCCTAGTTATCAACCCTTCAGTCCTTGGAAACAGTTTCTCTTTATTTACTCGAGCTAAACCCTTCATGATTTTAAACACCTCTATCAAATCTGCTCTTAGCCTTCTCTGCTCCAAGGAGAACAACTCTACCTTCTCGAGGCTATCCACATAACTGTAAACCTCATCCCTCGAATGATAAATTAATTAATGCTGTTAGATACTAGGCAACATCTCATTCTGATACATCTTGGTGACTATCTTACTTTGTACCATGCACTTTTTAAAAAGATTAAAAATTGAGGTAGGGTTACATAAACAACCATATAATAATAAAGACAGCTGATTTACAGTTTTCATGAAAAAATGGACAGAATACAGGAATTCAAGCCTTAAGATACAGATAAAAGTAAGGCGACAGTTTAATTTAGTCAGTCCTGTAAACCACTAACCCTACTGATATTACATAGTGCATCTTATGACAAAACCACTACTGTAATAAAACAGTGTATCATCTAACTCACTGTGAACAGCACCGTGGGAGATCTACTATGAATATATATCCATAATATATAAAAAATTAAAAACCTAATGTCTGCACGCACTTCCTGTGTCAAATTTATCATTATAAATTCTTTTGTCCACATTTATAATGGGAACCCGAGAACAAATTCTATAGGGAAGGAAGCAAAGCTGAAATTGGAAAGCAAGAATGTAGAAGATGAATCTGTAAGACAGAGGAAACAAGGGTTAGTAAGTAGTAATCAAGGAGGTCCTTCCTGTGCTAAATGGTATATACTTCAATGCAAGGAGTATTGCGAGTAAGATGGATGAGCTGAGAGCACAGGTAGCCACTTGGGAGTATGACATTATAGCCATTACAGAGACATGGCTGAAAGAAGCGCAGGTTTGGCAGCTCAATATTCCTGGTTACAGGATTTTTAGATAGGACAGAGAGGGGGGTAAAAAGGGGAGGGGGGTCATGGTGTTGATTAAAGAAACTATTACAGCTGTGAGGAGGGATGATATATTAGAGGGATCATCAAATGAGGCCATATGGGTCAAACTGAAAAATAAAAAAGGGGCGATCACACTACTGGGTGTGTATTATAGACCGCCAAGCAGTGAGAGGGAGATAGAAGAGCAACTATGCAGGCAAATTTCTGTGAAGTCCATAGGGCAGTAATAGTAGGGAATTTCAACTATCCTAATATTGATTGGGACAAATATAGTGTGAAGTGTATAGAGGGTGCGGAATTCTTTTTTAGTCAGGATATAACAAGCCCAACACCGGAGGGAGCAGTTCTGGATTTAGTTTTGGGGAGGTGGAAGGGGTATCAGTGGGAGATCAATTGGGTGCCAGTGACCATAATTCAGTCAGATTCAAGGTAGTTATGGATAACAACAAGGATAGACCAGGAATAAAAGTCCCAAATTGGGGAAAAGCTAACTTTGCTAGGTTGAGAAGTGACTTGGCCACAGTGGGCTGTAAACAGCTAATTGAAGGTAAGTCAGTGTCGGAACAGTGGGAGGCATTCAAGGAGGAGATCCGGAGTGCTCAGGCCAAACATGTGCCCTTAAAGAAAAAGGCTGGGAATAACAATTCTAGAGCCCCCTGGCTGTCTAGGGACTTACAGGAGAGGATAAAGAAAAAAGGGGAAACTTACGTCGTAAACCGACGGCTAAATACTGCCGAATCTCTGGAGGAATATAGAAAGTTCAGAGGTAAAATTAAAAAGGATATTAGGAATGCTAAGAGAGAGCATGAAAAATTCTTGGCAAGTAAAATCAAGGAAAACCCAAAGATGCTCTCTAAATATATTAAAGGAGGATAACTAAAGAAAGGGTAGGGCCTATTAGAGACAATGAGGGTAATCTGTATGTGGAGGCGGAAGATGTTGGTATGGTTCTTAATGAATAGTTTGCGTCTGTTTTCACAAAGGAAAGGGGCAATGCAGATAGAAACATAGGGCCCAAATTTCCCCATGAGTTGCATTGTTTTTTTTGATGCAACTTGATTTTTCTGGTGTATCTTAAAAGTTGCAAATATGGCCATTTAATTTGCGCCAATGTAAGTGAGTTAGGAAGGTTTTTAGTTAGGTCAGTTTTTTTTCAAAAAGGGACGTTCCCAGCCACTTACATCATTTATGCCAATTTAGCCAGAAAAAAGTTGTACTAAACTAACTTAGGGCAGCGTATGTGTTCACTTTTGTCCGCACAGAAAGACATTACTTACAGTTAAGGAATCAGTGCAAGTAACTACATTTCAAGCACCACCAAGCACCAAACAAAGCACAAAAAGTAATAAGCAATTAATTAACAAATAAAATAGAAGCAACCCTGCCCCTAAAGCACCAAGGCCAAAGTAATAAGCAATCAATAAATAAAAAATAAAAAAATAGAAGGAACCCTGCACCTAAACAACATTTCAAGCACCACCAAGCAGCAAAGAAAGCACAAGTAGTAATAACAATTCAATAAAAAATAAAGAAGTGAAATAAATAATTAAAGTAACAAATAAAAGTACTGCGTCAAATCCTACCTTAAACTGAACGGGCAATTAAGAAATCGCCGCAGGTAAGTAAGTAAGGATCTGCACCCAAGCACCAAACATTGCAAATAAACGTTTAAATAACTTATTAAAAATAAAGAACTCAGGTAAACAATTGAATAACAAATAAAGAATTGTAGTAAATCCTATCCCTTGACTTGAACTCGGCCGGGGAAGGCAGTGGGCCGGGGAAAGGGGCGGCCGGCAAAGACGCATAGGCTGAAGAAAGGGAGGGGGAGGAGAGGCTGGGCTCGGCTGGCTGGGCTGAGCATGCACCGCCAAGCCCTTCGGCCAGGGCTGGGGGGGTGGGGTGGCATGCGAAGCTTAGCGACCGAACGCGGCATCGGTGGTGGGGGAGGCAGGAAGGGAGAGAGAGAGAGAGAGAGCTGCTGGCTGGCCTTCTGGAGGGTGACGACCGAACGCGGCATTTTAATTTGCTATACAAACAGCAACACAGGAGGACACAGCTGCAAGTTTCGGCGCAACTGCGCATGTGCGAACACCGGACCAGACGCCACTGTGCATGCGCTACGCTGCCGGCACTGATTTCGACACAGGGCTGTAGCTTCGCCCCCTCACTGTTTAATTTGCACCGCGCCAGGGCACTCCAGACTCTTCAGAACGGCCAAGATGGCGCCATTTCTTTCCGGTGCACTTTCCAGCGCAAAAAACGATGCATAATTGGTAAGTATGCCAAAAAAAAGTGTTGGCTAACATTGGGCCCATAGAAACATAGAAAATAGGTGAAAGAGTAGGCCATTCGGCCCTTCGAGCCTGCACCACCATTCAATATGATATTGGCTGATCATGCACTTCAGTAACCCATTCCTGCTTTCTCTCCATACCCCTTGATCCCTTTAGCCATAAGGGCCACATCTAACTCCCTTTTGAATATATCTAATGAACTGGCCTCAACAACTTTCTGTGGTAGAGAATTCCACATGCTCACAACTCTTTGAGTGAAGAAGTTTCTCCTCATCTCGGTCCTAAATGGCTTACCCTTTATCCTTAGACTATGTCCCCAACATCGGGAACATTCTTCCTGCTTCTAACCTGTCTAATCTCATCAGAATTTTATATGTTTCGATGAGATCTCCTCTCATTCTTCTAAATTCCATTGAATATAAGCTTAGTCGATCCAGTCTTTCCTCATATGTCAATCCTGTCATCCCGGGAAGCAGTCTTGTGAACCTTCGCTGTACTCCCTCAACAGCAAGAATGTCCTTCCTCAGATTAGGAGACCAAAACTGTACACAATATTCAAGGTGTGGCCTCACCAAGGCCCTGTACAACTGTAGTAAGATCTCCCTGCTCCTATACTGAAATCCTCTCGCTATGAAGGCCAACATGCCATTTGTCTTCTTCACCGCCTTCTGTACCTGTATGCCAACTTTTAATGACTGATGTACTATGACACCCAGGTCTCGTTGCACCTCCCCTTTTACTAACCTGTCACCATTCAGATAATAATCTGCCTTCCTGTTTTTATCACCAAAGTGGATAACCTCACATTTATCTACATTATACCGCAACTGCCATGTATTTGCCCACTCACCTAACCTGTCCAAGTCACGCTGCAGCCTCTTAGCATCCTCCTCACAGCTCGCACTGCCACCCAGCTTAGTGTCATCTGCAAACTTGGAGATATTACATTCAATTCCTTCATCTAAATCATTAATGTATATTGTAAATAGCTGCGGTCCCAGCACTGAACCTTGCGGTACCCCACTAGTCACTCCCTGCCATTCTGAAAAGGACCCATTTATTCCTACTCTTTGCTTCCTGAATGCCAACCAGTTCTCTATCCATGTCAATACATTACCCCCAAGTCCATGTGCTTTAATTTTGCACACAAATCTCTTGTGTGGGACCTTGTCAAAAGCCTTTTGAAAGTCCAAATACATCACATCCACTGGCTCCCCCTTGTCCACTCTACTAGTTACATCCTCAAAAAATTCTAGAAAATTTGTCAAGCAAGATTTCACTTTCATAAATGCTGAGTTGGACCGATCCTGTCACTGCTTTCCAAATGCGCTGCTATTACATCTTTAATAATTGATTCCAATATTTTCCCCACCACCGATGTCAGGCTGACCAGTCTATAATTCCTTGCTTTCTCTCTCCCTCCTTTTTTAAAAAGTGGGGTTACATTAGCTACCCTCCAGTTCATAGGAATTGATCCAGAGTCAATAGAACGTTAGAAAATGGCCACCAATGTCCACTATTTCGAGGCCACTTTCTTAAGTTATCTGGGATGCAGACTATCTGGCGCTGGGGATTTATCGGCCTTCAATCCCATCAATTTTCCCAACACAATTTGCTGACTAATAAGGATTTCCTTTAGTTCCTCCTTCTCGCTAGACCCTCGGTCTCCTAGTATTTCCGGAAAGTTATTTGTATCTTCCTTAGTGAAGACAGAACCAAAGTATTTGTTCAATTGGTCTGCCATTTCTTTGTTCCCCATTATAAATTCACCTGATTCTGACTGCAAGGGACCTTCATTTGCCTTCACTAATCTTTTTCTCTTCACGTATCTGTAGAAGCTTTTGCAGTCAGTTTTTATGTTCCCTGCAAGCTTACTCTCATATTCTATTTCCCCCCTCCCAATGAAACCCTTTGTTTTCCTCTGCTGAATTCTAAATTTCTCCCAGTCCTTTGCTGCTTTTCTTGGCCAATTTATATGCCTCTTCCTTGGATTTAACACTATCCCTAATTTCCCTTGTAAGCCACGGTTGAGCCACCTTCCACGTTTCATTTTTACGCCAGACAGGGACCCATACTGCTATCGAGGAGGAGCGTGAAATTCTAGATGAAATAAACAGTGAGAGAGGAGGTATTCAAGGATTTAAGCGGCTTTGAAAGTGGGTAAGTCCCCAGGCCCGGATGAAATGCATCCCAGGCTGTTGAGCGAAGCAACAGAGGAAATAGCAGAGGCCTTGGCCATCATTTTCCAGTCCTCTTTGGATTCAGGCATGGTGCTGAAGGACTGCTAATGTGTTTAAGAAGGAAGAAAGGGAGAGGCCGAGTAATTATAGGCCTGTCAGTCTAACCTCAGTGGTGGGAAAATTATTGGAAAAAATCCTGAAGGACATCATAAATCTACATTTAGAAAGGCAAAGATTAATCAGGGACAGTAAGCATGGATTTGTTAAGGGAAGATTGTGTTTGACTAAACTGATTGAATTTTTCGAGGAGGTAACCAGGAGGGTTGATGAGGGTAGTGAGTATGATGTTGTGTATATGGACTTTAGCAAAGCTTTTGATCAGGGCCCACATGGCAGACTGGTTAAAGAGGAGATTAATGCAATAGTTAGGAATGACATTAGCTTGGATGATGTAGAATCTATATGGGTAGAGCTGCAGAACACCAAAGGGCAAAAAACGTTAGTGGGAGTTGTGTACAGACCTCCAAACAGTAGTAGTGATGTTGGGGAGGGCATCAAACAGGAAATTAGGGGTGCATGCAATAAAGGTGCAGCAGTAATCATGGGTGACTTTAATTTGCATATAGATTGGGCTAACCAAACTGGAAGCAATACGGTGGTGGAGGATTTCCTGGAGTGCAAAAGGGATGGTTTTCTAGACCAATATGTCGAGGAACCAACTAGGGGGGAGGCCATCTTAGACTGGGTGTTGTGTAATGAGAGAGGATTGATTAGCAATCTCGTTGTGCGAGGCCCCTTGGGAAAGAGTGACCATAATATGGTGGAATGCTACATTAGGATGGAGAATAAAACAGTTAATTCAGAGGCCATTGTCCAGAACTTAAAGAAGGGTAACTTTGAAGGTATGAGGCGTGAATTGGCTAGGATAGATTGGCGAATGATACTAAAGGAGTTGACTGTGGATGGGCAATGGCAGACATTTAGAGACTGCATGGATGAACTACAACAATTGTACATTCCTGTCTGGCGTAAAAATAAAAAAGGGAAGGTGGCTCAACTGTGGCTATCAAGGGAAATCAGGGATAGTATTAAAGCCAAGGAAGTGGCATACAAATTGGCCAGAAATAGGAGTGAACCCGGGCACTGGGAGAAATTTAGAACTCAGCAGAGGAGGACAAAGGGTTTGATTAGGGCAGGGAAAATTGAATACGAGAGGAAGCTTGCAGAGAACATTAAGATGGACTGCAAAAGTTTCTATAGATCTGTAAAGAGAAAAAGGTTAGTAAAGACAAACGTAGGTCCCCTGCAGTCAGAATCAGGGGAAGTCATAACGGGGAACAAAGAAATGGCAGACCAATTGAACAAGTACTTTGGTTCGGTATTCACTAAGGAGGACATGAACAACCTTCCGGATATAAAAGGGGTCAGAGGGTCTAGTAAGAAGGAGGAACTGAGGGAAATCCTTATGAGTCGGGAAATTGTGTTGGGGAAATTGATGTGATTGAAGGCCGATAAATCCCCAGGGCCTGATGGACTGCATCCCAGAGTACTTAAGGAGGTGGCCTTGGAAATAGCGGATGCATTGACAGTCATTTTCCAACATTCCATCGACTCTGGATCAGTTCCTATGGAGTGGAGGGTAGCCAATGTAACCCCACTTTTTAAAAAAGGAGGGAGAGAGAAAACAGGGAATTATAGACCGGTCAGCCTGATATCAGTAGTGGGTAAAATGATGGAATCAATTATTAAGGATGCCACAGCAGCGCATTTGCAAAGAGGTGACATGATAGGTCCAAGTCAGCATGGATTTGTGAAAGGGAAATCATGCTTGACAAATCTTCTGGAATTTTTTGAGGATGTTTCCAGTAGAGTGGACAAGGGAGAACCAGTTGATGTGGTGTATTTGGACTTTCAGAAGGCTTTCGACAAGGTCCCACACAAGAGATTAATGTGCAAAGTTAAAGCACATGGGATTGGGGGTAGTGTGCTGATGTGGATTGAGAACTGGTTATCAGACAGGAAGCAAAGAGTAGGAGTAAATGGGTACTTTTCAGAATGGCAGGCAGTGACGAGTGGGGTACCACAAGGTTCTGTGCTGGGGCCCCAGCTGTTTACATTGTACATTAATGATTTAGACGAGGGGATTAAATCTGGTATCTCCAAATTTGCGGATAACATTAAGTTGGGTGGCAATGTGAGCTGCGAGGAGGATGCTATGAGGCTGCAGAGTGACTTGGATAGGTTAGGTGAGTGGGCAAATGCATGGCAGATGAAGTATAATGTGGATAAATGTGAGGTTATCCACTTTGGTGGTAAAAACAGAGAGACAGACTATTATCTGAATGGTGACAGATTAGGAAAAGGGGATGTGCAACGAGACCTGGGTGTCATGGTACATCAGTCATTGAAGGTTGGCATGCAGGTACAGCAGGCGGTTAAGAAAGCAAATGGCATGTTGGCCTTTATAGCGAGGGAATTTGAGTACAGGAGCAGGGAGGTGTTACTACAGTTGTACAGGGCCTTGGTGAGGCCACACCTGGAGTATTGTGTACAGTTTTGGTCTCCTAACTTGAGGAAGGACATTCTTGCTATTGAGGGAGAGCAGCGAAGGTTCACCAGACTGATTCCCGGGATGGCGGGACTGACATATCAAGAAAGACTGGATCAACTGGGCTTGTATTCACTGGAGTTCAGAAGAATGAGAGGGGATCTCATAGAAACGTTTAAAATTCTGATGGGATTAGACAGGTTAGATGCAGGAAGAATGTTCCCAATGTTGGGGAAGTCCAGAACCAGGGGCCACAGTCTAAAGATAAGGGGTAAGCCATTTAGGACCGAGATGAGGAGAAACTTCTTCACCCAGAGAGTGGTGAACCTGTGGAATTCTCTACCACAGAAAGTTGTTGAGGCCAATTCACTAAATATATTCAAAAAGGAGTTAGATGTAGTCCTTACTACTAGGGGGATCAAGGGGTATGGCGAGAAAGCAGAAATGGGGTACTGAAGTTGCATGTTCAGCCATGAACTCATTGAATGGCGGTGCAGGCTCGAAGGGCCGAATGGCCTACTCCTGCACCTATTTTCTATGTTTCTATGTTTCTATGTGAAGGTAAAAGCCCATGGGATCCAGGGTAAAGTGGCAAGTTGGATCCAAAATTGGCTTAGAGGTAGGAAGCAAAGGGTAATGATTGATGGATGTTTTTGTGACTGGAAGGATGTTTCCAGTGGGGTTCCGCAGGGCTCAGTACTGTTTCCCTTGCTTTTTGTGATATACATCAATGATCTAGATTTGAATATAGGGGTATGATTAAGAAGTTTGCAGATTAAACTAAAATTGGCTGTGTGGTTGATAATGAAGAGGAAAATCATGGACTGCAGGAAGATATCAATCTACTGGTCAGATGGGCAGAACAGTGGCAAATAGAATTTAATTCGGAGAAGTGTGAGGTAATGCACTTGGAGAGGGCTAATAAGGAAAGGGTATACATATTAAACAGTAGGCCACTTAGAAGTGCAGATGAAGAAATGGATCTTGCAGTACTTGTCCATAGATCCCTGAAAGTAGCCAGCCAGATGGATAAGGTGGTTTAGAAAGCATACGGAAGGCTTGCCTTCTTGGCCGAGGCATAGAATACAAGAACAGGGAGGTTATGCTTAAATTATATAATACACTTGTTCGGCCACAGCTGGAATACTGCGTGCAGTTCTGGTTGCTGTATTATAGGAAGGACGTGATTGCAGTGGAGAGGGTGCAGAGGAAATTTACGAGGATGTTGCCTGGAATGGAGAATCTTAGCTATGAGGACAGATTGGATCGGCTGCATTTGTTCTCCTTGGAACAGAGGAGGTTGAGAGACCTCATTGTGCTGTATAACATTTTGAAGGGCCTGGATATAGCGGATAGCAAGGGCCTATTTCCTTTGGTGGAAAGGTCAATTATGAGGAGGCATAGGTTTAAGGCGGTTAGTGGAAGGTTTAGGGAGGATTTGAGGGGAAGCTTCTTCATGCAGAGGGTTGTGGGGGTCTGGAACTCACTGCGTGGAAAGATGGTAAAGGCAGAACCCTCACCACATTTAAAAAGTGCTTGGATAGGCTCTTGAAGTGCCAAGATCTGCAGGGTTACGGACCTAGTGCTGGCAAGTGGGATTAGACTAGATAACCTCTTGTTGGCTGGCGCAGATACGATGGTAAGTATTTCAGGGAATCTAATACGGCCAGTGATCTCCTGGACTAGTTTCGATCATCTGGATGGGTTGGGGAGGAATTTTCCCAGATTTTTTTCCCCAATTGGCCTGGGTTTTTAATCTGTTTTTTTGCCTCTCCCAGGAGATCGCATGCCTCCACTGGGGTGGAGTGTAAAATGTTGCGATACATGGGGTACCGCAGTTGTGTGCGACGGACTGGTTGGGCCGGATCCTCTTTACCTGTCCACCATTGTTCAGTGGCTTATATGTAACCTTCAGGGCTACTGACCGAGGGCCGTGTGGCTCCTTGTCGGCTGGCACGGACACGATGGTCCGAAAGGGCCTCCTTCTGTACTGTAAATTTCTATGTTTCTATAATGGAACTGCCTATGTAAACTTGACATACTGCAATTGCACCCTCTTACCAGTGCTTGTCCTGTAGTGCCTAGTTCCCAGCTCCTTATCCTGTACTGCAAAGAAATTCCTGTACTTCAACTAGACCTGATTCTCTGCTTCCAAAATTACTCTACAATTTGCTATTTGACGGTATATAATATCAAGTATTCTTTGAAAATAAAGACAGATTTTACAACTGTAAAATGGGGATTGAATTATGTTGGTGTTCCCTGGTCCAATTATCTTCTGCCCTTGAACTCCACTTCACCTGAACACTATACTTAGTTTCAACTCCCCATGTACAATATCATGGGAGATCAACTGGTCTGTTATTAAAAATATTGTGTAGAGCACACACTTCCTGCCGGAAAACCCTACTTCCTGTTGTCATGATTTTTACTCACACTTTTCTATCAATATTTACTATGGTATGATGCTATGTAAACATTTCCTATTCAATTTTGCTATGACAACAGTCACAATGTAGAACAAAAGCAAAATTCTGCAGATGCTGGAATCTGGAATAAAAACAGAAAATGCTGGAAATCTCAGCAGGTCAGGCAGCGTCTATGGAGAGCAAACAGAGTTAACGTTTCGGGTCAATGACCCTTCGTCAGAACTGGAGAGTGTTCTGAAAGAACAGATTCTTAACAAGCACTGAAAGGGGGAGGGGAAGAAAGAACAAAAGGGAAGGTCTGTGATAGGTTGGAAGACAGAAGAGATTAGAGAGACAAAAGGGATGATGGCCCAAATTCAAATGGTAATGCCAGGAGTTAGAAAAACATTAGTCAAGATAGGGTGTGAATGATGGGATAATGACCAACTGCCATTAGAGACAAGGAGAGAGAAAAAAAGAAGAAACAGGCTCTGAGGGCTGGGGAGGGGCGGGGGTGGGGGGGAGGGGGGCGTCGCTGGGGTGGGGGGGGGCGGAGGGGGATGGGAAAGGGAACCAAGGATTTTCAGTGGTTACGCTCTGAAATTGTTGAACTCAATGTTGAGTCCAGAAAGCTGTAAAGTGCTTAAACGAAAGAATTGCAAGGAACAGCACCAACCCTTGCACATGGCGTTCTTTGACCTCACAAAAGCCTTCGACACTGTGAGGGATTATGGAGCGTACTCCTCAGATTCGACTGCCCTGAAAAGTTTGTCATCATTCTCCGCCTGCTCCACGATGACATGCAAGCCGTGGACCTGACCAACGGATCCACCACAGACCCATTCCACGTTTGGACCGGGTTCAAGCAGGGCTGCGTCATCGCACCAACGCTCTTCTCCATCTTCCTTGCTGCAATACTCCATCTCTCCCTCAGCAAGCTCCCCATTGGAGTGGAGCTAAATTATAGGACAAACGGGAGTCTGTTCAATCTCTGGCACCTCCAGGCCAGATCCAAGGTCGTCCCATCCTCCGTCATCGAACTACAGTACACAAACGATGCCAGCGCCTGCGCACACTCGGAGGCCAAACACCCAAGCCGTCGACAACACCTTCATCGAGGCGTACAAGAGCATGGGCCTTAAACTAAACATCCTCTACCAAGCATGACCCTGCCACACAGCACTGCCCCCCGGTTATGGAGCGTACTCCTCAGATTCGACTGCCCTGAAAAGTTTGTCATCATTCTTCGCCTGCTCCACGATGACATGCAAGCCGTGATCCTGACCAACAGATCCACCAGAAACCCATTCCGCATTTGGACCGGGTTCAAGCAGGGCTACCAAGTCCATGGTACAGTGGGTGGCTCTGCGGCACAGGAGGGCAGGAAAAAGAGTGGGAGAGCTATAGTGAGAGGGGATTCAATTGTAAGGGGAATAGATAGACGTTTCTGCGGCTGCAACTGAGACTCCAGGATGGTATGTTGCCTCCCTGGTGCAAGGGTCAAGGATGTCTTGGAGCGGGTGCAGGGCATTCTGAAAAGGGAGGGTGAACAGCCAGTTGTCGTGGTGCATATAGGTACCAACGATATAGGTAAAAAAATGGGATGAGGTCCTATGAGATGAATTTAGGGAGCTCGGAGCTAAATTAAAAAATAGGATCTCAAAAGGAGTAATCTCAGGATTTCTACCAGTGCCACGTGCTAGTCAGAGTAGGAATCGCAGGATAGCTCAGGTGAATACGTGGCTTGAGGAGCGGTGCAGAAGGGAGGAATTCAAATTCCTGGGACATTGGAACCAGTTTTGGGGGAGGTGGAACCAGTACAAACCGGATGGTCCGCACCTGGGCAGGACCAGAACCAATGTCCGAGGGGGAGTGTTTGCTAGTGCTGTTGGGGAGGAGTTAAACGAATAGGGCAGGGGGATGGGAACCTAGGCAGGGAGACAGAGGGAAGTAGAATGGGGTTAGAAGAAAAAGATAGAAAGAAGAAAAGTAAAAGTGGAGGGCAGAGAAATCTAAGGCAAAAAGCGCCACATTACAGCAAAATTCTAAAGGGGCAAAGTGCATTAGAAAGACAAGCCTGAAGGCTCTGTGCCTCAATGCGAGGAGTATTCGGAATATGGTGGACGAATTAACTGCGCAGATAGCAGTTAACTGGTATGATGTAATTGGCATCACGGAGACATGGCTCCAGGCTGACCAAGGCTGGGAACTCAACATCCAGGGGTATTCAACATTTAGGAAGGATAGACAGAAAGGAAAAGGAGGCGGGGTGACATTGCTGGTTAAAGAGGAAATTAATGCAGTAGTAAGAAAGGACATTAGCTTGAATGATGTGGAATTGGTATGGGTGGAGCTATGGAATACCAAGGGGCAGAAAACGCTAGTGGGAGTTGTGTACAGACCACCAAACAGTGGTAGTAAGGTTGGGGACAGCATCAAACAAGAAATTAGGGATGCATGCAATAAAGGTACAGCAGTTATCATGGGTGACTTTAATCTACATATTGATTGGGCTAACCAAACTGGTAGCAATGCGGTGGAGGAGGATTTCCTGGAGTGTATTAGGGATGGTGTTCTAGACCAATATATCGAGGAACCAACTAGGGAGCTGGCCATCCTAGACTGGGTGATGTGTAATGAGAAAGGACTAATTAGCAATCTTGTTGTGCGAGGCCCCTTGGGGAAGAGTGACCATAACATGGTAGAATTCTTTATTAGGATGGAGAGTGACACAGTTAATTCAGAAACTAGAGTCCTGAACTTAAGGAAAGATAACTTCGATGGTTTGAGGTGTGAATTGGCTAGAATAGACTGGCAAATGATATTTAAAGGGTTGACAGTGGATAGGTAATGGCAAACATTTAAAGATCACATGGATGAACTTCAGCATTTGTACATCCCTGTCTGGAGTAAAAATAAATAGGGGAAAGTGGCTCAACCATGGCTAACAAGGGAAATTAAGGATAGTGTTAAATCCAAGGAAGAGGCATATAAATTGGCCAGAAAAAGCAACAAACCTGGGGACTGGGGGAAATTTAGAATTCAGCAGAGGAGGACAAAGGGTTTAATTAAGAGGGGGAAAATAGAGTACGAGAAGAAGCTTGCCGGGAACATAAAAACTGACTGCAAAAGCGTCTATAGATATGTGAAGAGAAAAAGATTAGTGAAGACAAACGTAGGTCCCTTGCAGTCTGATTCATGTGAATTTATAATGGGGAACAAAGAAATGGCAGACCAATTGAACAAATACTTCGGTTCTGTCTTCACGAAGGAAGACACAAATCACCTTCCGGAAGTACTAGGGGACTGAGGGTCTAGTGAGAAGGAGGAACTGAAGGATATCCTTATTAGGCAGGTAATTGTGTTAGGGAAATTGATGGGATTGAAGGCCGATAAATCCCCGGGGCCTGAAAGTCTGCATCCCAGAGTACTTAAGGAAGTGGCCCTAGAAATAGTGGATGCATTGGTGATCATTTTCCAACAGTCTATCGACTCTGGATCAGTTCCTATGGGCTGGAGGGTATCTAATGTAACACCACTTTTTAAACAGGAAGGAAGAGAGAAAGCGGCTAATTATAGACCGGTTAGCCTGACATCAGTAGTGGGGAAAATGTTGGAATCAATTATTAAGGATGAAATAGCAGCGCATTTGGAAAGCAGTGACAGGATCGGTCCAAGTCAGCATGGATTTATAAAGGGGAAATCATGCTTGACAAATCTTCTGTAATTTTTTGAGGATGTAACTAGTAGAGTGGACAAGGGAGAACCAGTGGATATGGTGTATTTGGACTTTCAAAAGGCTTTTGACAAGATCCCACACAAGAGATTGGTGTGCAAAATCAAAGCACATGGTATTGGGGGTAATATACTGATGTGGATAGAGAACTGGTTGGCAGACAGGAAGCAGAGAGTCGGGATAAATGGGTCCTTTTCAGAATGGCAGGCAGTGACTAGTGGAGTGCCGCAGGGCTCAGTGCTGGGACCCCAGCTCTTTACAATATACATCAATGATTTGGATGAAGGAATTGAGTGTAATATCTCCAAGTTTTCAGATGACACTAAACTGGGGTGGCGGTGTGAGCTGTGAGGTGGATGCTAGGAGGCTGCAGGGTGACTTGGACAGGTTAGGTGAGTGGGCAAATAATGGCAGAGGCAGTATAAATGTGAGGTTATCCACTTTGGGGGCAAAAACGCGAAGATAGAATATTATCTGAATGGCGTCAGATTAGCAAAAGGGGAGGTGCAACGAGACCTGGGTGTCATGGTACATCAGTCATTGAAAGTTGGCATACAGGTACAGCAGGCGGTGAAGAAGGCAAATGGTATGTTGGCCTTCATAGCTCGGGGATTTGAGTATAGGAGCAGGGAGGTCTTACTGCAGTTGTACAGGGCCTCAGTGAGGCCTCACCTGGAATATTGTGTTCAGTTTTAGTCTCCTAATCTGAGGAAGGACATTCTTGCTATTGAGGGAGTGCAGCGAAGGTTCACCAGACTGATTCCAGGGATGGCAGGACTGACATATGAGGAGAGACTGGATCAACTGGGCCTTTATACATTGGAGTTTAGAAGGATGAGAGGGGATCTCATAGAATCATATAAGATTCTGACGGGACAGGACAGGTTAGATGCGGGTAGAATGTTCCCGATGTTGGGGAAGTCCAGAACCAGGGGACACAGTCTTAGGATAAGGGGTAGGCCATTTAGGACTGAGATGAGGAGAAACTTCTTCACTCAGAGAGTTGTTAACCTGTGGAATTCCCTGCCGCAGAGAGTTGTTGATGCCAGTTGATTGGATATATTCAAGAGGGAGTTAGATATGGCCCTTACAGCTAAGGGGATCAACGGGTATGGAGAGAAAGCAGGAAAGGGGTACTGAGGGAATGATCGGCCATGATCTTATTGAATGGTGGTGCAGGCTCGAAGGCCTGAATGGCCTACTCCTGCACCTATTTTTTATGTTTCTATGTTTCTATGTTATCAAAATCCACACGGTCTTGGACAACGTAGACCATTTTCCATACCTCGGGAGCCTACTGCCAACAAGGCAGACATCGACAGCGAGGTCCAACACCGCCTTCAGTGTGCCAGTGCAGCTTTCGGTCGCCTGAGGAAGAGAGTGTTTGAAAACCAGGACCTCAAACCCAGCACCAAGTTTACGGTCTACAGGGCAGTAGTGATACCCACCCTCCTATATGGCTCAGAGATATGGAATATGTACAGCAGGCACCTCAAAACAGTGAAGAAGTACCACCAACGCTGCCTCTGCAAGATCCTGCAAATCCATCGGCAGGATTGGCGCACCAACGTCAATGTCCTCAACATCAGGCCAATATCCCCAGCATCGAAGCACTAACCACGATCGATCGGCTCTGCTGGATGGGCCACATCGTTCGCATGCCTGACACGAGACTCCCAAAACAAGTGCTCTCCTTGGAACTCCGACACGGCAAGTGAGCCCCAGATGGGCAGAGAAAACACTTCCAGGAGACTCTCAAAGCCTCCTTGAAAAAATGTAACATCCCCGACACCTGCGAATCCCTGGCCCTGATCCAATGTGGAGGAAAAGCATCCGGGAAGGCGCTGAACACCTTGAATTTTTTCGCTGAGATCAAGCTGAAGCCAAGCGTCGATAGCAGAAGGAGCGCATGGCAACCCAGGCACCCCACCCACCTGTACCTTCAATCACAATTTTCCCCACTTGTGACAGAGACTGTAGGTCCTGCATTGGACTCTTCAGTTACCTGAGAATTCATTTCTAGTGTGAAAACAAGTCATCCTCGACTCCGAGGGACTGCTTATGATGATGAAATGAAAGATGAGGTATGGTTCCTCGAGCTTGCGTTGAGATTCATTGGAACAGCATAGGAGACCGAGGACGGAGAGGTCAGAGTGGGCATGGAGTGGAGAATTCAAGTGACAGGCGACCAGAAGCTCAGGGTCACACTTGCGGACTGAACGGAGGTGCTCCGCAAAGCAGTCACCTAACCTACGCTTGGTCTCCCCAATATAGAGGAGTCCACATTGTGAGCAGCGAATACAATATACTAAATTGAAAGAAGTACAAATAAATCGCTGTTTCACCTGGAAGGAGTATTTGGGGCCCTGGATAGTGGGAAGGGAGGAGGGAATGCTGGGGATAGTTGCATCTCCTGTGCTTGCATGGGAAGGTGCTGTGGGAAGGGGAGGGAGTGCTGGGGGTGACTGCGGAATGGACCAGGGTGTTACGAAGGGAGTGGTCCCTTCGGAATGCTGAGAAGGAAGGGGAGGGGAAGATGTGATTGGTGGTGGGATCACGCTGGAGGTGGCGGAAATGGCAAAGGGTGATCCGTTGAACGTGGAGGCTGGTGGGATGAAAGGTGAGGACAAGGGGAACCCTGTCATGGTTCTGAGAGGGAGGGGAAGGGATGAAAGCAGAGGTGCGGGAAATAGAACAGACACGGTCAAGGGCCACGTTAACCACAGCGGAGGGGAATCCTCTGTTGAGGAAAAAAGAAGACATGTCAGAGGTACTAGTGTGAAAGGTGGCGACGTCAGAGCAGATGTGACGGAGACGGAGAAACTGGGAGAATGGAATGGAGTCCTTACAGGATGCGGGGTCGAAGGAAGTGCAGTCCAGGCAGCTGTGGGAGTCAGTGGGCTTATAGTGGATACTGGTTAAAAGCCGATCCCCAGAGATGGAGACGGAGAAGTCGAGGAAGGGAAGGGAAGAGTCGGAGATGGACCATGTGAAGATGAGGGAAGGGTGGGAATTGGATGCAAAGTGAATGAAATTTTCTAGTTCAGGGCAAGAGCAGGAAACAACACCAATACAGTCATCAATGTACCGGAAGCAGAGATGATGGAGGGGACCCGAGTCGGACTGGAACAAAGAATGTTCCACATATCGCACAAAAAGGCAGGCATAGGTAGGACCCATGTGGGTTCCCATAGCAACACCTTTAATTTGGAGAAAGTGAGTGGAGTTAAAGGAGAAGTTGTTCAATGTGAAAACATGTTAAGCCAGACGGAGGAGGGTGGCAGTGGATGGGAACTGGTTGGGCCTCTGCTCGAGGAAGAAGCAGAACGCCCTCAGGCCACCCTGGTGGGTGATGGAAGTGTAGAGGGATTGGACATCCATGGTGAAAAGCAGACGGTTGGGGCCGGAAAACTGGAAACTGTTAAAGTGACGGAGGGCATCGGAGAAGTCTCGGATGTAGGTGGGAAGAGAGTGCACAAGGGGAGAAAAAATAGAGTCGAGATAGGAAAAATAAGTTCTATGGGGCAAGAAACGATGGGTCTACCGTGGTAGTCCTGTTTGTGGATCTTGGGAAGGAGGTAGAAGCGGACTGTGCAGGATTGGGGAACTATGAGGTTGGTGGCCGTGGAGGGAAGATCTCCAGAGGAGATGAGGCCAGTGACGGTCTGAAATTATGGCTTGATGTTCAATGGTGGGGTCATGGTCCAGGGGGAGGAAAAGGTGTCAGAGTTGGCGATCCGCCTCTGCAAGGTAGAGGTCGGATTGCCAAAAAGGGTCTTCCTTTTTTTCTCTCTCCTGGTCGCTAATGGCAGTTGGTCATTATCCCACAAATCACACCCTATTTTGACTAATGTTTTTCTAACTCCTGGAATTACCATTTGAATTAGGGCCATCATCCCTTTTGTCTCTCTAATCTCTCCTGTCTTCCAACCTATCACAGACTTTCCCTTTTGTTCTTTCTGCCCCTCCCCTTTTCAGTGCTTGTTAAGAATCTGTTCTTTACGAACACTATCCAGTTCTGACGAAGGGTCATTGACCTGAAACGTTAACTCTGCTTCCTCTCCACAGATGCTGCCTGACCTGCTGAGATTTCCAGCATTTTCTGTTTTTAGTCACAATGTAGTTGCAGACTCTGGTCAATAGGTGGCTCCATAGAATGAATTTTGGAAATCTCTCTTGCAACTTCATTGCCATCTTGCATATAATTCAATTTATATTCATTAACTGACATGGATAATGCTGCAGGCAATATTAGTCAATGCTATTGCTTAACCCCTGAATTGAAAGTCAGGTTTTAAATGGGGGGGGAAAAAAACTGCTGAAAATTGTCAAAAGTTGTGGGCTGATAAAGAAACAGGCCTGAAAACTGGTAAAGGGAATTCCTGATGCCCCATTTATTGAGTTTTAAACATTTCAAAAACAAGCGAAAACATTTGAAAATTGATTCACATGCCTCAAAGCCTGAACTTTAAAAATGTTTGTCACAGTTGCACCCATCCAGTGAAGTGGTGCTGGTTCCATCACACTTCTAACTTGAGCCGTGTAAATGTTAAAGAGACTTTGCGGAGTCAGAAGGTGAGCCACCCATTGCAAAGTAGCCAGCCTTTGTCAAGCTCTTGTAGCCACAGTCTTGATATGGCTGGTTAAGCTTTTATCAACGTTGACCACCAAAATGATGATGTTGGGGTCTCATCAATGGTGGTACACTTGAAGGTCAAGGGAAGATGGCGGGCCTTTCTCTTGTGTGATATGGTTATTACGTGACACAACTGTTACTTGCCACTTGTCAGTCCAAGCCTGGATGTTGTCCAGGTCCTGCTTCATTATCGGAGAAGTTGCAAACGTATCTGAATTCTTGACCTTATGATAGAAGATCATTGATGAAATTTCTGATGATGGTTTGGCCAAGCAGGCTTCCCTGAAATATTGCAGTAATACCCTAGCGTTGCCAGGATTACCTTTCGATAACCACAACTATTTTGCTTTGTATTTCTCCAGCCACCGGAAGGTTTCCCCTCCGACCCCCATTGACCTCAGTTTTGCTAGGGCTCCTTGATGCCATACTCAGTCAATTGTTGCTGTGATGACGTGGGAAGCTACTCGCCCATTTCCACTGGCATTCAGCTCTTTTGCCTAAAATCTGGATCAAGGAGTTCTGGGGAAGAGTGCTTCTGGCAGAATCTGAACTGAGCATCGGCGAGCAGGTTATTGGTTAGGAAGTATTGCTTCATGGCACTGCTGACGACTCCTTCCATCACTTTACTAATATTTAGGAGGAGCCTGATAGGGCGGTAATTGGCTAGGTTAGATTTGTCCCCTGTTTTGGTGGATAGGACATGACTGGGCAATTTTTGACATTGTCGAGTAGCCCCCAGTGTCACAGCTGTGCTGGAAATGTGTTCTTCTGAGTTCGATCTTCTTAAACTGACAGACCTATAGCAATGCTAAAAACACTCAGCCATGGTATAAGATAGATCTAAAGCTTTTAAAATACATAGAGACAAAAACATCAATTTATTGAAAGCTTAGATATGGTGCACCATCGAATGATGAGACACAGATCTGCACCCACAATTCCCTCACATTGTGAGCTGTTAACACTTCCTATAGCAGTACAATTGATGTTAAATGAAAGCCAGGCTTTTCCATGAAAAATTGATGAAGGAATCAGATGTCCAGTCATCTTGGATTACTTGTGGTCCCTTCCTAATGTCTGGCTATAGAATGAATGGTGGGCATCAGAGGCCTGGGCACAGCAGCCTATAGACAGAGAAACTGTCATAGGACAGGAAATAAGGAAGAAATAGTAGGATGGAAGGAAGCAATGTCTCCCTTAAGGTGTGCGGCAGCGCCATGATCGCGAGGTCCTGCCAGGCTGCTCACCAGCTGCTCCCACTGGAAGAGACACCGCATAGCAAATTTAAATAGCCTGCAGAGTGGAAAAAAAATTAGAGGGAACATTGGTAAGAAAAGGCTAGATTATATAGCCTCTGCTGTTTCTCTCTTTGAGCCATTGAAGCCAATTGTCAAGCAATGTTCCCTTGAAGCCACGCAGCTGTCTGCTGGTCCCACACAGCTCGTGACCGTCTTTTCAAATGTGAAATTTTGCACATGCGCGAAACTTTGAATGGTCCGCATTTTGTTAAAGAGACCATGCACTCCCAAAAAACTAGGGGGAACATTGCTGTAAAGGATGCATTATTAGATTTATATTCTAAAGTTTTGCTTGATTTATCGTTGAGAATGTAAAGAAACCTCTAAACCAGTCCTCAGGAAATTAAATAAATGGGTGTAGTTCTTGATTGAGTGGATCGTATAGATCGTAAAAGGCACAGGCTTTATGGGTCAAATAGCCTTATTTTGTTCCATGCCATTTTTATGTTCTTTCGTAGTACATTTAATGTCACAATGCTAAGGCATTAGTAGCGTTTTTCTTTTTCTATCTGCCTCTCCTGGTGCTTTCTTTCTCATTTTGCCTCTGCTAAGAGTTGACCTGCTGTGGTATGTTTTCGTTTTGGGAATCAAAGAGTACCATTCCTCTTTTTTTCTATTGTTCTCCAGTTAAACAAGAATGTGTTAATAAGAGGTCATCTGTAGGAGGTTCCACTAGTGCCATGAAAAACACAAAAACAGAGCAGTGCAAGGCCTGAGTGAGTGGATTTCTCTACCTAAAGTGAGGGAAACACTCTCTATTTTGTTGTCAGGGCTGGAAGAGAATGAGTTGTCTGCACGGAGATTTCTCTTTCGTATTGGACTTCCCTATCAGCAACTGGTGGGTGGGATAAGCAGGAAAATGATACATAGAAACATAGAAAATAGATGCAGGAGAAGGCCTTTCGGTCCTTCGAGCCTGCACCAGCGTTCAATATGATCATGGCTGATTATGCAACTTCAGTACCCCATTCCTGCTTTCTCTCCTTACCCCTTGATCTCATTAGCCGTAAGGGCCACATCTAACTCCCTTTTGAATATATCTAACGAACTGGCCTTAACAACAACTTTCTGTGGTAGAGAATTCCACAGGTTCACCACTCTCTGGGTGAAGAAGTTTCTCCTCATCTCGGTCCTAAATGGCTTACCCCTTATCCTTAGACTGTGACCCCTGGTTCTGGAATTCCTCAACATTGGGAACATTCTTCCTGCATCTAACCTGTCCAAACCCATCAGAATTTTATATGTTTCTATGAGATCCTCTCTCATTCTTCTAAATTCCAGTGAATATAAGCCTAGTCGATCCAGTCTTTCTTCATATGTCAGTCCTGCCATCCTGGGAATCAGTCTGGTGAACCTTCGCTGCATTCCCTCAATAGCAAGAATGTCCTTCCTCAGATTAGGAGACAAAAACTGTACACAATATGCAAGGTGTGGCCTCACCAAGGCCCTGTACAATTATAGTAAGACCTCCCTGCTCCTATACTCAAATCCTCTCACTATGAAGGCCAACATGCCATTTGCCTTCTTCACCGCCTACTGTACCTGCATGCGAACTTTCAATGACTGATGTACCATGACACCCAGGTCTCGTAGCACGTCCCCTTTTCCTAATCTGTTACCATTCAGATAATATTCTGCCTTCCTGTTTTTGCCGCTAAAGTGGATAACCTCACATTTATCTACATTATACTGCATCTGCCATGCACTTGCCCATTCACCTAACCTGTCCAAGTCACCCTGCAGCCTCTTAGCATCCTCCTTACAAGCTACAATGAACCTGAACGGAAAAAAGCCACAAAGAACAAAGCTACATCACTATCACTGTGGCAACACAGAAAGATATTGGCAGTGGTAAAGTGATAGAAAGAGAAATTAAAATGGACTAGATAGCGCAAGGGAAGTTACAAATTACTGTATATAATTGCTTTTAAAAGGGCAGGGTGGCGGCATAGTTCCAGAAATAACCTTTAGGAATGTAAATAAATGAAAATAGTCAACTTAATTACTATTTTAATGTGCATGTAGAGATACCAGCAGACAAAAACAAGACAAGAGAAGCACACCCTGCCCTCTTATGGAAGTGGGAGCTAGGGGCAGGGAAGGGGCTTTTTTTGAACAAGGGTGTAAAATTTGCAATCCTCCAGTCCTTTGGCACCACCCCATATCTAAGGAGGATTGGAAGGTTGTAGCCAGCAGCTCCCTAATTTCTACCCTTACTTCTCTCAGCAACTAAGATGCCTCCCATCCGGACTGGGTGACTTATCCACTTTAATTACTGCCAGCCTTTCTTGTACCTCATCTTTATCTATTTTTATCTCATCCAGTATCCCAGCAACCTCCTCGTTTACCATAGCTTTGGCAAAGTTGGTAGCATTTTTTCTTCTGGGTGGCAGCCCCATACTGAAGGTTTGAGCTCATAATCTACCCTGACACTCCAGGGAGAACTGTATTGAGAGGCAATGTCTTCCAGCAAATAGTAAGCAAAGGTCTCATCCGCCTACTGTTAAAGATCACATTGCAGTATTTGAAGAACATAGAGTTCCCACATGCTTTACCTAGTATTTATCCACAACCCATAACCAAAAAGTAGATTAACAAAGATTCTTTGCACTGCTTGTTTATGGGACATTGCTGGTGCAAAATGGCTACTGCATTTGCCGACATAGCACTTCAAAAATAATTCTGACTTTGACATGATAAGGTACTATATAAAATACTATTATTATCATATGAAAGTGTAGAACACATTGTTTCTATAATCCTAGAACCATGGGCATAGTTTATAGGCTCCCTAACAGTATCTACACTGTTGGACAAAGTATAAATAAATAAATAATGGAAGCTTGTAAGGAAGATACGACAATAATCATGGGCAATTTTAATCTTCATATTGATTGGACAAATCAAATTGGCCAAGGTAGCTTTGAGGAAGAGTTCATAGAGTGTATCCAAGAAGGTTTCTTTGAAAACTATGTTGTGGAACCAACCAGGAAGCAGGCTATCTTGAATCTAGTAATGTATAATGAGACAGGATCAATAAATAATCTCATAGTAAAGGATTCTCTAGAAAAGAGTGACCATAGCATGGGTGAGTTTCAAATTCAGTTGGAGGGTTAGATAGTTGGATCTCAAACCAGTGTCCTGATCTTAAATAAAGGTGATTACAAAGGTGTGAAGGCAGAGTTGGCTAAAGTGGACTGGGAAAATAGATTAAAGTCGAAGATATTTGATAATCAGTGGCAGACGTTTAAGGAGATACTTCATAATTCTCAACAAAAATATATTCCAGTGAGAAGGAAAGACTTTAAGAGAAGGGAGAACTATCTGTGGTTAACTAAGGAAGTAAAGGATGGAATCAAATTTTTAAAAATGGCATACAAAGTTGCCAAGATTAGTGGGCGGGCAGAGGATTGGGAAATTTTTAAAAATCAACAAAGAACAGGTATATAAAAGGAAGAGAGTAGTTAAAGTAAAAGAGGATGAGACTGGGGAATTAATAATGGGGAACAGGGAAATGGCGGAGACTTTGAACAAATATTTTGTATCAATCTTCACGGTAGAAGACACTAAAAACATTCCAATAATAGATAATCAAGGGCTATAGGAAGGGACGAACTTAAAGCAATCACTGTCACTAAAGAAAAAGTACTTGGTAAAATAATGGATGCATTTATTTATACTGTAAAAATGGCTGCCCTTTGTCTCCGATTGGTCTCCTTGGAGGATAAGCCACACCCTGGAACCGCCCATCCCAAGTTCTCACTAACTTCACATATTGTAACTCGATCCATTTTGACTTCCAGAAGCCACAGGGGATAGAAGGTACCAAATGCCAGCCAAAGTCCCTTAACCCAGCACAAGTGCTGCTTCCCCCAGCTGAAGTGCCTAACCCCAGCGCAAGTGCTGCATCCCCCAGCAGACGTCCCTCCTTACACGAGCGCAACTGCATGACCTTACCCCTCCCACCTCCATCATAGATGGAGCATTGTGTAGGGATTGTTAACAGGTTTATTGGGTATGAAGCGAATAGTGACAGTGTAGTGACTTCTGGATTTCATCTATGATAGAACAAATTATATAGATCTACAGAACTGGTCAATGTAACAACCTTTCTTACATTCTTATTTTGTGCTTTAATTATAGGTTGAGATCATATATTTTGGGTGAGAAAAACACAGCCAACTAACCTAAAACAATAGATCTGAAGTTCACTGAATATGCCGGGAGGAAATAAAACAATTATCGCAAAGAACATATCAACTTCAGCCTAGGAGGAGAAACATCACTATAAATGGTCCAGAGTCTGAAAGGGGCTAACTGACTGACATATGGCAACAAAATGAGGAAAAGTAATTAAATTAAGTAAAACAGAATCTTTACAACATTACACAAGGGGTGAAGATTGCATATACTTTAAGCATACCTGTTTTAGTGCTTTTTTGGTATGTTGTTGAGTCGAAGACATCAGCTTGTTTTGTGCAACTGTAGTCGAAGAACTTATACTTTGTGGAGAAGAACTCACATCAGGCACATGTTTTTGGTCTGGATAAACTGGAAAAGGAAGGTAGGAAATGTTGGATCACTGACCATACTGTAGGTCTTCCTCTTTTTATCAAAGAAGTTAATCTATGATTTTAAATAGATATTTTAAATTTACAATAGAGGAGCAAACAAATTGTGATGTGCAGAAAAAGACTAACAAAGTCTTTGGCTTTGTTTCTGGAGGCATAGAATACAATAGCATGGCAGTAATTCTAAACTTGTACAAGACCTGATTTAGGCTATAATTGGAAAACTGTGCACAGTTTTGGACACCCTTTTATAGGAAGCAATTAAAAGCAAATAGATACTACAGAGATCCACTAGGATATTCCAGAGAAGAGGGCGTTACACTTCAGAAGAGAGAATTGAAAATGAGCCCTTTTTCACTAGAGCGGACATCCTCTATAATTTTTTGCCTCCAAGCTCGAGATCATCAATGTAGCTGCCCCTACTATTCCTACCTTTACTCTTCCCTTTTCTCCCAGACTCCCCCAGTCTCTGAACCATTTCAGCCCCATTACCTCACCACTTTCTAGATTCTCCCCATCACTCCCCTTGCCCTTTCAAAACTCATCTCTTGCATGCGACCCACCTCATGCCCCATAGATCCCCTCCCCATTCAATTCCTGATCACTCAGCAACTGGTCCTTGCCCATATGTTAGCTAACAATGTTAATAGTTTCCTTTACATAGGCAACATCCCTCTCCCCTTCAATACCATGGTCATCTCCTGACTCACCCTCAATTAATTCTAGAGCTTGGCACTGCCTATAGCTCTGTTCCCATCTCTTCAGGAATTTCCTGTTTGAATCCTTCAAGTCTGGCTTTTGCTCATGGAACAGCAATGTGGCTGCCCTAGCAAAAGTCATGAATGGCATGCTCTAATGTTGAATTGAAACGGAGGGTAAACACAAGATATTTAATATTCTGAATGATTACAATGGGAGACATGAATAACGTGCCTACTCCAAACAGAGATAAACAAAGTAAAATTAATGACATTGATAAAACAAATCAAAAGGGTTAGATGGTATTCAGCCCAGAATGCTGAAAGAGACTGGTGAGGACATTTGTGAGGCACTGACAATCATTATGAGAGAGTCACTACACTGACGAGGCATCAGTAGGGTGGAATCAGCCTAATCTAGTGTATATTTGCAACTAGATAAAATGGACCCAGGTAATTACATATCCAGTAATCTCATTTTCATTCCACTTAAATTACATAAATGGTCGGGAGTCTCTGTACAATAGTAACCAAGTAAACAGTAGCCAACAGGGATTCGAAAGGGGAAGATCAAACCTGATCAAACTCCAACTTCTTTGAGGAAATAACATCCTAAATGGACTGCGGAAAGCCCTATGACATAGTAGTCCTGAAAATCTGTAGGGGTTCCACCAGTCTCTTTGTAACTTCCACAGGAAACTGGCAGAATCCAAGGGAAATGGCATAAGCGGCTGTTTTCAGAATGTTCTTTTTCATTTGTAATTATCTTGTGAGCTTATGAACATTGCCTGTGGTACACATTCCCACCTGACATTGGTGATCATGCTGTTCTCCTCCACTGCCCCTCTTCCATCATCCAGCTTAGTGAGACTGCTCTTGTGTTATTCCACCTACTTATCTGGATGCAGCTTGCATTGTCGCCTTAGACTTTTCCCAAGGATCTATCCTTGCCTCCTTCCTTTAACTCATCTATCTGCTATCTCTCAGTGACATCATCTCAAGCATCAGTCATCTTCATATGCATTCTTGATACCCAGCTCTACCTCTGGGTTCTCTGGGCCCTTCCCCAACCACTATGGTGCCCTAAGGCTGCTTGCATAACATCAAGTCTTGGATGACTTACAACTTCCTTTCAGGAAGACATAATATATGATTTTAGGTGCTCACCATAAACTCTGCTACCTTAACACTGATTCCACCAGGCCTCCCTGGCCTATTTCACAGGTTCAACAAGACCATGTTCAACCTTGGCATCTTATTCAATACTGAGCTGAACTTCAAATTCTATATTCTCTCCATTACAAAGACTGCTTATTTTCACTTCTGCAACACTGCCCACCTTCAACCATGCCCTTAGCCCCTCAATCACTGAAACCTTTATCCATGCTTTTTCACCACCAGACTCAATTATTCCAATCTATTTGGTGATGGCCTTCCTTTGTCCACATTCCATGAACTACAACCAGTCCAAAATGCAGCTGCTCATATCCTGACCCCACTAAGCTCTTCTGGTCCATCACTCCCATCCTCAAGTGTCTGCCGAGATTATGTGCTCAATTCTGAAGTGGGGCTTGAAACCACAACCTTGTGACACAAAGGCAGCAGTGCTAACATTGAGCATGGTTATGCATAATTAAAAAAGGCTCTTCAAATGGGCATTGGGAAGAATAGAAATGTCTCTGAAATGATCACAAATTATTTCAGACCCAACCTTCCAACAGTAGATGTCCAAAGAGACTTGGGGGTTCAGATACATAGATCATTAAAATGTCATGAACAGATACAGAAAATAATCAAAAAGGCTAATGGGATGCTGGCCTTTATAACTAGAGGACTGGAATATAAGGGGGTAGAAGTTATGCTGCAGCTATACAAAACCCTGGTTAGACAACATCTGGAATACTGTGAGCAGTTCTGGGCACCACACCTTAGACAGGATATGCCTTGGAGGGAGTGTAGCGTAGATTTACCAGAATGATACCCGGACTTCAAGGGTTAAGTTATGAGGAGAGATTACACAAATTAGGGTTGTATTCCCTAGAATTTAGAAAGTTAAAGGACAATATGATCGAAGATTTCAAGATATTAAGAGGAACAGATAGGTTACATAGAGAGAAACTATTTCTGCTGGTTGGGGATTCCAGGGCTAGGGGGCAGAGTCTAAAAATTAGAACTAGACCTTTCAGGAGTGAAATTAGGAAACACTTCTGCAACAAAGGGTGGTAGAAGTTTGGAACTCTCTTTCGATCATATTGTCCCTTAACCTTCTAAATTCTAGGGAATACAACCCTAGATCGCTAGATCAATTGTTAATTTTAAATTGGAGATTGATAGCTTTTTATTTAGCAAAGGAATTAAGAAATATGGGTCAAAGGCGGGTGTATGGAGTTAGATCGCAGATCAGCAAGGATCTCACTGAATGGCGGAACAGGCTTGAGGGGCTGAATGGCCTACTCCTGTTCCTATGTTCATATGATTTTAACAAAACTGGCCATGTGTTATAGCAAACATTCAATGTTTGAAGCCACTGCATTGAACATATCATTCAGCACATCCCTCAGTGGAAGCTCCTTAACCAACACTTTTGGTTGTGAGAGATAGTTGATATTACTGAGCTAGTTTCATAGCCTAGGGGTGCAGTATTTGAGTACATTTTGATTCACATCTATTCCAGGGCTCGGGAGACTACTTTAGATAGTGCCAGAGACCATGCTAGCAGATGCTACAATACATTACAGTGACAAAACTTCAAAAGTACTTAATTGGCTGTGAAGCGCTTTGGGATATCCCAAGGACATGAAAGGCAGTATATAAATGCGAGTTCTTTCTTCAGGATTAAGTTGCATAAACTGTATATCGAGGAAAAAAGCAATCATCTCTTTATCAACACTTTTCAATGCAAAAACAAATTATTGAACTTTTTAATGCATACAAACATGTTAATCAAGTATTTCGGGAGCTCATTCACTAATAATCAAAACAACATGGAAATAGAACCGGCAGTTACATTTAAAATATTGCTTTAAATTACAGTAATCTACACTCATTTCTCTAAAGCAGGGGTATCTGAACAAATTGTCCCGGGGCCTTATTTGGCCCTGACTGCTGGCAATCTGGCCTTTGGAGCCCAAGCAGCTATTTATGCTTATATTTCTTACTTGCGGGTTTGTTTGAATTTTGTGCACTTAGATGTTTGAAAAGGGCTGTTTTTGGCACTGCTGCTTTAGAATCATTGAATGGTACAGCACAGAAGGAGGTTATTCATCCCAGAGTGCACAGAGAGATCTGCACAGAATGGGATTAAACAGAGTGTGCTTAAACAGAGTGTTTTTTTTGGGAATTTGGAGAAGAGGGGGAAGGAGTTGTTGTTTTTTGATAACACTACTTGTAGTGCTTTGTGTTACAGGTAGATATTTAATTTCATTGCCCATAACATAATCTATATCAATTAAGTAGTCAAGAAACTAAACTGTAAACTACATTACTTAAATACAAATTAAATTAAATTTAATTAAATAGAACAAGGTCACATAGGGATGGTAGTGCAGGTCGTGTGCCGCAACTGCAGCATGTGGGAGTCTGTGGAGAGCATTGATATCTCGGACAACCACCTTTGCAGTAAGTGCCTGCATCTTGAAGAACTTCAGCTCAGAGTTGTTGAGCTGGAGTCTGAGGTGCAGACATTATGGGGCATCAGGGAGGGTGAGAATTACCTGGACACTTTGATCCAGGAGGCAGCCACACTCCTTAGGTTAGGCAATGGTACAGGTCTGGTTAGTGGTCAGGGACAGGAGGGTGTGACTGCAACTCAGGCAGGTAAGGGGACCCCAGGTGCAGGGCTGGAGGAGCCTTGGCATTTGTCCTTATCCAACAGGTATGAGGTGCTTGCTGCTCATGTGGATGAGGGAAAAGCCTGCAGGATGGATGAGCCAGGGTTAAAGATATCTCATCGCGGCTGGAGAAGAACATGGAGTTGGATGAGGAGAATTCAGTTAACGTGGCCCAGGTAGGAACCAAAGACATAGGTAGAACTAGGAATTATGTTCTGCTGGGTGAGTTTGAGGAATTGGGGTCCAAATTAAAAAGCAGAACCTCAAAAGGTAATAACCTCTGGATTGTTACCCGAGCCACACATCAATTTGCATAGAGGTAAGCAGATTAGAAGGTTAAATACGTGGCTCAAAGAGTGGTGTCGGAGGCAGGGGTTTTGCTTCATGGGGCACTGGGGAAAGAGGACAGGCTCCACAAGCCGGGCTGGGACCAGTGTCCTGACAAATTGAATAACTAGGGCAGTAGACAGGGCTTTAAATTAATGAAGGGGGAGTGGGAGGATTCAGGAAAGAGTAAATTTAAAAGCAACAAGAGACATTTCAAGGCGCTAGAGCAGAGCAGGGCTTTGGGTAAAAATAAGCAAAGTGGGTCAGGAAGGGACAGAGAGAGTAACAAAGGTAATAGAGCATCAGTGACTGAGGTGACATCAGGGAAAAATAAAAGTTAAAGCTAAAGGCACTATATCTGAATGCGCAAAGCATTCGCAACAAAATAGATGAATTAGTAATGCAGATAGAAATTAATAGGTTTGATATAAAGACAGGAGAGAGAAAGGATCTTACCTCCGAAAATCAAGAAGTAGAATCAGTTTGGGTGGAGCTAAGAAACAGCAAGGGGCAGAAAATATTGGTGGGAGTTATTTATAGGCCCCCAAACAGTAGTTGTAATGTAGGGCAGAGTATAAATCAGGAAATTAGAAACGCACGTAACAAGGGTAATACAGTAATCATGGGGGTCTTAAATCTACATATAGACTGGGCAAGAGTCATAATATGATAGAATGTTATATTAAGTTTGAAAGTGATTTAGTTAAATGCGAAACTAGGGTTTTAAATCTAAACAAAGTGAACTACGAAGGTATGAGGGGCAAGTTGGCTAAGATAGATTGGGAAACTACATTAAAATATGTGACGGTAGACAATCAATGGCTAGCATTTAAAGAATTAATACGTAATTTACAACAAATATACATTCCTTTAAGGCAGAAAAACCCAAAAGAAAAAGTGGTCCAACTGTGGCTAACAAGAGAAGTTAAAGATAGTACTAGATCAAAGGAAGAGGCTTATAATATTGCCATAAAGAGCAGTAAGCCTGAGGATTGGGAGGATTTTAGAATTCAGGAAAGGAGGACCAAGAAATTGATGAAGAAAGGCTAAATAGAATATGAGAGTAAACTAGCGAGAGACATAAAAACAGACTGTAAAAGCTTCTGTCGGTATGAAAAAAGGAAAACATTAGCAAAAGTAAATGTGGTCCCTTATAAGCTGAGACAGGAGAAATTATAATGAGAAATAAGAAATTGAACCTGAAAATAGTATGCACCTTCGACTGCAAGTTTCGGCAAAATTGTCAGTTGGAGGAGCATGGGTATTAAGTAAGGTGTTGCACGACGGACTTGGTGCACCCGAGCCGAAACTTGCAGCGTTAAAGGAGGCGGCCATTTTGCGCATGCGTAATGAACATTTTTTTTCTTTTTTTTTGCCAGGCGTAAAAGCTAATGCAGCTTCCTGTACATATAAACTGCCCCAATTCAGCCACTTCTGCAGAGATGGAGGAGCAGGAAGGAAAGCAGTGTGCCAGGCGCTTCTCTAATGAGGTGAGTGAGGCCTTAGTCCATGCAGTGGAGAAGAGGTGGTCCTCACTCCATCTTGCTGGGGAAGCCAGACCACCCGCACCTGTATTTAAGAGTCCGTGGAGGAAGATAACACAGGAGGTCTCTGCTGCAGACACTGTGCCCAGAACTGGGACACAATTGTTGAGAAATGGTCAATGGCCTTACCAGGTTCATCAGGGTGAGCAACATTCACATTTACGTATGCCTCCTTTTCTAACATGAATCTCAAACCCTATTGAAGTCTTTCATGCATATTGTCCCTCTCAAAAGTCTTTCTATCTGTGGGATGGGTTTCACAATGCATAAGAAAGATGAAGGCTTACTTCTGCACCCATTGCCTTCTAATGATCGATGCACATAAACTCACTAATTTACAGCCATCCACCTACAGCCCTTGTGTTACATCCCTCTAACCTCCTTAGTATCACTCACAAAGCTCATGCAGCATCCAAACAGATTGAACGGAAGCCACTAGAACATTCACACAGTTTCACCTATTGTACTATGGTAGGCATATGTGCCACAACAGGAGAGAAACACTTTCTGAACCCTTCCTATTTTTCTCTTTGCAGTCAAAGCATGCCCACAACAGGAGGGAGCAGCAGCGCACTGGCAGGGGGCAGCCTGAAATACTACAACTTAATGATGTCGAGGAACAGGTGTCGGTCCTCATTGGAGTAGCAGCTTGGGCAGTTGCCGGAGGTGATGCCGAGCCCCCTTCGGGTAGTGAGGGTATGTAAATGAATAGGGCGCCTGAAGAGACTGCATTGAGACGTATAATGAAGTAGCGGCAGGCCTTCAAATGAGCATGTGCAATGCCACCTTCCTCATGTTACCCGGCCCCGTCCCCTGTTGCAAACTACACGTATATGCTTTTGTGCTTGCAGAAGATCAGCCACAATCGCGCTAGCCTTCCCGGGACACATCAACCTCAGGCCATGGTGGTGACGACAGAACGAACATCACTGAGCCGCTGAGCCCACCATTTGCCCCTTCTCAACATTCCCCGTCTGGCGACTATGATATTTTTCAGGGGTTTGCGTCTTCAGAGGCTCCTGGCCCTAGTCACCTACAGCAACACAGTGCGAGAGGGCAATCTCAGAGGCCAGGTCTCCGGAGGGCGAGTCAGCAAAGTCGGTCTGCTCAACGACAGGCAGACATGGAACTGGACTTGGTGCAAATGTCCAGTAAAAACACAGTAATGCACCGTGAGCTTATGAATGTATTGGGACGGATCCCTGAGAACATCAACAAGCTTAATGCGACTTTTGCGGAAGCAGTGTCACAGATTGTCAATGTAATTTAGGAGTCCAGCGAGGCCATCATTGCCCACACACAGAGGCTGGTGGTCTCGAGCAGTGACAGTGGCATTTCAGAGTGTGTGGTGTGTGCCTTTCATCACGTCGCAGCCTTGAGCGCATCGCAGGCACAAGCTACGCTTCAGCTTGGTGATGTAATGCAGTCAATGACTGCTGCCATCATCTCTGCGTTCCCCACTGTCCAATGGGGAAAGAACGGTGCCGAAGCAGACCAGCACGATGTGGAGACGCATTGTGCTTCGGATGCTGAGGCCCAGCCACATTGGAGAGTCAGTGGCTCGCAGGAAATGGAAGGTGCTGTCCTTCCTCAGGATGACAGCATTCCTGCTCCCATCACTGACTCGCCAACCATGCACCATACACGGTTGACACCTTAGCCACCAGTGACTGCTTCCACCGATGATGAGGCGCAGCAGTCCATAGCCGGGCTTTCCAGGCCAAGAGCTGGACCAGGGTGTCATGTATTCAACCAGCATTGTAACCCATGTATAAACTGACCTAAGTTGTACACCGTGAGAACACTGACCACGAGGTGGGAGACACTCCTAACCTGGACCTTCAGGTATAAAAGGGGAAGCTCCACCGACCTTCATCACTTGAGTGCTAAGGAATAAAGGACAGGTCACAGACTGACCTTTTCTCAAGCATGGGCCTCGTGTGCATTTATACTGTGTAGTAAGGACATATCAATGGCGACAAGAAACTGGGATTTAAACCACGCGAGCATGGCCACTAGCAGAACAGACGAGAGGTACTGTGTTAAGGAATGGTTGGGACAGAGATTCAACATTGTTAAAGCAGCACACAGTTCTCCAGGCAGACAAGGGCAGTCAGGCATGCCCCAACATGTAGTTGAACCCAGAGGGGGAGTTCGACAGAGACAATGGCAAACTGAACAGCGATTCACGCCATTGCAAGGGACAATGTGGCCAGTAATGGGGCCATCAACACCTGTTAATGGTGCACTCAAGGACAATAACAGGGGCAGTCAGGGACGATCGACTGGCAAGGGACCTTTTGTTTCAAACCGCAACTCATGCTGGAGGCGTGGAGGCATACATTCAGCCGGAGTTTGCAGAGATGAGCAAAATACCTGCAGAAATTGCAGAAATGGACACTGGGGGAAATCGCTGGAAGCTGAAGTTCAGCGAGTTCATGTGGAGCACGTATACAGTTCATACACCAGGACACCACCGATAATGATGAAAGTGCTCCTCAATGGCATCCCAGTATCAATGGAGTTAGACACGGGTGCCAGCCAGTCCCTGATGGGTATCAAACAGTTCAAAAAGTTGTGGGCATCCAAGGCCAGGAGGCCAAAATTATCGGCGATTGACGCACAGCTACGGACTTACACAAAGCAGATCATTCCGGTGCTAGGCAGCGCCACGGTAGTCGTGACCCACAAAGATTCGGAGAACAGGTTGCCACTCTGGATTGTCCCAGGGGACGGTCCCGCACTACTGGGGAGGAGTTGGCTTGCTGTCATGAACTGGAAATGGGGCGATGTCAATGCAATTTCCTCTGTGGAGCGAGTATCATGCTCACAGGTCCTGGATAAATTTGACTCATTATTTCAACCCGGCATTGGCACTTTCATGGGGGCCAAGGTAGTGATTCACACAAACCCGGATGCCAGGCCAGTACACCACAAGGCCAGAGCGGTGCCGTACGTGATGCGGGAAAAGATCGAAGGCGAATTGGACCGCCTGTTGAGGGAAGGCATCATCTCGCCAGTCGAATTCAGTGACTGGGCGAGCCCGATGTGCCGGTGCTCAAGGCGGATTGGTCAGTCAGGATATGTGGCGATTACAAGGCCACCATCAATCGGGTGTCACTCCAAAACCAGTACCCGCTACCGAGAGCGGAGGACCTCTTTGCGACGCTATCCGGTGGGAAACTTTTTTCAAAATTGGACCTGACCTCAGCTTACATGACCCAAGAGCTGGCGAATGAGTCGAAGAAGCTGACCACCATCACGACACACAAGGGGTTGTTTGCGTACAACAGATGTCCGTTCAGGATTCGCTCGGCCGCCGCGATCTTCCAGCGAAATATGGAAAGCCTCCTCAAGTCGATTCCAGGGATGGTGGTTTTTCAGGACGACATCCTCATTACGGGTTACGATACTGAAGAACACCTCCACAACCTGGAGGAGGTGCTACGCAGACTGGACCGGGTAGGTCTGCGACTGAAAAAGGCTAAGTGCGTCTTCCTAGCTCCAGAGGTAGAATTCCTGGGGATGAGGGTAGCAGCAGACGGGATCAGCCCTACTGCATCCAAGACGGAAGCGATCCAGAGAGCACCCAGACCCCATAACACGACGGAGCTGCATTCGTTCCTGGGGCTCCTGAACTATTTTGGTAACTTTCTTCCCAAATTGAGCACGCTGCTAGAGCCGCTACACGTGCTCCAATGTAAAGGTCACGAATGGGTCTGTGGGGACAGCCAGGAAAGGGCTTTTAATAGAGCACGCAATTTGTTATGTTCCAACAATCTGTTAACGCTATATGACCCATGTAAGAAACTTGTGTTAACGTGCGATGCGTCGTCCTATGGTGTCGGTTGTGTGTTGCAGCATGTCAATGCCAAGGGTCAGTTACAGCCGGTAGCTTATGCCTCCAGGAGTCTGTCCCAGGCAGAAAGGGGCTACGGGATGGTAGAAAAGGAGGCGCTCGCATGTGTATATGCGGTAAAGAAAATGCACCAGTACCTGTTTGGCAGGAAATTTGAGCTGGAGACAGATCACAAACCCCTAACGTCCCTTTTGGCCGACAACAAGGCCATAAATGCAAACACATTGGCCCGCATACAGAGGTGGGCACTCACGTTAGCTGCCTATGACTACACAATTCGGCACAGACCGGGCACCGAAAACTGCGCCGATGCACTCAGCAGGCTCCCACTAGCCACCACTGAGGGGGCTACCGAGCATGGTGCTGAGATGGTCATGGCTGTTGAAGCTTTCGGAAGCGAAGGCTCACCCGTGACAGCCCTGTCAGATTAAAGTCTGGACAAATAGAGACCCGCTATTGTCTCTAGTCAAGAAACGCGTCCTGAATGGGGACTGGGCAGCCACGTACAGGGCATGCCCTGAGAAATTTAAACCATTTCACAGGCGCAAGGATGAACTCTCGATTCAGGCCGATTGCCTACTGTGGGGAAACCGCGTAGTCATGCCCCAGATGGGCAGAGAGGTGTTCATCAGAGAACTCCACAATGGGCACCCGGGCATTGTCACGATGAAGGCAATTGCCAGGTCACACGTTTGGTGGCCAAGGATAGACGCAGATCTGGAACTTTGTGTTCGCAGGTGCAACACGTGTGCCCAGCTGGCCATGCGCCCAGGGAAGCCCCCCTTAGCCCCTGGCCATGGCCCGCCAAGCCTTGGTCACGCATCCATGTGGACTACGCAGGTCCTTTCATGGGGAAAATGTTTTTGGTTGTAGTAGACACCTACTCCAAATGGATCGAGTGTGACATTTTAAATTCAAGCACATCCTCTGCCACAGTAGAAAGTCTACGGGCAATGTTCGCCGCCCACGGTCTACCGGACATCTTGGTCAGCGACAATGGCCCGTGTTTCACAAGCACTGAATTCCAGGATTTCATGGCAGGCAATGGAATTAACCATGTTAGAACGGCACTGTTCAAGCTGGCCTCAAACGGCCAGGCAGAACGAGCAGTGCAGATAATCAAACAGGGGATGCTCAGATTCCAAGGGGGTTCCCTACAAACCCGATTATCACGTCTCCTGTTGGCCTATAGATCCCGACCACACTCGCTCACAGGGGTTCCACCCGCAGAGCTACTAATGAAAAGGACGCTCAAAACCCGATTATCCCTTATACACCCCACCATGAAAGAAATTGTCGAGAGCAGGCGCCAGTCACAATATCACTACCATGACAGGAATGCGAGGGCGCGATGTATTGATGTAAATTATCCTGTTTTTGTCCTCAACTACGCTGCAGGGCCCAAATGGCTCACAGGCACTGTGGTTGCCAAAGAGGGAAATAGGATTCTGGTAGTTAAACTTACCAATGGACAAATCTGCCGCAAACATGTGGATCAAACAAAAAGGAGGTTCAGCAACCCCATAGAAGAAGCAGAGGAAGAACATGATATAGAGTTCACTCCACCACAGGTGACCGAACACCGGAACCAAAGGGAGGAGAGCCCAGTCACTGTGGGCAGTCCGGACAGGCCTGAGGCACTGCAAACAGCAGACACTCAGGCCAGCGCCCAACAACCGGAGCCCCAACTCAGGCGCTCTACAAGGGAGCGTAAACCACCAGAGAGACTCAACCTGTGATCCCAATAAGACTTTGGGGGGGAAGGTGATGTCATGTATTCAAACAGCATTGTAACCCATGTATAAACTGACCTAAGTTGTACACCATGAGAACACTGACCACTAGGTGGGAGACACTCCTAACCTGGACCTTCATCACTTGAGTGCTAAGGAATAAAGGACAGGTCACAGACTGACCTTCTCTCAAGCATGGGCCTCGTGTGCATTTATACTGTGTTGTAAGGACGTATCACAGGGCATCCTTAGATGCCATCTGCATTTTCTGCCCCCCCAACACAGTAGCCCTTTAGCAGCTTTGTTGTAGGCACTGAGGCCTCATTGAGGAGGAGCAGCAGACGTGGGAGGGGGCTGACAGGAACGGGGGGGTGGTGTAAATGTGGCTTAGAGCGATTAAGGGCTGGCACAAGGTTGAGCTCATGCAATTATGTAGAATTGTTCAAATTGTAAATAGTTGTGTGTTATGAAATGGCTTATTTTGCATGGACTTGCTGCAGGAAGCAGTTTTGTGTTTAGTTAGTTTGGGTTTAATCAGTGTATTGTTTTGGGTTGTTGAGGCGGGGGGCATTGTTCATTATTGATGTTTATAAAAATGTTACTTTGACCTTTGTCATTGGTGTCTTGTATCTCATTGCAGAATTCAGTGTAGCAATGTAGCTGAGCTGTCATGGTGGCACAGTGTCGCGAGTCAAAGCTGCAACTGCACCTTCCTCATTTAAGCAAACTGGTCACTGATGAGCTGGCGACGTAAGGTTCTTGCTGCGGCCCCACCGCCATGTTGCCTCCCCTATGGTTATGGTGGCTGCGCAATGGGTTCCTCGCCAGGCTCGTCTTCCTCCTCTTGAGGTGTTCCTGCAACACTGGCAATGCCTGGCCCCATCTGATGGCTAAGTTGTGTAGCATTCAGCACACCACAATGAATTCGGAGACCTGTTGAGGGGAGTATTGAAGGCTGCCTCCAGAGCTGTCCAGGCATTGGAAGCGCTGTTTGAGCACGCCAATTGTTTGTTTGATGATGCTGCGGGTGGCTGCATGGCTATCATTGTAGCGTTGCTCGACGTCTGTGGCAGGATTTCGGAGGGGTGTCGTGAACCAGGTGGCCAAGCTGTAACCTTTGTCCCTGATCTGCCAGTCCTACCCTTGTCTTTGTCTCTGAAACATTCATGAGACACTACTCTCACGCAAGATGAAAGCATCATGTATGCTCCCTGGATAGCGGGCATTCATTGTGAGGATGCGCTGCATGTGGGCAGAGACCAGCTGTATGTTTAGGGAATGGTATCCCTTTCGGTTTCTGAAGACCTCTGTGTTGTGTACCGCTGCTCGCAAGGCGATGTGTGTGTAGTCAATGGCTCCTTGAATCTTGGGGAAGCCTGCAATTCTTCCAAACCCTAAAGCCCTCGCATTCTGGCTGTCGGTGCTCATTGCATGCGTAGAGTGCCCTTATAACCTGGTGAATGCAGCTATGTGCAGCGTGCGGAGAGATGCTGAATATGTCCCCTGCTGCTGCCTGGAAGGAGCTGGAGGCATAGAAGGCCATCAGCACAGTTATCTTCACCTTGACGGGCAGCGCAGTCCTGTTGGCGCTGGTAGGCTGCTGGTCTGCTTGTAGGAGCTGGCATATCTCTGTCAGCACTTCTTTCAGAAGCACAGCCTTCTAACACACTGCGCCTCAGAGAGCTGGAGGTATGAGCAATGTTCCCTGTAAACCAGTGAGGGGTAACGCCTCCACCTCATATGTCTGTGACCTCTTCGAATCCGTGGCCCAACATAGCCAAGAATCCATCTTCCAGCTTGAAGCCACCTGCCAATAGCAACCAGCATGATACGCCATTGAAATCTCTCACTGACCTTGTAAGCAAAGTGTCAGGGCACATAAAAGTGCTGTTTGCAACTCGCAGCGTTCTGCGCGCAAACGTAGCAGTCACTAACAACTGCGATATAAGATCCTCCAGCCTCCCTTTAAATATGCCACCATTAGCACCTGGGACCGCTTGGTTTTTTGAGACATTTCCTGGAGCGGTCGTTAAATGAGGCGCTAAGGTAGAATGTTCCATCCAGGACACTAGCGCAGCCTTGCACGACGACTGACGTCATCATCAGGCTCAGTCGTTGAGTATATTCAAGACAGAGATCGCTAGATTTTTTTTGATATTAAGGGAATCAAGGGATATGGGATCGTGCAGGGAAATGGAGTTGAGGTAGAAGATCAGCCATGAACTTATTGAATGGCGGAGCAGGCTCGAGGGCCGAATGGCCTACTCCTGCTCTTATTTCTTACATTCTTGAGAGTCTACGCCAGATCTTTCAAAGAGCAATCCAGTTAGTCCCACTCCCCCACTCTTTGGGCCCAAGTTTCGGGCCACGCCTAAAATGGCACAGCCCGGACCTGGACGCCCATTTTTCGCACCAGAAAGTGCGCCTAAAAAAAACTTACCTATTCTCCGGCTCCCTGCAGGTCCTCTGGAGCTGGGCACGGCGCAGCACGAGCTGTGGGGGGCGGAGCCAGGTCCCTGCGCTGAAAACAATGCAGGGACCTCTGCACATGCGCGCTACAGTGGGCGCGCATGTGCAGTAGCTCCAGGCACCCAAAACTGTAGGAGGGGCCCGAAGCATGAAGCCCCTAGCCCTGGCCGAATGGCCTCACTGGGGCTGCGTGGATAAGGCTCCTCCCACCCGACCGGACCCGACCCAACCCCCGCTCCCCCCCCACCCGGCAATCTGACCTCCGCTCCCCCAACCCCCCTCGCGACTCTCTCTCCACCCCCCCCCCCCGACTTCTGCTCCCCGCACCTCCCCCCCGGACCTCCGCGACTCTCTCTCCACCCCCCCCGGACCTCCGCGACTCCCCACACCCCTCCTCCGCGACTCTCCTCCCCCCCCCTGACCTCCGCGACTCTCCCCCCCGGACCTCCGTGACTCTCCCCCCCGCCCCCGCCCCCACGAGACTCAACGCCACCTACCTGTAAATCCAGCCCGAAGTGTTGTGCCCGGCCGTTCAGCCTCCTTCTCTCCCTTCCCCTCATCCTCTCTCCTTCCCTCCCTCCCTCCTCTCTCCTTCCCTCCCTCCTCTCTCGTTCCCTCCCTCCCTCCTCTCTCCTTCCCTCCCTCCATCCTCTCTCCTTCCCTCCCTCCATCCTCTCTCCCTTCTCCCCCTCTCCCCCCTTTCTCCCCCCTCCGCCCTTCTCCCCCTCCCCCCTTCTCCCCCTCTCTCCTCCTCCCTCCTCCTTCTCCTCCCCCATTCTCCTCGCCGCTCCTCTCCTCCTCCCCCCCAACCCCACCCCCCTCCTCCTCCCCACCCCCTCCCCCCATTCCCCTCCTCCTCCCCCACCCCCCTCCTCCTCCTCCTCCCCCCCAACCCCACCCCCCTCCTCCTCCCCACCCCCTCCCCCCATTCCCCTCCTCCTCCCCCACCCCCCTCCTCCTCCCCCCCACCTCCTCCCCCCCACCCCACTCCTCCTCCCCCACGTCCCACCCCACCCCCTTCTCCCCCTCCCCACTCCTCCTCCCCCACGCCCCACCCCACCCCCTTCTCCCCCTCCTCCCCCTTCTCCTCCTCCCCACCCCCCTTCTCGCCCTCTCCATCCCCCTTCTCCCCCTCCCCCTCCCACCCCCCTTCTCCCTCTCCCCTCGCTGTCAGAAACACAGACACTGACAGACAGAGAGTGAGAGACACACACACAGACAAACAGAGAGATAGAGACACTGACAGAGACACACTGGGGGGGGGGCGTCCCAGCACGCTGTTGGAGGACTCCTAGTGCTGCAGTCGGTAAGTAGAAAATGTTTTATTTATTGATTTTTTAAATTTTTTTAATTTTTTATAAATTTTTTTTGATTGATTTATTGGTTGATTTATTGATGTATTTATCATTTATTATTGATGATGGCTCTTTATTTGTAAAACTGAAGTGTCTAATGTTTGTAAACTTCCCTTTAAACCTCCCCCCCATTCCCTACGTCTAATTTGTAACCTACGCCTGATTTTCTAAAGTGTAGACAAGGTTTTTTCGAACGTACAAAAATCTTCATTTACTCCATTCTAAGTTAGTTTGGAGTAAGTTTTCACTGCCGAAACTTTGAAAACAGGCGTAAGTGGCCGGACACGCCCCCTTTTGAAAAAAAATTCTGTTCCAAAGTGAAACTGTTCTAACTGACTAGAACTGGAGCAAACTATATGCCGAAAATTCAAATTTCTAAGATACTCCATTCTAAACCAGTTGCTCCAAAAAAATAGGAGCAACTCAGGCCGAAACTTGGCCCCTCTATCCCTGCAATTTTTTTCTCCAAGTATTTATCGAAGTTCCTCTTGAAGGCTACTATTGAATCTGTATCCACCACCCTATCAAGCAGGGCATTCCAAATCCTAACCATTCACTGTAAAAATGTTTTTCTGCATGTGGCCTCTGGTTCTTTTTTTCACAACCACCTTAAATTTGTGCCCTCTGGTTATGAACTCTTCAGCCATTGGAAACTGTTTCTCTTTTTTACACTATCAAAATCCTTCATGATTTTAAACATTTCTATCAAATCTCCTCTTAGCCTTCTCTGCTCGAAGAAGAACAACCATAACTTCTCCAGTCTATACACGTAACTGTAACCTGTCATCTCTGGAAATATTCTAGTAAATCTCTTCTGTACCCTCTCCAAAGCCTTCAAGTCTTTCCGAAAGCGTGGTGCCCAGAATTGGACACAATTTCTCTTAAGTTTTTTGGGGGGAGGATAAAAGGATTGGGCACTCAGCCCTTTTAAACCTGTTATGTTCAGAATAAATCCACAGGACTGTATTGCAAGCTCAAACTGTTGTGACCTTGGTCTCTTTATTCAGACTCCAGAGTGAGGAAGCAACATGGTGAATCACCTTTTATACTGCTTGCCCCAGGGTGCACAGGTGACCCTTAGGTCTCCCACAGGTGTGCCCCCTAGTGGCAAGTCTTACATTTTGGTAAGGTTTACATACATACATAACATCACTCCCCCCCAAAGTCTTATGTGCAAGTTATTTGCAAGTTCTGGCGCCCCGCGTCACCGGGTCAATCGCCTGGGTTGAAGTCCTGACATGGTGGGTTCATCCTCTTGGTCGATGGCGAGGTTGCTCGTGTTCGGGGGTCACTGGGGGCCAGGTCCTTTCACAGTGGTTCCTGGTTATCTGTAGTTCGCAGTTCAGTCTTATCCAAATGCTTTACTCGTTAGCCCGGTACATGGTTTCACCATCAAACGCTCCGTTTTGATCACATACACTCCATTCCCCCCCTTGGCTAATGTGGGGCTAGCGACCCAACTGGGGCCCTGAACATGGTCTACATCACTTATTCTGATGTCGCGTGGAGGGGCCATGCAATTATGGTGCATTCTCTGCTGATGGCCTACGGAAGACTCGGTTCTGAGTGATTCTATCTGGTGACTGCATAGCACCCAGGATAGCCGGGTCTGTAGGGAGTCTACCGTGACATGCGTGGTGCTAGGTTTAGTGATTTGGGTTGCCTGCTCCAGGCTATTATCGCTGACCCTGAGGTCTAGCAAGCTCAGGATGGCCGCAATGGCCTTGAGACTTTCAGTAGTGGCGAAGGGCCTAGTGGTCCCCGTGGATCTTGGGCCGTAGTATGGGGGCCCCAGACCACTGACTGTGTATAGCCACCCTGCCTTACTTTGCAACGTTGGGATGGATTGTTCATCTCTGCGACGGATAGGTTGCCACATCCCGTCTAGCAGTTCGCCTTTGGCAGGCAGTAACGTGGGATCCTGGCTGGTCCAGGTCCTAAGCTGGGGGGGCCGTTACGGTTTACCCTTCGCTTTCTAGCACTTCCACGACCGCGAGTGGGTTTGCAGGCTGTGCCGTTTCCACCCTGGTGGTGGGCAACGGTAGTCAACTGAGGGCATTAGTGCTGCTCTCAGTGCCTGGCTCGTGGCGGATCATGTTACAGTGCACAGACAGTGCTAGACATTCTCGAAACAACACATCGATAATGGTGCCTCTGCTCTCCCAAGCTTGTTGGATGAGCAGCTTGTCTGACTCAAGGACATATTGGGACACTCTTTGGTACGTCTCTTTAGTCCCGTGAACACAGGCTGCTGCTTTGTTTAACATATTGGATACATGTTCAATCATTTGGAGTTCGCCTGCCACTTTGGCTTGCTGTACAACACACCCGATCCTATGTGATAACACATCACTTGTTACGAGTACTTTGTCAAATACATATACGACCGGTTGGTGTTCGCCCGCTACTTTGGCTTGTTGTAAGGTACCCCAAACCCCATATAATGGTACCTCATTGGTCGCGAAAGACTGCTCACAAAGGTTACATAGTGCACACAATTTATTGGAGTGTAGTGGGTTCCTGGCCTTCACAGTGGCCGCCCCTTTACCTTTGCCCCAAACCCAGTCGTCTTCCTTGCTGGGCGACACATTCCTCCATTCCGTTGCGGCGACCTCCCGTGGTCTGGACGCTCCTTCGTCCCGTGTTCTGGATGCTCTCTTGTCCCGTGGTCTGAACGCTCTCTTGTCACGTGGTCTGGATGCACTCTCGTCCGTGTCCGTGATGCCAACTGCCGTGATCTTCCTTCCCAGGTATTTTGCCTCTGGCATTGGGAAGGCGCATTCGGATCATTTCAGCCGGAGTCCCACTCCGCATGGTGGACCTAGAGACTCTTCCATCGTTGCGAAGAGGTCGTCGGCTTCGGGTGATGGGTACCGCGCCTGTACCGCTGCTCGGTTGAACTTTACCTCCTCTTGGTTGTGATGAATGGCCTGTGCCTCGAGGATCTGCACTTTGATGCCTGGTTCAGCTGAAGGTGGGGGTTTGCTCAGCCTTTGAGAAAGGGAGACCTCATTCGCCAGAGAAAGTACGCAGAGGTCTTCCCAGTTCCATCGAATCTTCCCCATCCACCTCCTGCCAAGCAGAGTTGGCCCATCACCTGAAACAATCCACAGTGGTAAATGGTGCACCGCTCCCTCATGGGATGCTCTTATGTCTGCACTACCAATAACTGGTATCAGTTCCTTGGCGTAGGTGCGCAGTTTTGCCTGAATCGGGATCAGCTTGGGTCGCTGTGCTTCGTCGCTCCACAGCCTCTCGAATGCCTTCTGGCTCATAACTGATAGACACGGGGGCGAGTCAAGTTCCATGGAGACTGGAGTGCCGTTAAGTTCAACTTTTAACATTATCAGAGGGCTTTTGGTGGTGAAGATGTGTATCCCATATACTTCCTCTTCACCCTCAGGTTCAGTTGCCTCTCCTGCCCGTTCATCGTGATCCTCGTTGGATCGGTCGTCCTCTCCTGACTCTGCCACGTGGTGAGTCAGAGGTCATTTGCACATTCGCTGGAGGTGCCCCATTGTTCCACAGCCCTTGCATACATAGGGCTTGAATCAACATTGATGAGCTTTATGGCTGCCCCCGCAGCGCCAACATGGTGCTAATGGATATGCATTCACGCCCCACGGCGGACTCTGAGTCACTCTCGGACTAGGTTTGGCCTCTGCAATCATATGGGTTCTGCCCGATGCCGTTCTGCCCGCTGAAAATATTATTTTGTGCTTGATGCTTGCCGGTGAGCTTCGATTCTGTGAAGATATCTGTCTCGTGTTATCGCTGATGAATATGCAGGCTTGGGCTATCATGATGGCCTTGCTCAGATCAATGGGATTCGGCAGACAGCAGTTTGCGAAGAATGACCTCGTGGCCAATTCCAAGGACGAAAAAGTCCCACAACATTTCTCCCAAGGATCCTGCAAATTCGCACTGCCCCGCAAGGCGTCTTAGGTTGGCGACAAAACTCACCATGTTCTGGCCCTCAGATCAACGGTGCGTGTAAAAGCGGTACCTGGCCCTCAGGATGCTCTCCTTTGGCTTGAGGTGTTCCCTAGCCAGCATACACAGCTCTGCGTAAGATTTATTCGTTAGTTTGACCGGTGCCAGTAAATTTTTAAGGAGGCAATATACCAATGACCCACATACGGTGAGGAGAATGCCCTGCGCTCGATCGCTGTTTCAGCCATGTCCAATTTGTTGGCCACAAAATACTGGTCAAGGCGCTCAATGAAGGCTTCCCAATCATCACCCTCAACAAATCTCTCAAGAATACCAATGGCAGCCATTACCACGTGAAAGTTCGGGATCCGTTACTCATCGCCAATTTGTTATGTTCAGAATAAATCCACAGGATTACATCACAAGCTCAAACTGTTGTGACCTTGGTCTCTTTATTCAAACTCCAGAATGACAAAGTAGCATGCTGGATCACCTTTTATACCTGCTTGCTCCAGGGTGCACAGGTGACCCTTAGGTCTCCCACAGGTGTGCCCCCTAGTGGCAAATCTTACATTTTAGTAAGGTTTACATACATACATAACAAAACCATCCCCCCTTTTCTCTAGTTATTGGTTCGTCCGGGACATCCACCTTCTGTATCAGAAATAAGGAGGTGACGGGAGCGACCTTCTTGAATCTCCATCAGATTTTCTCTGCCAGGCATTCATTCAGCACTCCCTGCTCTCTGCAGCAAGGTGACTGAGATCTGGAGTAAGTGGAATGGTAGATTGAACCTGATGTTACCACCCTGACACCACACAATGGTGTCTCATTGCACAATTACATTTCTCCACCAAAGTTATTGTTACTTTAATGGTTTTAGATTGGCACATCTTGAAATGTCTTATTTGTCTTAAGATGACTGACCCATCAATGGGCTTTGTCCTTTACTAAATACAGGCATGAAAATGGTGCTACAAGATTATGCATTGGAAATGTTTTTCTACCTTTGTTATTCGAAAATTTATCAAACCTGGTGGAGGAATGCTTCTACTCTCTTTCACATGCAATTTTTTTTTCCTCTTCCGTTATTTTGACTTTCCACTCACCATGCATCATTTCTTGCTGAGAAAGCAAGCAAGTTCCCTTTTCCCAAACCCTTGAATCAGTCACTAAGAGATAACAGCAGCCTGAGTGATTTGCCCTTCAATTTTCCTTATTCGGCTCTGCACCTCTGCTCAACAGCTTAACCGAGTTAAAAATATGCAGCTTGCAAACATGTCATGTGAAAATCTATGGCCTATCACTTAACATCTGGCTTGGTTTCAACATTTTTATTTAAATTATATTTTGCTTTAAAATATTGGAAGCAGCAGAATCAGCAATTCTACGACAAACCTGTGATGACCTATTTAAAGAATATCCTTACAGGAACAAAAACTGGACTCCCACAACTTAAATCATTCAGAAATGCAAAAAATAATGACTTTACAAAAGTTGAAATTAGAACTATTTTTAAAAAACCTGCATCAAAGCTGGGAAAATTGCTGTATCACTATAACTATCTCTGTCCTTTTTGGGGGAAAAAACCCTTTTACGAGTCAAAGGTATAGGAATAAAATCATTTTCATGTTTTGTAAAGAATAAATTGGTTGTTTTACTGCATAATTAAATTACTTCTAAGAAAGCAACTGTGCAAATAAATTTATACCTAAATCAAAAAATCGAAATGTACCTTGGACGACATTTCTAAGATTCACTGATTCAGTCGCCAATGTCTGTTTCCACGTGGAAAAACACTTCAAAATGCCTAGGAGATGGCTGTCCAGCAATCTTGAACAGTATTAGTGGTTCAGCTTTTTTTGTTGCATCTCATAAATGGATCCACCACCACAGGATATATATCACAGCATAACGAACAAAGTAAGCAATGTTGCCACGTGACAACAGATCTTAGTCTGCAACACACCACCATTTTGTCAGTATAAGAGCACTATCTGGTGGAACATTTACGCCAAGCAGGCAAATATATGCTCATCAACCCACAAAAGTAGGGAAACATACTGCAATACTTTCCTTCTTCAGTCCACTGTGTTACTGTCTGCTTTACAGTCAGGATAAATCTAGAGAGGCTGATGAGTAGCTGTGATTATTCAGTCAGCGATTATTATTAACTAACTGTGAAGGGGTCAGTCAGTGGAGATTAGAAAGCTACTCAAAGGAAGAAAACAGGATTCATTTTTTGAATAATTCAGAGATTGCTATAAGTAGGCTATAAAGGGGTCATTCATCACAGAATAAAAAGCTGCTGAAGACCGCATGAACTTTTCTAAATTATTCAGTCAATATAGCTATACAGTAATGTACTGTACTGCAGTTAGCAATGTTGACTGAATCATTCAAAATATCCGTTTCATGCAACTTTTTAACAACTTCTATGCTGAATGAACTACTCTATATGACAGCATCAGATATAAACGTTTTTAAACACTGTACACACATTGCAGAGGAATTCTGATTCCAGTAGTGGTAGTTTTTGTAATACATGCAGTTTAGGCTTCTTTCAAGATTGATTAACAAATTTATATAACATAAATGTTCTCCTTTTTTGACTGGCTGAAGAATGGATCAAGGGCACAAAGGCAACCTTTTTAATGTCACTCTGTAACCTTCGGTGTACAACAGCAGTCAGGTAACATACGTTCTGAATTTCCCTCCGTGAACAAAGCACTGTTGGGAGTTAATGTGCTACACCACTATTCTACTGAATGAGGTATCTTAACAATTTGCATTAATCCTTCAAATAATATTTGATAAGCAGAATTATTTTTTAATATGTAGACGTAAGCTTAATTTAATGAAAAATGCTACAATTCATAGTTCCTGATTTAAAAACCTGAGCTTTGGAAATTTCTCTCCAGAACCAGTATACGTTAACCAGAAGGGATTTTAAAATGCTACTAAAACCATGACTACATTATAATGCAAAACCAGCTCCTCATATCCACTGTGCATTTTAAACAATACAAATTCTATATTTTATATCAATTTGCTTTCTAACAGTATACAGTTGCAGCCACATTCATTGTAAACAAGGGCAGATTAACGTTTGCGCTACTGATCTCGTGCCCAGGGCCCCAGCCAAATATGTGAGAAAACTCCCCATTGCACTGAAAAAACTGCATACAACAGCTGGATCGGTTTCATTTAAGTGTAATATATTGTGATATGATTTGCTTTATTATCAATGCAGTGAGTAAACAATCTATGGACCTATTTCTTCCTGTATTTAACTACACATCTGTATTTTAATGGGTGAAGAGGGGTGGGGTTGTGCAGCGAGTGTGGACAGCCCGGAATGTTCTTGGGGCCCAGGACCCCAAGAATGCATAATCCGGCTTGATTAAAATCTGAATTATCAAACCAATATCTTGAAACATGAACTGGTAACAGATGTTGAAATTTTTATCTACAGCAAATTTTTCCACAGCAGTTATAGTTTTTCTATGTAATAGGATAAAAGAATACAGGTCATTTATGTAAATGTGAAATAGTAGTGATTTCAACACCAGGCTCTGGGGAACCCCACTCCGTATGGATACAATCTTGACATAACTCCTTTAACAAATACTCATTGCTTTCTACCCTTCGCCCAGTTCCTTATACATTTTCAGTGTTCAGTCTGAATCCCTAGCTTTGAGTCAAACGATTACTCTATCATGATGGACTTTATCAAATGCCTTTTGCATTATGTCATAGGGCTTGCCACAGTCCACTTGGGATGTTGAGGAGTTTGGCAAAGCATGATCTTCCACTTCTAAATCCATGTTGGATATTGTTTAAGTAAGAACATAAGAAATAAGAGCAGGAGTACGCCATTTGGCCCCTCGAGCCTGCTTCGCCATTTAATAAGATCATGGCTGATCTGATCATGGACTCAGCTCCACTTCCCTGCCCGCTCCCCATAACCCTTTATTCCCATCGCTCAAAAATCTGTCCATCTCCACCTTAAATATATTCAATGACCCAGCCTCCACAGCTCTCTAGGGCAGAGAACGCCACAGATTTACGACCCTCTGAGAGAAGAAATTCCTCCTCATCTCAGTTTTAAATGGACAGCTCCTTATTCTGAAACTATGTCCCCTAGTTTTCGTTTCTCCAAGAGTGGAAATATCCTCTCTGCATCCACCCTGCCGAGCCCCCTCATTATCTTATATGTTTCGATAAGATCACCTCTCATTCTTCTGAACTCCAATGAGTAAAGGCCCAACCTACTCAACCTATCTTCATAAGTCAACCCCCTCATCTCCGGAATCAACCGAGTGAACCTTCTCTGAACAGCCTCCAATGCAAGTATATCCTCCCTTAAATAGGGAGACCAAAACTGTATGCAGTACTCCAGGTGTGGCCTCAACAATACTCTGTACAGGTTTAGCAGGACTTCTCTGCTTTTCTACTCTATCCCCCTTGCAATAAAGGCCAACATTCTATTTGCCTTCCTGATTACTTGCTGTACGTGCACACTAACTTTTTGTGTTTCATGCACAAGGAGCCCCAGGTCCCTCTGTACTGCAGCACTTTGCAATTTTTCTCCAAAAAATTATAATTTGCTGTTCTATTTTTTCTGCCAAAGAGAATAACCTCACATTTTCCACATTTTACTCCATCTGCCAAATTTTTGCCCACTCACTTAGCCTGCCTATGGGTTAAATTTTTCCCAGTATTTGCGGCTTTTTTTTTGAGCAGGCTGCTTTTTCTGGCAAATTCTGTTCCCAACAGTTTTTTGAGTAGGCTGCTTTTTTTGGTAACTTCGGTTACTGACAGTTTTAAAGTTCTAGATTTAAATCAAAATGTTAAACTAGATTTCACTATTCACAGCTTCTACTTACCCAATACTAACCAGAAATTCCTACTTTTTCCAAATTCCAGAATAAACCACTCTGTTTAACTCCACTCCGTTTAAGACCTCTCTGTGCAGATTTACAAGGCTATTATTATATAAATTCTCAAGTTTTCTCCAGCTAAGCAATTCAACTGTTTTACATGGAATGGGGATGAGACTACTGATGTAAGAACAAAAGAACCAGGAGCAGAAGTAGCCCATACGGCCCCTCGAGACTGCTCACACATTCAATAAGATCAGAGCTGATCTTCGACCTCAACTCCACTTACCCGCCTGATCCCCATATTCCTCGATTCCTTTAGAGTCCAAAAATTTATTGAGCTTAGTCTTCAATATACTCACAACTGAACATCCACAACCCTCTGAGGTAAAGAATTCCAAAGTTCCACAAACCTCTGAATGAAGAACTTTTAGGACTGAAGTCCTAAATGACTGACCCCTAATCCTGAGACTATGACCCCTAGACTCTCCAGCCAGGGGACAAAAACTCTCAGCATTTACCCTGTCAAGCCCTCTCAGAATCTTATATGTTTCAATGAGATAATCTCTTATTCTTCTAAACTCGAGACAGTATGTGTTCAATCTACTCAATCTCCTCATAGGACAAACCTCTCATCCCAGGAATCAAACTAATGAACCTTCGTTGCACCCCTTCTAAGGCAAGTATATCCTTCCTTAGGTATGGAGATCAAAACTGTACACAGCACTCCAGATGTGGTCTCACCAAAGCCCTGTATAATTGAAGCAAAATTTCCTTTCACTAGTACTCCAACCCCGTGCAATAAAGGCAATTTGCCTTCCTAATTGGTTGCTGTACCTACATGTTAACTTTGTGTGTTTTGTGTACAAGGGCACTCAAATCCCTCAGAACACCAACATATAATAGTTTCTCATCATTTAAAAAAATATTCATTTTTCTATTCTACTTACCAAAGTGAATAACCTCACATTTCCCCACATTATGCTCCATATGCCACATGGAGTGAGACTAATTGGATTGCTCTTCGAAAGAGCCGGCGCAGACTCGATGGGCCGAATGGCCTTCTTCTGCACTTTATAATTCTATGATTCTTGCCCACTCACTTAACATGTCTAGATCCCTTTGCCGACTCTTTGGCCGGAATTGTCTGGGGTCCGTACGGGCACGAGTGGAGGCCGATCAGGTGGGAAATTTTAAATAAGAACTTAAGAAATAGGAGCAGAAGTAGGCCATTCAGCCCCTTGAGCCTACACCGCCATTCAATAAGATCATGGCTGATCTTCTACTTGAACTGCACTTTCCTGCACTATCCCCACTTCCCTTGATTCCCCTAATATCCAAAAATCTATCAATCTCGGTCTTCAATATACTCAATGACTGAGCCTCCACAGCCCTCTGGGTTAGAAAATTCCAAAGATTGACCACCCACTGTGAGAAGCAATTTCTCCTCATCTCAGCCCTAAATGGCCGACCTCTTATTCTGAGACTGTGACCCCTGATTCTAGACTCCCCAGCCAGAGGAAACATCCTCCCTGCATCTACCCTCTCAAGCCCTGTAAAAATGTTGTATGTTTCAGTGAGATTACGTCTCATTCTTCGAAACTCCAGAGAATATAGGCCTAGACTATTCAATTTCTCCTCAAAGGACAATACTCCTATCGCAGGAATCAGTCTGGTGAACCTTTGTGCAATCCCTCAAAGGCAAGTATATCCTTCCTTAGGGAAGGAGAGAAAAACTGTACACAATACTCCAGATGTGGTCTCACCAGGGCCCTATATAATTGCAGTAAGATGTCTTTACTCTTATACTCAAATCCTCTTGTAATAAAGGCCAACATACCATTTGCTCTCTCAATTGCTTGCTGTACCTGCATGTTAACTTTCAGTGATTTGTGTACAAGGATACCCAGGTCCCTCTGAACACCAACATTTCCCAATCTCTCACCATTTAGAAAATACTCTGCTTTTCTATTTTGCCTACCAAAGTGGATAACTTCACATTTCTCTACATAATATTCCATTTGCCATGTTCTTAGCCTGTCTATATCCCCTTGAAGCCTCTTTGCATCCTCCTCACAACTTATAGTTATACAGGGTATTGGTGAGACCACACCTGGAAAACTGCGTGCAGTTTTGGTTTTCATATTTACGAAAGGATATTCTTGCTTTGGAGGCAGTTCAGAGAAGGTTCACTAGGTTGATTCCGGAGATGAGGAGGATGACTGATGAGGAAAGGTTGCGTAGATTGGGCCTCTACTCAGTGGAATTCAGAAAAATGAGAAGTGATCTTATCGAAATGTATAAGATTATGAGGGGGCTTGGTGGATGCAGAGAGGATGTTTCTGCTGATAGGGGAGACTAGAACTAGAGGGCATAATAGAATAAGGGGCAGCCCATTTAAAACTGAGATAAGGAGAAATTCCTTCTCTCAGAGTGTTGTAAATCTGTGGAAGTCGCTGCCTCAGAGAGCTGTGGAAGCTGGGACATTGACTAAATTTAAGACAGAAATAGACAGTTTCTTAAACGAAAAGGGAATAAGGGGTTATGGGGAGCGGGCAGGGAAGTGGACCTGAGTCCATGATCGGACCAGCCATGATCGTATTAAATGGCGGAGCAGGCTCGAGGGGTCGTATGGCCTACTTTTGCTTCTATTTCTTATGTTCTTATGTTCTTACATTCCCACCTAGCTTTGTGTCATCAGTAAACTAGATTATGAATAGCTGAGGCCCAAGCACTGATCCTTGTGGTACTCCACGAGTTACAGCCTGCCAATATCTTGCAGTGGGTCGGGAACCATCTTTTTCACCCTGCTTTTCAAATTTCCCTGGATGAACACGGATATCACACAGCTCAGGAACTACATCTGTGAGCCTGAGGCAGTAGTTCAGTGGCCATTGATCCACCTCATTAGAGTACAGAATGGAGGAGGAGGAGGAGGAGCAGGAGGAACCTGCAGTCCAGATCCCACCAGCACTTGAGCATATTGCTGCTCTGGAGGCCAGGGATAGGCTCATCATGGCTAGATATACTTACACCCATATAGCTGCCACATGCTGCGCCAGGTTGGCACCTCCTCCCCACGCATCACCATAAAGCATTCCTACAATGACCAAAACATTCCTTTCACACTGACCACCCTTGCTGGACATTATTTCTGACCATTCACTCCAACTCACTAAGCCACTTCCAAAGATTGCACACAAATTTGTCCATTGAAAGTGGTGAAAATAAAGATTTTGATCTGTGACATCACAGTAACGGAAACTTTACAGAAACATTTAATAAAACACCCAAGTGGCTACCCTTGTGAATCTACTTGTGTTTCATCTTTCTCTTATGAGTGTTTCTATGAGGTGCTACCCCTGTGGCTTCAGCAGTGGTAGAGGCAGCCTGCTCACTTCCCTGCTGCGACTGCACAGACACTTTTGGCGGGCGTCCTCTGGATTTTGGAGCCTGTGATAGACCCACCAAAGTCTGCTCCTCCTGAGACTATGTCGGACAGACTCGGCCTTCATGATCTGAGAAGGCATTTGGGGCTCTGACTGAAGGGAGAGCAATGGGGGAGAAGTGTTGTGCTTTGAGAGGTGCCCCAAATTGCATATCCCCTCGCACCATCATCCCTCTCATGGCCCACTTGCACTTCCGTGCTATCAAGGAACGGGAGAGCACCTTGCTGTACAGCAGTAGGGCCATGAGGACCCACTTCAACAGTGACATCTCTCCTAGAGAGCACATCTATGAGCTTCTGCCATGTATTCTCCATAGAAAGCCATCTATTCTCCATAGAGACAATGTGCTCTGTGAGTGGCACATTAGCTGCTCCATTCAGGTGGCCATCTTATCCATGGAAGAGCTACAGTCGCCATCGCTTGCGACACGGTGGTGCTCATGTCGGAGATGGACTCCTCCATTCTCTGGACATTTGCAGACAGCGCGGTCGCAAAACCTGTCAAAGCCTCTAGACTTCCAGGATCATCTTATTTTTGGATGGTCCCCGAGGCTCAGTGTCTGCATGCAGCTGAGCAGAGCTGGAAGCGTCCTGCACCTTCCGGTGAGGAGTTTCCACTGCTGTCCATCTCCACCATCTGCTCTTGCTCACTTGCGAGTTATGAGACACCAGGAGACAACTGTACTCTATCCCGCATGAGACCTACCAAGGTGCAAGTATCTGCGCTGGTATTGAGTGCAGTTATGTCTGGTGACAGTGCACTCTCAGAGGCTGGAGGCTGCTCTGAGGAGTCATCTTCCTCTCCCTCCTGGGCAGTAGCGAGGGGGGGGGGCTCTTGATGGACCTGCCAGAGACTAAAGAGATGAGTTATATCATATGAAGAATGGGTATAGATACCATTATGCACATGATGAACATTCACTGGCTGTTGCCATCAGTCCCTATGTGAGTGACTGCTGTATGCCATGTAGCTGTAAGAGATGTAATTCAGTCACCAAATTGCTGAGATGTCCCCCTCTCTCTGTCTTCCACTTCCAGCTGCTCAGCAACACTAGAGACTTCTAAGGCAGCCTCCTCTGCTCAGGGTGGCCAATGATGGGTGCCACCTCTGGTTCTCTCCCTCTCCCTCTTATTGTAGGCTATCTTTTCCTGCAAGGAGGGAAAGAAGAAAAAGTTGAGTGAGTGTGATAGAATAAGTGTAAGGAATGAATAGATTACATCTGTAGAGGGTGATTATGAGGTGGCAATGCCAAGTGTCCTCCTTTCGTGTTGTTAGTTGCTATGAGGGTGAGTGTGAGTGGTGGGTAGTCAGATGGGGATGTGATAATGTAGTGAGAGAGAGAGGGATGCTTGGGCATGCAAAGTATGTTGGTGTGAGTAAGGATGTGCAGGAGCAGAGTTGGTAAGGCCGAGTGCTGGCGATGTGATAAGAGACGCAGAAGGATAAAGTTGAGTGTCACTTTGCACTCACCTTTCCTGATCTAATGAGATCATTGAAGCATTTGTGGCACTGCATCCAGGACCTTCTGACCACCTTCCTCTGCTATTTGGAGCCAGGCTCTATTTGTCACCTGGGTCTGCCCATTCGAAGGGACTCTTTGTATCAGTCAAATTGTGCAGTGTGCTACACACTCCTAGATGAACCTTCAAATGCAATGTGGCCATGGCTCCATTAAATATCCTGGCTGAAAACACGTCATCACTGATGTCATCAGACCCGCACCATTTTACAGGGCTGGGTAATGCGCAGGGTGGCCGTAAAAGGCTCCATTAAGTCAATCTCAGGAGTATGGTAGGGGAAGGGAGGGAAGCAGCAGAGACAGCTGAACGGATGGTCTCAATACTTGTAACAAAAAAGTCCATGAGCTCCTTGCACTTATTGTTGGAGGTGAGGGAGGAGGAAGCAGAGGAGGCTGGTTTGAAAAGATAGTCCCTTCATCTAAGTCATTGATGTTAATTGTAAATAGCTGAGGCACAGCACTGATCCTTACAGCACCCCACTAAACAGCTTGACAATGTGCAAATGATCCGTTTATTCCTACTCGCTGTTTTCTGTCCTTTGAGGAATCCCCTATCCATGCTAATATATTAACCCCAACCCCAGGAGCCCTTACCTTGTGTAGCAACCTTTGATGTGCTCCTTATCGAATGCCTTTTGAAAATCAAAATATACTACATCAACTGGTTCCGCTTTATCTACCTTGCTAGTTACATCTTCAAAAAACTCGAATAGATTTGTCAAACACGATTTCCCTTTTATAAAACCATGCTGACTCTGCCTAATCATATTATGATTTTCCCACATTACAAGTGACTACACTCCAAAAGTACTTCATTGGTTGTAAAGTGCTTTGAGACATTCGGTGACCGTGAAAGGCGCTATATAAATACAAGTCTTTCTTTTCTTTTTTTCTAAGTGCCCGTTACCACTTCCTTAATAATGGTTTCCAGTATTTTCCCGACAACAGATGTTAGGCTCACTGGCCTGCAGTGCCCGGTTTTCGCTCTCCCTCCTTTCTCGAACAGCAGGGTTACATTTGCTACCTCCCAATCCACAGGGACCATTCCAGAATCTGGGGAATTTTGAAGATCACAACCACTGCATCCACTATCTCTGCAGCCACCTCTTTTACAACCTTAGGATGCAAGTCCTGGGGTTTTGTCAGCTTTTAGTCCCATTAATTTCCTTAGTACTTTTACTTTACTAATATTAATTACTTTAAGTTCCTCACTCTCATTAGATCCTTGGTTCCCCACTATTTCTGATATGTTTTTGTGTCTTTAATGTGAAGAAAGATACAAAATATTTTTTTAACATCTCTGCCATTTCGTTATTCCCTATTATAATTTCTCCTGTCTCAGCCTCTAAGGGACCAACGTTTATTTTCGCTACTCTCTTCCTTTTTACATACTTGTATAAGTTCTCAGAAACTCTTTTTATATTTCTTGCAAGTTTACTCTCATATTCTATTTTCTCCTTCTTTATCAATCCTTTGGTCATCCTTTGCTGGTTTCTAAAACTCTCCCAATCCTCAGGCTTACTACTCTTCTTGGCAACATTATAAGCCTCTTCTTTTAATCGAATACTATCCTTAGATAGGCATGGATGGATCATTTTTCTCATGGAGCTCTTATTTCTCAATGGAATGTATATTTGGTGAGAATTATGATATCTTTCTTGAAACGGACTGACACCTGCAAATGAACTGGAAGCTACCGGAAGCTGCGCAGAAGCATTCTGCGCATAACTGCCAGATCACAAATTTTTAAAATAACCTTCACAACAGACGGAAGTCTGCGTAAAAGACAACTCTAGCGTTTTTTTCCCTTGTTGGAAATAATTTTATTATAAAGAAATGTAAATAAAATTAAAAACGCACATCATTTTCCCATTAGCAATTTGATTTATAAACACGCGATTAAAAAATAAATACTAAGTGATCGGGCTATTTTTTTTTTCCTCCGAATCACCTGGTTTTCTGAGTTCGAAAAGAAACTCCTTGAAATTGTATCACTTCCATTGAGTGATCAGCTCAGGTCGGATGTTGACAGCGGATTCAGACTCTATTGAGTTACAATGAGCTGGTTAATTTCAGGTTGATATTGAATGCTGTGCGATGGCTCCTAGCAACAGGGAACGCGCATTATCAGGGTGCATAATGGTAATCAGGCAATGTATAAAACGGAGTGGAAAAATATCCGTCACCCATTCTTCTAGAGGATAGACATTTCTCTAAATCAACTTTTTTATTCCTTATTTTAGGAAGACCGGCTGCAACAAACAAAAAATAACACTGGACCTGCACATGTGTAACTACTTCCAGTCCGTTGGCAGAAGTTGGGTCGTTCTTTAAATGTTCTCTATTGCTTATCTACCATCGTAACTTTTAATCTAATTTCCCAATCTACCTTAGCCAACTTGCCCCATATACCTATGTAATTAGTCTAATTTAAGTTTAATATTCTAGTTTCAGATTTAAGTACATCGCTCTCAGACTCAATTAAATTCTGTCATAATATGATCATTCTTCCCCAGAGGATTCCTTATTGACCCAGTCTCATCACACGACAGGATCTAAAATAGCCTCTTCCATGGTTGCTTCCACTATATATTATTCCAGGAAACTGTCTCAAATGCATTACATTAAATCATCCTCCAAACTACTTTTGCCAATTTGATTTGTCCAATCTATAAGATTAAATTCCCTCATGATTATTGCATTACCTTTGTTACAAGCTACTCTTATTTCTTGATTAATACTCTGCCCAGAAGTATAGCGTCTGTTAGTGGCCGATAAATTACTCCCACGAGTGTGTAGATGCCCAACTCAATTTTAACCCATGCTCATTACAGTGCCCCCATTTCCAACTTACTGGTAATCCACAGTGTAAAGTCACTGCCTGACAATGGTTGTTTGTGCCTCACAAGTTTCCGTCTTAATCTTTTTCGGAATCGGGGATCAATACGAACTATCCCTGTTGATTTGTTTGTTTTGAACCCTTTCAATTGTCTAGAACTTTTTTCTTATTCGTTCATGTGAAGTGGGCGACGCTGGCAAGACAAGCAGTTATTGTTTATCCCTAATTGCCCTTGAGAAGGTGGTGGTGAGCCACCTTCTTGAACCACTGCAGTCAATATGGTGAAGGTACTCCCATAGTGCTATTAGGGAGATATTTTGACCCAGCAACAATGAAAGAACGCAGATATGTTTCCATGTCAGGATGTTATGTGACTTGGAGGGAAACTTGGAGCTGGTGGTGTTCCTACACGCCTGCTGCCCTTCTCCTTCTTTATGGCTCGGGGATGTGGACTATATACAGTCGACACCTCAAAACGCCGAAGAAGTACCACCAGCTTTGCCTCCGCCAGATCCTGCAAATCCATTGGCAGGATAGACGCACCAACATAAGCGTTCTCGCTCAGGCCAACATCCCCAGCAGCGAAGCATTTACCATGCTCGATCAGCTCCGTTGGTCGGGCAGCATCGTTCACATGCCCGACACGAGACTCACAAAGTAAGCACTCTACGCGGAGCTTCGACACGGCAAGCGAGCCCCAGGTGAGCAGAGGAAACGCTTCAAGGTCACCCCCAAAGCCTCCTTGATAAAGTGCAACATCCCCACCGACACCTGGGAATCCCTGGCCCACGACCGCTTAAAGTGAAGGAAGAGCAACCAGGAGGGCGTTGAGCACCTCGAGTTCAATCGCCGAGAGCAAGCAGAAATCAAGCATCGACTGCGGAAGGAACGCATGTCAATCCAGGCTCCCCGCCCACCCTTTCCTTCAACCACTATCTGCCCCACCTGTGACAGAGACTGGAGTTCCTGCATTGGACTCTTCAGTCACCTGAGAACTCACTTTTAGAGTGGAAGCAAGTCATCCTCGACTCCGAGGGACTGCCTATGATGATGATGAGGATGGTAGAGGTCGCTGGCTTGGGATGTGCTGTCGAAGAAGTCTTAGCGAGTTGCTGCAGTGCATCTTGTAAATGGGGGGAGTGAATATTGTGGTGGTGGGGTGCCAATCAAGTGGACTGCATTATCCTGGATGGTGTTGAGCTTCTTGAGTGTTGTTGGAGCTGCACTCATCCAAATAAATGGAGAGTATTCCATCACACTCCTGACTTGTGTCTTGTAGATGGGGGAAAGGCCTTTAGGAGTCAGGAGGTGAGACACTGCTGTAGAATACCCAGCCTCTGACCTGCTCTTGAGGCCAAGCATTTATGTGGCTCGTCCTGTTAAGTTTCTGGTCAATGGTGACCCACAGGATGTTGATGGTGGGTGATTCGGCAATGGTAATGTCATTGAATGTCAAGGGGTGGTTGTTAGACACTCTCTTGTTCAGTACTGTGTGGCACTTGTGTGGTGCAAATGTTATTTGCCACTTATCAGCCCAAGTCTGAATGTTGTTCAGGTCTTGCTGCATGCGGGCATGGACTGCTTCATTATCTGAGGAGTTGCGACTGGAACTGAACACTGTGAAATCATCAGCGAACATCCCCACTTCTGACCTTATGATGGAGGGACAGTCATTGATGAAGCAGCTGAAGATGCTTGGGCCTAGGACATTGCCCTGAGGAACTCCTGCAGTGGTGTCCTGGGGCTGAGATGATTGGCCTCCAACAACCACAACCATCCTCCTTTGTATGAGGTATGACTCCAGCTAATAGAGATGTTTCTCCCTGATTCCCATTGATTTCAATTTTACTAGGTGATGCCAGTCCCAGTCAAATGCTGCCTTGATGTCAAAGTCAGTCACTCTCACCTCACCTCTGGAATTCAGCTCTTTTTTCATGTTTGGATCAAGACTTCCATGACAACAATCATCAACACATGTACTGAATGCCATTGTGTCAGCTGTGGCTCAGTTGGTAGCACCCTTGCCTCTGAATCAGAAGTTTGAGGGTTCAAGTCCCACTCCAGAAACTTGAGCACAAAAATCTAGGCTGACATTCCAGTGCAGTACTCATCTTTTGGATGAGATGCTAAACCGAGGCCCCATCTGCTCTCTCAGGTGGACATAAAAGATCCCATGACACTATTTCGAAACAGGGCAGGGGAATTATACCCGGTATGCTGGCCAACATCAATAAAAAACAGAATATCTGGTCATTATTCCATTGCCGTTTGTGTGAGCTTGCTGTGCCCAAATTGCCTGCCATATTTGTTACTTTGCAACACTGACTATACTTGAAAAAGAAAAGTACTTCATTGGCTGTAAAATGCTTTGGGACGTCCGATGGTCGTGAAAGACGCTTTATTTCTTTCTATACCGTTGCTAATTAAAGCATTGCCTCTATGGATCCATCCATACAACAAGACCCATGAATTATACTGCATTTCTCCACAACTATCTTATTTTACCCCACTCCAAATGAAATTTGGGTCACCAGGCTACCCAAATTTTATCCAGTGTGTTCGGGGTCGACCGATTAAGGCTGTTTAATAGGTAAGCTTGGTGGGCAGCGAGGGAAACACTCCTGCTCCTCTTGGCCTACAAGCAGTGCAGTAAAGGCACTGACCTCCGGGATCTGGCCCTGCTCGCCTCCTTTGATCTGCGTGTTTCCCGAATCCTGGGAAACACGGACTACAGAAGTTAAAAATAAAACATTAGTTAAAATGGAGGCACGCAGTCTCCTTGACATATTTTACTGATCGACCCATCTCCTGAGAGCAGATTGGTCACTCCGCTCCCGACCTCACCATCCCTTGACACATCTCCGGTGTACCAGAAGTGGACAGGTTGGAGGCAGGTTTCCTGTTTTTTAATCCACTGCCTCCCCACCTTAATCTCTACCTTTAAAATCTTTCTCAAGGTTCATCTCTTTGACCAAGCTTTCAATCTCCTCATCCCTCTCTTCGACGTAGCATCTGTTTTCCTTACATCTATTTGTGAAGTGCCTGGGGACATTTTTTTAGATTAACAGCACTATATACCGTAAGGTCCTATTGAAAGAAAAACTACAACGGCCTTTTAGTTCAATCAATCAACATACCCCAGGACTTTCTTTATTAGTCCGGTAAACTGAGCCAAAACATTGTGAATAGCTCAGGCTAATATAATAAAATTCACTGCACCCAGTGCAAAGATAATGAACTTGTAAAATGATACTAATACAAATTATGTAAAAACTATACTCAAAATTTAGATTAAAAGAAAAGTGATGGCATCAGAATAAAACATTCACTTTAAAATTCTGAAATCTGTTGAACAGAATACTGCTTGTAATGGTAAACCCTACTAAATGATACAAAACACGTTTACAGTACATTTACAGAAAATGTTGCTAGATGCAGTCCACATGAGTATCAAATGGTAAATTACTGTCAACAACAACTTGTATTTAAATGGCGCCTTTAATGCAGTAAAATGTCCCAAGGCGCTTCACAGGAGTATTATAAGACAAAAATTTGACACCGAGCTACATAAGGAGAAATTAGGGCAGGTGACCAAAGAGGTAGGATTTAAGGAGTGTCTTAAAGGAGGAAAGAGAGCTAGAGAGGCGGAGAGGTTTAGGCAGAGAATTACAGAGCTTAGGGCCTAGGCAACAGAAGGCACGACCACCAATGGTCGAGTGATTATAATCAGGGATGCTCAAGGGGATAGAATTAGAGGAGTGCTTATATCACGGACGATTGTGGAGCTGGAGGAGATTCATCATCATCATAGGCAGTCCCTCGAAATCGAGGAAGACTTGCTTCCACTCTAAAAGTGAGTTCTCAGGTGACTGTATAGTCCAATATGGGAATTACAGTCTCTGTCACAGGTGGGACAGACATTCGTTGAAGGAAAGGGTGGGTGGGGAGTCTGGTTTGCCACACGATCCTTCCGCTGCCTGCGCTTGGTTTCTGCATGCTCTCGGCGATGAGACTCGAGATGTTCAGCGCCCTCCCGGATGCTCTTCCTCCACTTAGGGTGGTCTTTGGCCAGAGATTCCCAGGTGTCGGTGGGGATGTTGCACTTTATCAAGGAGGCTTTGAATGTGTCCTTGAAACATTTCCTCTGCCCACCTGGGGCTTGCTTGGCATGTAGGAGTTCCAAGCAGAGCGCTTGCTTTGGGAGTCTCGTGTCAGGCATGCGGACGATGTGGCCTGCCCAACGGAGTTGGTCGAGTGTGGTCAGTGCTTCAATGATGGGGATGTTAGCCTGAGCGAAAACACTGACATTGGTGCATCTAATCCTCCCAGTGGATTTGCAGGATCTTGCGGAGGCAGAACTGGTGGGACTTCTCCAACGCTTTGAGGTGTCTACTGGATATGGTCCACGTCTCTGAGCCATATAGGATGTTGGGTATCACTACTGCCCTGTAGACCAAAGAAATTATGGGGATTGGGAGGGACAAGGCCATAGAGGGATTTAAAAACGAGGATGAGAATTTTGAAATCGAGCGTTGCTTAATCGGGAGCCAATGTACGTCCGCGAGCACAGGGGTGATGGGTGAACAGGATTTGGTGCAAGTTAGGACATGGGCAGCCGAGTTTTGGATTTCCTCAAATTTACATAGGGTAGATCATGGGAGGCGAGCCAGGCATGCGTTGGAATAGTCAAGTCTAGAGGTAACAAAGGCATGGATGAGGGTTTCAGCAGCAGATGAGATGAGGCAAGGGCGGGGACGGGCGATGTTAAGAAAGACTTGCATTTATATAGCGCCTATAGAAGCAGCAAGTGTTCCAGCACCCTGAAGGATAAAAAATAAAGAAAGTCTTGAATTTATACAGCGTTTTCCACGACCACCGGATGTCTCAGAGCGCTTTACAGCCAATGAAGTACTTTTGGAGTGTAGTCACTGTTGTAATGTGGGAAACGCGGCAGCCAACTTGCACACAGCAAGCTCGCACAAACAGCAATATGATAATGACCAGATCATCTGTTTTTGTTATGTTGATTGAGGGATAAATATTGGCCAGGACACCTGCTCTTCTTCGAAATAGTGCCATGGGATCTTTTACATCCACCTGAGAGGGCAGACGGGACCTCGGTTTAACGTCTCATCCAAAAGATGGCACCTCCGACAGTGCAGCACTCCTTCAGCACTGCACTGAAGTGTCAGCCGAGATTTATGTGCTCAAGGTATCTAAGGGTTAAGTCATGGCAGGAGAGCTCGGTCAGGTGATATGCTCCTCCTGTGCCATGTGGGAACTCAGGGACGCTTCCGGTGTCCCTGACGACTACGTGTGTGAGAAGTGTATCCGCCTCCATCTCCTGACGGACCGCGTTGCGGAATTGGAGCTGAGGGTGGATTCACTCTGGAGCATCCACGATGCTGAGAATTACATAAGTGGCACGTGTAGTGAGTTGGTCTTACCGCATGAGAAGGATCCACAGCCAGCTAGGGAATGGAAGACCAGCAGGAAGACTAGTACAAAGAAGGTAGTGCAGGGGTCCCATATGGTCATTCCCCTGCAAAACAGATACACTGCTTTGAGTGCTGTTGAGGGAGATGACTCATCAGGGGAGAGCAGCAGCAGCCAAGTTCATGGCACAGTGGCTGGCTCTGTTGTACAGGAGGGCATAAAAAAAGAGTGGGAGAGCGATAGTGATAGGGGATTCAATCATAAGGGGAATAGATAGGCGTTTCTGCGGCCGCAATCGAGACTCCAGGATGGTATGTTGCCTCCGTGGTGCAAGGGTCAAGGATGTCTCCGAGCAAGTGCAGGACATTCTAAAAAGGGAGGGAAAACAGCCAGTTGTCGTGGTGCACATTGGTACCAACGACATAGGTAAAAAAAGGGATGAGGTCCTACGAGATGAATTTAAGGAGCTAGGAGCTAAATTAAAAAGTAGGACCTCAAAAGTAGTAATCTCGGGATTGCTACCAGTGCCACGTGCTAGTCAGAGTAGGAATCGCAGGATAGCACAGATGAATACGTGGCTTGAGCAGTGGTGCAACAGGGAGGGATTCAAATTCGTGGGTCATTGGAACAGGTTCTGGGGGAGGTGGGACCAATACAAACTGGATGGTCTGCACTTGGGCAGGACCAGAACCAATGTCCTAGGGGGAGTGTTTGCTAGTGCTGTTGGTGAGGAGTTAAACTAATATGGCAGGGGGATGGGAACCAATACAGGGAGACAGAAAAAAAGACAGAAAAGAGATGAGTAAAAGTGGAGGGCAGAGAAACCAAAGGCAAGAAACAAAAAGGGCCACTGAATATAAAAGGGCTGCAAGAGGGGTCAAAACTAAAAATCATGGTTTAAAAACTAGGATGAAAACACTCTACCTAAATGCACGCAGCATTCGAAATAAAGTAAATGAGTTGACGGCTAAATCATTACAAATGGGTATGATTTGGTGGCCATTACAGAAACATGGTTGCAAGAATGCCAAGACTGGGAATTAAACATACAGGGGTATCTGACGATTCAGAAAGATAGGCAAGAAGGGAAAGGAGTGGGGTAGCTCTGTTAATAAAAGATGATATCAGGGCAGTTGTGAGGGATGATATTGGCTCCAATGAACAAAATGTTGAGTCATTGTGGGTGGAGATTAGAGATAGTAAGGGGAAAAAGTCACTGGTCGGCGTAGTTTATAGGCCCCCAAATAATAACTTCACGGTGGGGCGGGCAATAATCAAGGGAATAATGGAGGCATGTGAAAAAGGAACGGCAGTAGTCATGGGGGATTTTAACCTCCATATCGATTGGTCAAATCAAATCGCACGGGGTAGTCTGGAGGAGGAATTCATAGAATGCATACGGGATTGTTTCTTAGAACAGTATGTAACAGAACCTACAAGGGAGCAAGCTATCTTAGATCTGGTCCTGTGTAATGAGACAGGAAGAATAAACAATCTCCTAGTAAAAGATCCTCTCGGAATGAGTGATCACAATATGGTTAAATTTGTAATACAGATTGAGGATGAGGAAGTTGTGTCAGAAACGAGTGTACTATGCTTAAACAAAGGGGACTACAGTGGGATGAGGTCAGAGTTGGCTAAAGTAGACTGGAAACAAGGACTAAATGGTGGCACAATTGAGGAACAGTGGAGGACTTTTAAGGAGCTCTTTCATAGTGCGCAACAAAAATATATTCCAGTGAAAAAGAAGGGCGGCAAGAGAAGGGATAACCAGCCATGGATAACCAAAGAAATAAAGGAAAGTATCAAATCAAAGACCAATGCGTATAAGGTGGCCAAGGTTAGTGGGAAACTAGAGGATTGGGAAAATTTTAAGCAACAGCAAAGAATGACTAAAAAAGCAATAAAGAAAGGGAAGCTAGATTACGAAGGTAAACTTGCGCAAAACATAAAAACAGATAGTAAAAGCTTTTACAGATATATAAAACGGAAAAGAGTGACTAAAGTAAATGTTGGTCCCTTAGAAGATGAGAAGGGGGATTTAATAATGGGAAATGTGGAAATGGCTGAGACCTTAAACAATTATTTTGCTTCCGTATTCACAGTGGAAGACACAAAAACCATGCCAAAATTTGCAGGCCACAGGAATGTGGGAAGGGAGGACCTGGAGACAATCACTATCACTAGGGGGGTAGTGCTGGACAGGCTAATGGGACTGAAGGTAGACAAGTCCCCTGATCCTGATGAAATGCATCCCAGGGTATTAAAAGAGATGGCGGAAGTTATAGCAGATGCATTCGTTATAATCTACCAAAATTCTCTGGACTCTGGGGAGGTACCAGCGGATTGGAAAGCAGCTAATGTAACGCCTCTGTTTAAAAAAGCGGGCAAGCAAAAGGCAGGTAACTATAGACCGGTTAGTTTAACATCTGTAGTGGGGAAAATGCTTGAAACTATCATTAAGGAAGAAATAGCGGGACATCTAGATAGGAATAGTGCAATCAAGCAGACGCAGTATGGATTCATGAAAGGGAAATCATGTTTAACTAACTTACTGGAATTCTTTGAGGATATAACGAGCATGGTGGATAGAGGTGTACCGATGGATGTGGTGTATTTAGATTTCCAAAAGGCATTCGATAAGGTGCCACACAAAAGGTTACTGCAGAAGATAAAGGTACGCGGAGTCAGAGGAAATGTATTAGCATGGATAGAGAATTGGCTGGTGAACAGAAAGCAGAGAGTCGGGATAAATGGGTCCTTTTCCAGTTGGAAATCAGTGGTTAGTGGTGTGCCACAGGGACCAGTGCTGGGACCACAACTGTTTACAAAACACATCGATGACCTGGAAGAGGGGACAGAGTGTAGTGTAACAAAATTTGCAGATGACACTAAAATTAGTGGGAAAGCGGGTTGTGTAGAGGACTCAGAGAGGCTGCAAAGAGATTTGGATAGGTTAAGCGAATGAGCTAAGGTTTGGCAGATGGAATACAATGTCGGAAAGTGTGAGGTCATCCACCTTGGGAAAAAAAACAGTAAAAGGGAATATTATTTGAATGGGGAGAAATTACAACATGCTGTGGTGCAGAGGGACCTGGGGGTCCTTGTGCATGAATCCCAAAAGGTTAGTTTGCAGGTGCAGCAGGTAATCAGGAAGGCAAATGGAATGTTGGCCATCATTGCGAGAGGGATGGAGTACAAAAGCAGGGAGGTCTTGCTGCAACTGTATAAGGTATTGGTAAGGCCGCACCTGGAGTACTGCGTGCAGTTTTGGTCACCTTACTTAAGGAAGGATATACTAGCTTTGGAAGGGGTACAGAGACGATTCACTAGGCTGATTCCAGAAATGAGGGAGTTACCTTATGATGATAGATTGAGTAGACTGGGTCTTTACTCCTTGGAGTTCAGAAGGATGAGGGGTGATCTTATAGAAACATTTAAAATCATGAAAGGGATGGACAAGATAGAGGCAGAGAGGTTGTTTCCATTGGTAGGGGAGACTAGAACTAGGGGGCACAGCCTCAAAATACGGAGGAGCCAATTTAAAACCGAGTTGAGAAAGAATTTCTTCTCCCAGAGGGTTGTGAATCTGTGGAATTCTCTGCCCAAGGAAGCAGTTGAGGCTAGCTCATTGAATGTTTTCAAGTCAAAGATAGATAGATTTTTAACCAATAAGGGAATTAAGGGTTACGGGGAGAGGGCGGGTAAGTGGAGCTGAGTCCACGACCAGATCAGCCATGATCTTATTGAATGGCGGAGCGGGCTCGAGGGGCTAGATGGCCTACTCCTGTTCCTAATTCTTATGTTCTTATGTTCTAAGTTGCTGGAGTGGGACTTTAACCCACAACCTTCTGACTCAGAGGCAAGTGTGCTATCCACTGAGCCACAGCTGACACTCTGTTACGGAGGTAGAAATAGGCGGTCTAAGTTATGTCACAGATATGTGTTTAGAAGCATATTTCATGGTCAACTATGACAGCAAGGTTGCGTGCGAACAGTGTGGTTCAGAGGGAGCGGGATAGAGGCAGTGACGAGAAAACGGAGTTTGTTTTGGGGACTGAAAACAATGGCTTCGGTCTTCCCCAATATTAAATTGGAGAAAATTACTGCTCATCCAGAACTGGATGTTAGACAAGCAACCTAACAATTTAAAGACCGAGGAGGGGGTGAAGAAAAGTGGTGGTGAGGTAGAGCTGGGTATCGTCAACGTACATGTGAAAACTGATTCTGTGTTTCTGGACGATGTCGCCAAGGGGCAGCATGCAAATGAGAAATAGGAGGGTGCCAAGGACAGATTCTTGGGGGACACCAGAGGTAACGATGCGGGAGCGGGAAGAGAACCATTGCAGGTGATTCTCTGGTTACGATTAGATAGATAAGAATGGAACCAGTCGAGTGTAATCCGCCCAGCTGGACGATGGTGGGAGGCGTTGGAAAAGGATGGAGTGGTCAACAGTGTCTTTCGATTAGGTACTCTACAGCCTTCTGGACTCGACATCGAGTTCAACAATTACAGACCATAACCTCTGCCCCTATTTTTTCACATGGTAGCCGATTCTACCATTCCCATTTACACCTCTTCTAGACTCATCTTTGTTTCTTTACTTGTCCCATTACCATCTTCTTTTGCCTTGCACCATCATTCCTTTCGTCTTTTAATCTCTCCTCCCTTCCATCCTATCATCATCTTGCTGTTCTTTCCTCCCCTCCCCGCTTTCCTTGCCTCTGCACTTGCGTAAAATCTGTTAAATCTCTAACTTTTTCTAGTTCTGATGAAAATTCATCAAACTGAAACGTTAACTCTGTTTCTCTCTCCACAGATGTTGCCAGATCTGCTGAGTACTTCCAGCATTTTAAGCCTGAAAAAGAAGTTGGGTTGCCAGCAGTTTGGCGGGAACAGGGTCGAGGGAGCAGGAAGCGAATCTCCTAGACAAGCTAAGCACAGAGAGATCATGATGGGAGATCAGAGAGAAACTGGAGAAAGATGTGAGTTCAGGGCTCGGCCAGGGTGGAACCTTAGAGGAAGTTTGGCCCACTGGGCTAGGGGAAGGAAGGGTAGTGGCAAAGGCAGCTGAACAGAGAGTCTTAATCTTAGAGACAAAGAAGTCCATGAGCTCCTCAAACTTATTGTCAAAGGTGAGGGTGCAGGAGACTGGGGAGAGGGGTTTCAGAAGACGGTTAGCAGTGGAGAATAGAAGCCGGGGTTTTTATTTGCATTCTAAAATGAAATTAGTCATTGATTCCAAACTGAATCTAACAAATGTCAAAAGCCTTTCTTCTCAAGTTGCAAATTACCACAGCTTCATGTTCGAAATTACTGACAACTCCACATACCTCCATGTTCCTCTCCATTACTATTGTTTATTTCAGCCATTTCACAGCCGTCTAAATCTGATTCACCATCCAAATCAATGACGCCCTCTGCTGACATTACCAATTCATCTTTCTGTAGATAACAAAAACAATTAAGTTAGTGGTCACATATCTTTTCTACAAAAGTATTCTTTATCTAAAATAGTGCAACAATTATGTTCTGTTTGAGCAGAAATCAGCTAGTCAACCTTAACCTTGGTGTAAAAACAGAAAATGCTGGAAATCTCAGGGGGTCAGGCAGCATCTGTGGAGAGAAGCAGAGTTATTGTTTCGGATCGATGGCCCTCCGTCAGAACTGGTGAATGTTCGAATCAACAAATTCTTAAGGAGCACTAAAAGGGGGAGGGGAGGAAAGAACAAAAGGGAAGGTCTGTGAGAGGGTGCAAGACAGGAGAGATTTGAGAAACAAAAGGGATGATGGGCCGACTTGAGATGGTAATAGCAGAAGTTAGAAAAAGATTAGTTGAGATAGGGAGTGAATGGCAGCATAATTATTAGCTGCCATGGGAAACACACAGAGAAAAAATACACCAGAGAAAAATATGGGCAGAGGTTATAGTCTGAAATTGTTGAACTCGATGTTGAGTCCAGAAGGCTCTAAAGTGTCTGAACGAAAGAGGAGGTGCTGTTCCTCGAGCTTGCGTTGAGCTTCATTGGACAGTGCAAGAGTCCGAGGACAGAGATATCAGACTGGGAATGGAGGGGAGAATTAAAGTGACAGGCGACCAGAAGCTCGGGGTCACACGTACGGACTGAATGGAGGTGTTCGGCAAAGCGTCACCCAATCTGCGTTTGGTCTCCCCAATGTAGAGGAGACCACATCGCGAGCAGCGAATACAGTATACTAAATTGAAAGAAGTACAAGTAAATCGCTTTTTCACCTGGAAGGAGTATTTGGAGCCCTGGATAGTGGGAAGGGAGGAGGTAAAAGGGCAGGTGCAGCATCTCCTGCACTTGCACAGGAAGGTGAAGTGGGAAGGGGAGGGGATGCTGGGGAATGGACCAGGGTGTCGCGGAGGGAGCGGTCCCTTTGGAATGCTGGGGGGGGGGGATGGTGGAGTGGAAGCTGTGATTGGTGGTGGGATCGCGCTGGAGGTGGCGGAAATGGCGGAGGATGATCCGTTGAACATGGAGGCTGGTGGGGTGACAGGTGAGGCCAAGGGGAACCCTGTCATGGTTCTGAGAGGACAGGGAAGGGGTGAGAGCAGAAGTGCTGGAAATAGAACGGATACGGTTGAGGGCCATGTTAACCACGGTGGAGGGGAATCCTCGGTTGAGAAAAAAGGAAGATAAGTCAGAGGCATGAGTGTGGAAGGTGGTGTCGTCAGAGCAGATGCGACGGAGACGGAGAAACTGGGAGAATGAAATGGAGTCCTTACAGGATGCGAAATGGCGACAGAGAAGTCGAGGAAGGGAAGGGAAGAGACTGAGATGGACCATATGAAGGTGAGGGAAGGGTGGAAGTTGGATGCAAAGTGAATGAAATTTTCCAGTTCCGGGTGAGAGCAGGAAATGGCACCGATACAGTCATCAATGTATCAGAAAAAGAGGTGAGGGAGGGGACCCGAGTAGGACTGGAACAAAGAATGTTCCACAGATTCCACGAAAAGGCAGGCATAACCTAGGACCCATGCGGGTTAGAAATATAGAAACATACAAAATAGGTGCAGGAGTAGGCCATTTGGCCATTTGAGCGTGCACCACCATTCAATATGATCATTGGCTGATCATGCAACTTCAGTACCACATTCCTGCTTTCTCTCCATGCCCCTTGATCCCTCAAGCCGTAAGGGCCACATCTAATTCTCTTTTGAATACATCTAACAAACTGGCCTCAACAACTTTCTGTGGTATAGAATACCACAGGTTCACAATTCTCTGATTGAAGAAGTTTCTCCTCATCTCGTTTCTAAATGGCTTACCCCTTATCCTTAGACTGTGACCCCTGGTTCTGGACTTCCCCAACATCGGGTACATTCTTCCTGCATCTAACCTGTCCAATCTCATCAGAATTTTATATGTTTCGATGAGATCCCCTCTCATCGAAATTCCAGTGACTATAAGCCTAGTCAATCCAGTCTTTCTTCATATATCAGTCCTGCCATCCCGGGAATCAGTCTGGTGAACCTTCGCTGCACTCCCTCAATAGCAAGAATGTCCTTCCTCAGATTTGGAGACCAAAACTGTACACAATATTCAAGATGTGGCCTCACCAAGGCCCTGTACAACTGCAGTAAGACCTCCCTGCTCCTATACTCAAATCCTCTCGCTATGAAGGCCAACATGCCATTTGCCTTCTTCACCACATGCTGTACCTGCATGCCAACTTTCAATGACTGATGTACCATGACACCCAGGTCTCGTTGCACCTCCCCTTGTCTAGTCTGTCACCATTCAGATAATATTCTGCCTTCCTGTTTTTGCCACCAAAGTGGATAACCTCACATTTATCTACATGATACTACATCTGCCATGCACTTGCCCACTCACCTAACCTGTCCAAGTCACCCTGCAGCCTCTTAGCATCCTCCTCACAGCTCACACTGTCACTCAGCTTAGTGTCATCTGCAAACTTGGAGATATTACATACAATTCCTTTGTCTAAATCATTAATGTACATTGTAAATAGCTGGGGTCCCAGCACTGAGCCTTGTGGTACCCCACTAATCACTGCCTGCCATTCTGAGAAGGACCCATTTATTCCTACTCTTTGCTTCCTGTCTGCCAACCTGTTCTCTATCCACGTCAATACATTACCCCCAATACCATGTGCTTTAATTTTGCACATTAATCTCTTGTGTGAGACCTTGTCAAAAGCCTTTTGAAAGTCCACATACACCATATCCACTGGTTCTCCTTTGTCCACTCTACTAGTTACATTCTCAAAAAATTTGAGAAAATTTGTCAAGCATGATTTCCTGTTCATAAATCCATGCTAACTTGGTCCAATCCTGTCACTGCTCTCCAATTGCGCTGCTATTACATCTTTAATAATTGATTCCAACATTTTCCCCACTACCGATGTCAGGCTAACCAGTCTATAATCCCTGTTTTCTCTCTCCCTCATTCTTTAAAAAGTGGAGTTACATTAGCTACCCTCCAATTCATAGGAACTGATCCAGCGTCAAAACAATGCTGGAAAATGATCACCAATGCATCCACTATTTCTAGGGCCACTTCCTTAAGTACTCTGGGATACAGACTATCAGGCCCTGGGGATTTATCTGCCTTCAATCACATCAATTTCCCAAACACAATTTCCTGACTAATAAGGATTTCCTCCAGTTCTTCCTTCTCGCTAGACCCTCGAGCCCCTAGTATTTCCAGAAGGTTATTTGTGTCTTCCTTCGTGAAGGCAGAACCAAAGTATTTGTTCAATTGGTCTGCCATTTCTTTGTTCCCCATTATAAATTCACCTGGTTCTGACTGCAAGGGACCTACATTTGTCTGCACTAATCTTTTTCTCTTCACATATCTACAGAAGCTTTTGCAGTCATCTTTTATGTTCCTTGCAAGCTTACTCTCATACTCTATTTTCCCCCTCACAATTAAATCCTTTGTCCTCCTCTGCTGAATTCTAAATTTCTCCCAGTACTCAGGTTTGCTGCTTTTTCTGGCCAATTTATATGCCTCTTCCTTGAATTTAACACTATCCCTAATTTTCCTTGCTAGCCATGGTTGAGCCACCTTCCCCCTTTTATTTTTACGTCAGACAGGGATGTACAAAGGTTGAAGTTCATTCATGTGATCTTTAAATGTCTGCCATTGCCTATCCACCGTCAACCCTTTAAGTATCATTCGCCAGTCTATCCTAGCCAATTCACGTCTCACATCATCGATGTCACCTTTCTTTACGTTTAGGACCCTACTCTCTGAATTAACTGTGTCACTCTCCATCTTAATCAAGAATTCTACCATATTATGGTCACTCTTCCCCAAGGGGTCTCGCACAACAAGATTGCTAATTAATCCTCTCTCATTACACAACACCCAGTCTAGGATGGCCATCTCTCTAGTTGGTTCCTCGACATACTGGTTTGGAAAACCATCCCTAATTCCCTGTTTGATGCCATCCCCAACCTCATTACTACTGTTTGGTGGTCTGTACACAACCCCCATGAGCGTTTTCTGCCCTTTGGTGTTCCGCAGCTCTGCCCATACAGATTCCCCATCATCCAAGCTAATGTCCTTCCTTACTATTGCGTTAATCTCCTCTTTAACCAGCAACGCTACTCCATCTCCTGTTCCCTTCTGTCTATCCTTCCTGAATATTGAATACCCCTGGATGTTGAGTTTCCAGCCTTGGTCACCCTGGAGCCATGTCTCCGTAATCCCAATTACATCATATCCATTAACAACTGTCTGCGAAGTTAATTCATCACCTTATTATGAATGCTCCTCGCATTGAAACACAGAGCCTTCAGGCTTGCTTTTTTTAAACACTCTTTGCCCTTTTAGAATTACGTTGTAATGTGGCCCTTTTTGATTTTTGCCTTTGATTTCTCTGCCCTCCACTTTTACTTATCTCCTTTCTACCTTTTGCTTCTGCCCCCATTTTACTTCCCTCTGTCTCCCTGCATAGATTCCCATCCCCCTGCCATATTAATTTAAACCCTCCCCAGCAGCACTAGCAAACACTACACCTAGGACATCGGTTCCGGTCCTGCCCAGGTGCAGACCGTCTGGTTTGTACTGGTCCCAGCTCCCCCAGAACCGGTTCCAATGTCCCAGGAATTTGAATCCCTCCCTCTTGCACCATTCCTCAAGCCACATATTCATCTTTATTGTGTTCCTAACACAGATGAGGCTGCATACAGTGAGGTTAAAGTAACAGTGACTCAGTCTTTAATAAGACACTCCAGAGTGAGGAACGGGCCTTAGGGGCCGGCTTATATACAGTGCTTCCAAGGGATGCTGGGATCCCTTGGGACTTCAGGGGCAGAGCACTTTGCTGGCGGAACATGGGAGTGCATGCTTTACAGATACACACCATTACGTTCCCCTCAAAGTCAAAGTGAAAAATGTTTACAAGGTGAGGCGGTCGGGAGCGTTTCTTTCCCTGGTGGACCGCCTCGGTACAAATGTCTGTTCTGGTGTGCTGGCTGTGCCCTCGCTGGGCTGGTGTGTTGTTGGCCCTGCAGGGCTGTTGGGTGAGCCTGGCCTTGCTGGGCTGTTGGGCATGATGGGTTCAATTTCCTGGTCCGGCGTGGTGTCGTTGATCCTTTGGGTGTGTGTTGTGGGCTCGAAAAAGGTGATGTCTGCTGTGGGTTGTTCACGGCAGTCTGTGGACCGCAGCCTCGTTTGGTCCAGGTGCTTTCTGCAAATTTGTCCATTGTCTAGTTTGACTACAAACACCCTATTCCCTTCTTTAGCTATCACCGTGCCCGCGATCCACTTGGAACCATGTCCATTGTTTAGCACATACACAGGGTCATTCAGATCAATTTCCCGTGACACAGTGGCCCGACCATCGTTTACATTTTGTTGCTGCCGCCTACTCTCTACCTGATCATGCAGGTTGAGGTGAACCAGCGAGAGTCTGGTTTTAAGTGTCCTTTTCATGAGTAGCTCAGTCGGGGGCACCCCTTTGAGCGAGTGGGGTCTCGTGCGGTAGTTGAGCAGTACTCGGGACAGGCGGGTTAGGAGTGAGCCTTCTGTGACTCATTTAAGACTCTGTTTGTTGTTTGTACTGCCTGCTCTTCCTGCCCATTGGAGGCTGATTTAAAAGGGGCCGAGGTGACATGTTTGATCCCATTGCGGGTCATGAATTCTTTAAATTCGGCATTGGTGAAACATGGCCCATTGTCACTGACCAGTATGTCAGGCAGACCGTGGGTGGCAATTATGGCCCTCAGGCTTTCAATGGTGGTGGTGGCGGTGCTTCCCAACATTATTTCATACTCAATTCATTTCGAAAAAGCATCCACCACCACCAGGAACATTTTACCGAGAAACGGGCCCGCATAGTCGACATGGATCCTCGACCATGGTCTGGAGGGCCAGGACCACAAACTTAGTGGTGCCTCTCTGGGCGCGTTGCTCAACTGAGCACATACGCTGCATTGCCGTACACAGGACTCTAAGTCAGAGTCGATATCGGGCCACCACACGTGGGATCTGGCTATCGCTTTCATCATTACTATACCTGAGTGTGTGCTGTGGAGATCCGAGATGAACGTCTCCCTGCCCTTTTTTGGTCGCACTACGTGATTACCTCACAATAGGCAGTCTGCCTGAATGGACAGCTCGTCCTTTCGCCACTGGAAAGGCTAGATTGGCTGTTGCATTTCAGCGGGGATGCTGGCCCAGCTCCCATGCAGCACACAGTTTTTTTACTCGGGACAGCAGAGGATCTTGGCTGGTCCAAGTCCTAATCTGGCAGGCCGTGACAGGTGATTTATCATTTTCAAATGCTTCCATGACCATCAACAAGTCTGCGGGCTGCGCCACCATCAACAAGTTTGCAGGCTGCGCCATTTCCACCCCCGTGGTGGGCAATGGTAGCCGACTGAGAGCATCCGCACAGTTCTCGGTGCCTGGCCTATGGCGGATGGTATAGTTATACGCTGACAGCGCGAGTGCCCACCTTTGTATGCAGGCTGAGGTATTAGTATTTAGCCCCTTGTTTTCAGCGAACAGGGATGTGAGGGGCTTGTGATCGGTTTCCAACTCAAATTTGAGGCCAAACAGGTACTGATGCATTTTCTTTACCCCGAACACGCTAATGCCTCTTTCTCAATCATGCTGCAGGCCCTCTCGGCCTTAGACAAGCTCCTGGAAGCATAGGCGACAGGTTGCAACTTCCCCGCATGGTTAGCTTGTTGTAATACACACCCGACTCCGTAAGACGACATGGCACATGCTAGCACAAGTCTTTTACCCGGGTTATACAATACAAGCAGCTTGTTTGAGCATAAAATGTTTCTGGCTTTCTCAAAAGCAATTACTTGTTTTTTTCCCCATACCCAGTTCTCACCTTTGCGCAATAACACATGTAGGGGCTCAAAATGGGTGCTTAACCCCGGTAGGAATTTACCAAAATAGTTGAGGAGTCCCAGGATCAACCGCCGCTCTGTGATGTTCTGTGGCCTGGGCACATTCCTGATAGCTTCTGTCTTGGCGTCTGTGGGCTGAATGCCATCCGCCGTGATCTTTCTCCCCAAAAACTCCACTTCTGTTGCCATGAAAATGCATTTCGACCTCTTCAGCCGCAGCCCTACGCGATCCAGTCGCTGGAAGACCTCCTCCAGGTTTTGCAGATGCTCGGCGGTGTCCCGACCTGTGACCAATATGTCGTCCTGAAAGAACACCGTGTGTGGTACCGACTTGAGTAGGCTCTCCATGTTTCCCTGGATGATCGCTGCAGCCGACCGAATTCCAAATGGGCATCTGTTGTAGATGAACAGTCCCTTGTGCGTGTTGATGCAGGTGAGACCCTTCGAAGACTCCTCCAGCTCCTGCGTCATGTAGGCTGAAGTGAAGTTGAGCTTGGGGAATGTCTTGCCTCCTGCCAGCGTCGTAATAGGTCGTCTGCCTTAGGTAGCGGGTAATGGTCCTGTAGCGAGAAATGATTAATAGTTATTTTATAATCGCCGCAAATCCTGACCGTGCAATCACTTTTGAGTACTGGAACAATCGGGCTAGACCACTCGCTGAATTCAACTGGGGAGATGATGTCCTTGCATTGCAGCCTGTCCAGCTCGATTTCCACTCTCCCCCTCATCATGTGTGGTACTGCTCGCGCTTTGTGGTGAATGGGTCGTGCCTCTGGGACCAAGTGGATCTGCACCTTCGCCCTAGAAAAGTTTCCAAAGCCTGGCTCAAAAAGGGAAGGAAATTTGTTAAGAACCTGGGTACATGAGGCCTTATCGACATGTGATAGCCCTCGGATGTCATCCCAGTTCCAGCGGATCTTGCCCAGCCAGCTCCTTCCAAGCAGTGTGGGGTCATCGCCCAGGACAATCCAGAGAGACAGTTCATGCACCGTGCCCTCGTAGGTGACCTTGACCATGGCGCTGCCCAGGACAGTAATAAGCTCTTTGGTGTACGTTCTCAGTTTCGTGTGGATGGGGCTCAGGGCTGGTCTGCCTTGTTGCACCATAGTCTCTCAAACATCATTTTACTCATGGTGGATTGGCTAGTGGCAGTTTCCAGTTCCATGGCTACGGGCAAGCCATTCAATTTAACGTTTAGCATTATAGGTGGACATTTCGTCGAAAATGTGTGCACCCCATGTACTTCAGCATCTGCCTCCTCTCTCTGAGGCTTGAAATTGCTTTGATCCACCATGGACCGATCTTCCTCTGCCACGTGATGGTTAGCAGGTTTTGCAGAGCTTGCAGCTCGTTTGCAAGCTCGTTGGAGGTGCCCCATTGTTTCCCAGCTCTTGCAAATATACACTTTGAAGCGGCATGAATAGGCTGAATGGAAGCCGCCACAACGCCAACAAGGTGTGAATTGCCTTGCATTCATCCTTTGTTGGGGACTCTGAGTCATCTGGGTCACCTGAGGCCTGCTGGCAGTTGCAGACTCATGGATTCTGCCCTGTACACTTCTGATCGGAAACGCAGTTCCAGTTAATTTATGAACATTGTTAGCACTTGTGTGCTGAGAGATTTGTTTGGTGTTATCACTGGTGGACATAAACGCCTGTGCTATCGCAATGGCCTCACTGAGGGTCGGTGTCTCGACAGTCAAAAGTTTTCGGAGGATGGTCTCGTGGCCAATGACCAGTACAAAAAAGTCTCTGAGCATTTGCTCCAGGTAGCCATCAAACTCACATTGTCCTGCAAGTCGCCTTAGCTCAGCGACGTAGCTCGCCACTTCCTGACCTTCAGATCGCTGGCACATGTAGAACCGATACCTCGCCATCAGCACGCTCTCCCTCAGGTTAAGATGCTCCCGAATCAGTGTAGACAGCTCCTTATATGACTTATCTGTGGGTTTCACCGGAGCCAAACGATTCTTCATGAGACTGTAGATCGGTGCCCCGCAGACAGTGAGGAGGACCACTCTCCTTCTCCGTCCAGCTCGTTGGCTACAAAGTACTGGTCTAGCCTTTTGACATAGGCTTCCCAGTCCTCACCCTCCGAGAACTTCTCCAGGATGCCCACAGTTTGCTGCATCCTTTGCGTTGGATTCGTATTCTCGTCGCCAGTTATTGTGTTCCTAACACAGCTGAGGCTGCACACAGGGAGGTTAAAGTAACAGCGACCTCAGTTTTTATTAAGACACTCCAGAGTGAGCAACAGGCCTTTGGGGCCAGCTTATATACAGTGCTCCCAAGGGATGCTGGGATCCTTTGGGACTTCAGGGGATGAGCGCCCTTGTGGCGGAAAATGGGAGTGCATGCTTTACAGATACACAACAATCTTAACTATCCTGCTATTTCTACTCTGACTAGCACGTGGCACTGGTAGCAATCTTGAGATTACTACCTTTGAGGTCCTACTTTTTAATTTAACTCCTAGCTCCCTAAATTCAGCTTGTCGGACTTCATCCCATTTTTTACCTAAATTGTTGGTATCTATTTGCACCACGACAACTGGCTGTTCACCCTCCCTCTGCAGAATGCCCTGCACCCGCTCCGAGATATCCTTGACCCTTGCACCAGCGAGGCAACATACCATCCTGGAGTCTCGATTGTGGTCGCAGAAACGCCTATCTAGTCCCCTTACAATAAAATCACCTATCACTATAGCTCTCCCACTCTTTTTCCTGCCCTCCTGTGCAGCAGAGCCACCCATGGTGCCATGAAAATGGCTGCTGCTGCCTTCCCCTGATGAGCCATCTCCCACAACAGTATCCAAAGTGGTAAATCTGTTTGGAGGGAGATGACCGCAGGGGACCCCTGCACTACCTTCCTACTACTGTTCTGCCTGATGGTCACCCATTCCCTATCTGCCTTTGTAACCTTTACCTGCGGTGTGACCAACTCACTAAACATGCTATCCATGACATCCTCAGCATCACGGATGCTCCAGTGTGAATCCATGCACAGCTCCAGTGCTGCAATGCGGTCTGACAGGAGCTGCAGCTGGATACACTTCCCGCACACATAGCAGTCAGGGACACTGCAATTGTGGGTGGAGATTAGAGATAGTAAGGGGAAAAAGTCACTGGTGAGCGTAGTGTATAGGCCACCAAATAATAACTTCATGGTGGGGCGGACAATAATCAAGGGCATAATGGAGGCATGTGAAAAAGGAACGGCAGCAATCATGGGGGATTTTAACCTACATATTGATTGGTCAAATCAAATTGCACGGGGTAGCCTTGAGGAGGAATTCATAGAATGCATATGGGATTGTTTCTCAGAACAGTATGTTACAGAACCTACAAGGGAGCAAGCTATCTTAGATCTGGTCCTGTGTAATGAGACAGGAATAATAAACAATCTCCTAGTAAAAGATCCTCTCAGAATGAGTGATCACAGTATGAATTTGTAATACAGATTGAGGGTGAGGAAGTAGTGTCTCAAACAAGCGTACTATGCTTAAACAAAGGGGACTACAGTGGGATGAGGGCAGAGTTGGCTAAAGTAGACTGGGAACACAGACTAAACGGTGGCACAATTGAGGAACAGTGGAGGACTTTTAAGGAGCTGTTTCATAGTGCTCAACAAAAATATATTCCAGTGAAAAAGAAGGGCGGTAAGAGAAGGGATAACCAGCCGTGGATAACCAAGGAAATAAAGGAGAGTATCAAATTAAAAACCAATGCGTATAAGGTGGCCAAGGTTAGTGGGAAACTAGAAGATTGGCAAAATTTTAAACGACAGCAAAGAATGACTAAGAAAGCAATAAAGAAAGGAAAGATAGATTACGAAAGTAAACTTGCGCAAAACATAAAAACAGATAGTAAAAGCTTTTACCGATATATAAAACGGAAAAGAGTGACTAAAGTAAATATGGGTCCCTTAGAAGATGAGAATTGGGATTTAATAATGGGAAATTTGGAAATGGCTGAGACCTTAAACAATTATTTTGCTTCGGTCTTCACAGTGGAAGACACAAAAACCATGCCAAAAATTGCTGGTCACGGGAATGTGGGAAGGGAGGACCTTGAGATAATCACTATCACTAGGAGGGTAGTGCTGGACAGGCTAATGGAACTGAAGGTAGACAAGTCCCCTGGTCCTGATGAAATGCATCCCAGGGTATTAAAAGAGATGGCGGAAGTTATAGCACATGCATTCGTTATAATCTACCAAAATTCTCTGGACTCTGGGGAGGTACCAGCGGATTGGAAAGCAGCTAATGAAATGCCTCTGTTTAAAAAAGGGGGCAGACAAAAGGCAGGTAACTATAGGCCAGTTAGTTTAACATCTGTAGTGGGGAAAATGCTTGAAGCTATCATTAAGGAAGAAATAGCGGGACATCTGGATAGGAATAGTGCAATCAAGCAGACGCAACATGGATTCATGAAGGGGAAATCATGTTTAATTAATTTACTGGAATTCTTTGAGGATATAACGAGCATGGTGGATAGAGGTGTACCGATGGATGTGGTGTATTTAGATTTCCAAAAGGCATTCGATAAGGTGCCACACAAAAGGTTACTGCAGAAGATAAAGGCACGCGGAGTCAGAGGAAATGTATTAACATGGATCGAGAATTGGCTGACTAACAGAAAGCAGAGAGTCGGGATAAATGGGTCCTTTTCGGGTTGGAAATCGATGGTTAGTGGTGTGCCACAGGGATCGGTGCTGGGACCACAACTGTTTACAATATACATAGATGACCTGGAAGAGGGGACAGAGTGTAGTGTTACAAAATTTGCAGATGACACAAAGATTAGTGGGAAAGCGGGTTGTGTAGAGGACACAGAGAGGCTGCAAAGAGATTTAGATAGGTTAAGCAAATGGGCTAAGGTTTGGCAGATGGAATACAATGTCGGAAAATGTGAGGTCATCCACCTTGGAAAAAAAAACAGTAAAAGAGAATATTATTTGAATGAGGAGAAATTACAACATGCTGCGGTGCAGAGGGAGCTGGGGGTCCTTGTGCATAAATCCCAAAAAGTTAGTTTGCAGGTGCAGCAGGTAATCAGGAAGGCGAATGGAATGTTGGACTTCATTGCGAGAGGGATGGAGTACAAAAGCAGGGAGGTCCTGCTGCAACTGTACAGGGTATTGGTGAGACCGCACCTGGAGTACTGTGTGCAGTTTTGGTCACCCTACTTAAGGAAGGATATACTAGCTTTGGAGGGGGTACAGAGACGATTCACTAGGCTGATACCGGAGATGAGGGGGTTACCTTATGATGATAGATTGAGTAGACTGGGTCTTTACTCGTTGGAGTTCAGAAGGATGAGGGGTGATCTTATATAAACATTTAAAATAATGAAAGGGATAGACAAGATAGTGGCAGAGAGGTTGTTTCCACTGGTTGGGGAGACTAGAACTAGGGGGCATGGCCTCAAAATACGGGGGAGCCAATTTAAAACCGAGTTGAGAAGGAATTTCTTCTCCCAGAGGGTTGTGAATCTTTGGAATTCTCTGCCCAAGGAAGCAGTTGAGGCTAGCTCATTGAATGTATTCAAATTACAGATAGATAGATTTTTAACCAATAAGGGAATGAAGGGTTATGGGGAGCGGGCGGGTAAGTGGAGCTGAGTCCACGGCCAGATCAGCCGATCTTGTTGAATGGCGGAGCAGGCTCGAGGGGCTAGATGGCCTACTCCTGTTCCTAATTCTTATGTTCTTATGTTCTTATGTCCCTGATTTCCCACATAGCACAGGTTGAGCATGACATGGGGCTGGGCTCTCCTGCCATGATTTAACCCTTAAATTAACTTAATTTGGCAACAATAGCAACACCTTTAATTTGGAGGAAGTGAGTAGAGTTAAAGGAGAAGTTGTTCGATTTGAGAACAAGTTCAGCCAGGTGCAGGAGGGTGGTGGTGGATGGGGACTGGTTGGGCCTCTGCTCGAGGAAGAAGAGGAACACCCTCAGGCCATCCTGGTGGGGGATGGAAGTGTCGAGGGATTGGACGTCCATAGGGAATAGGAGACGTTTTGGGCCAAGGAACTGGAAACTGTTAAAGTGGCGGAGGGTGTCAGAGGAGTCGCGGATGTAGGTGGGAAGACAGTGGACAAAGGGAAACAAAAAGAGTTGAGATAGGAAGAAATAAGCTCTGTGGGACAAGAACAGGCTGAAACGACAGGTCTACCGGGACAGTCCTGTTTGTGGATCTTGGGATAGAGGTATAAGCAGGCTGTACGGGGTTGGGGAACTATGAGATTGGTGGCTGTGGAGGGAAGATCTCCAGAAGAGATGAGGTCAGTGACGGTCTGGAAAGTGATGGCTTGATGTTCAGTAGTGGGGTCATGGTCCAGGGGGAGGTAGGAGGAAGTGTCAGAGATTTGGTGATCAGCCTCTGCAAGGCAAACGTCAGTCTGCCAAAAAACAATAGCGCCACCCTTGTCAGCAGGTTTAATGATAAAGTTGGGGTTGGATCAGAGAGTGGAGTGCTGCAAGTTCAGAGAGAGGTAGATTGGAGTGAGTGAGGGGATCAGAGAAATTGAGATGGCCGATGTCCCATCGGCAGTTTGTAATGAAAAGGTCTAGAGAGAGTAAGAGGCCAGAGGGAGGGATCCTGGTAAAGCAAGACCTTGGTGTACATCTTTTTGAGGCTTGCTCTGCATACAAAGCATGTTGGTTGCTTTTGTCACATATCCCTTGTATACTGAGGAATAACACTTATACTGAACTGCTGTGCTGAAAGTTTACAGGTTTCAGCTCACAATTATAGCTTCGCTTTAATTCCAACCAGTAACATCAATATCCAGACTACAGAGGAGAAATATAAATCTTTCAGTATTAATGAGACTGCCTATTTCCTGAAACTGAACCGTTTGAATGATTACAGGAATAACAATGCACGGGAATGACAGGACCAGCCTACATTCTACATAAAAATTTTTGAATTTGACAATAATTTTTTAAAATCCAGAAATTCATGTTGAACAGTGTAACATCTTTAGTATTTATACCACTTAGTTCAGAACTTCTCAGAGAAATGACCTGACCATAATAACTGGTGAATTTAGATGGGCATAGGGTGAGTGCCGCTATTGGCCTACCACCCTCAGTTCCCCTACAGCAAAGGAGAATCAGTATTTGACTTCAGGCTTAATGAGTATTTGAGCCTCTATCTTGCTTTTCTGGCCGAGTGCAGTACAATGCCAGCTTGCCTCAATTGGTAGCACTCTTATCTCTGAATCAATAGGTTGCGGTTCACACCCCAAGCTGGGACTTGAGCACATAAATTATGCTGACACTCCGGTATACTACATTTTTTTCCAAAGTGACATGCCTGGGAACATTTACTATGTTAAAAAGGCTATGCAAGTTGTTGTTCCTGTGTGCTGTATATCAGTTGAGATGTTAAACTCTGTCAGTTCAAGTGGATATTATAGATCTAGAAGAGCTGGGAGCCCTCCTGGTGTACTGGTTAACCACAGCACTAGAAATAGATTAACTGCTCATTACTCTCATTGTTGTGCATAATATGACAATTGTGTTTGGCAATATAACAACAGTTACTGCACTTTAAAAAAACTATATTGTATCTGAAACATTTTGACATGTGTCTGACAGAGCTAATATATTATGTAAATGCAAGTGTTTCTTTTAAAAATGACCGACTGGGCTTAAACAGTAGTTGAAAGTTCTCCATTGTTGCTGCTACACCAATATGATCAATTAATTGATACACAATTGTTTGTTATAGAGAGGACATCTTCAATTGGGCCTGTCCTCATTCGAGATTGAATGTATAAAACTGAGCAAATCATAATGTTGTATCTTTACATATAATGAAAGAACGTAAGACAAATTAATAGTTAATGCAAAAATTGCATGTAACTGGATTTATAATTGATTTTGATGTCATGCCAACATGATATAGCAGTTTTAAAAATTACCGCAGTTAATAATTCAACCAAATAGATTGGAAAGAATAAAGTCTCCACCACCATGCAACGTTATATAACTTATTTATTCTATTTACTGGTAGCACAACTAAAATCAATAAGCTTTTAGCTACCGATCAAACATTTATATGTCTGAGTATTTACCTTTTATTTGGAAAGACATACAAACCAACAGTTTTCCTATTTCCTAGTAATAATAAAACATTAGAAATGTAACTAGTGTTAAAAGGTGTTATACATTTACTTACTTTAAGAGCATAAAGACCCATCTTTCCTGGAATTCGACAGAAAGCTCCATCTTCCACACGAGCATTGGTATGAAGCATGGCATTAAGGCAGGCCAGAGGAGAGGTTCCACTGATTTGAGAGACAGATGAATAAATAAATGCGTGAGCACTTCTCACACGATATTCACTTTCCACTTGGACTTTGTGCAAATTCCTCCAACCTTGACCAGCATTTACATTACAATAGCAGCCTTGAAGAGCAAATTTTAATCTTGACCATTTATAAAATCAACCATCAAGCACAAAAGTATATAAAATCCAAGTGAAATCACAATCTAAGCTGTGCATCTAAAATATATGCAGTCATTGAAGATTAAAGACAAATCAATATGTACATGTTAACATATTCAGCAGAAATCTAAGAAACCACCCTTGTGTTTTAAAACGCCAGAATGATCAAAGAAGGGGAAAGTTCAAGAGTATCACTGAAATAAAAGAAAATGCATTAGAATGACCTGGAAGTGGGGGGTTGGGAGACACTGCTACCACACATTCTTCGCTTTCTTTTTTTCTTCTCAGAAGTCACTTAGAAGTTGCCTACATGACTCGTTTGCATATCATATAAACTTTTTGCTTTTGTATTCGTCCCAGTTTGTCATGAGGAAAAGGAACATGCTGTGCAGCACATTTCATAGGATACACGCTAACTCAGTTGTGCCACTTAAATTACAAAATCACAAACGTCTCCACACTGTTATTACATCAGCTTAACTATGAGATAAAATGTAAACAGTTGAAGATTATGGAGATATTGGGCCCAAAATTCATCGACATACCGTCCACTGCCGCCCGCTTATCGTTCAAAAATGCAATTTTGGTGGAAAAAACACCTACATACCGCCGATGGAAAATTCAACAGTGACATGCTGCCGGGCAGTATGCACACCGCCCACCCATGCAGCCAGACCGCCGATATACCGCCCAAAATTGCAAAATTCATGATATACTGCTGGAACTGCATACCGTCCTGGGAGGGTGCTTTTAAGTGGATCTTAAGTGGGCGGTATATACACAGAGCAGACAGGTTTGTTCGATATTACACATATCTTACTAGTTCTCCACAGTTTGATGTATCTCTCTCTCTCACCACCACCCTCCCACCCCCAGAGTCTCTCACCCCCCAGTCTCTCTCCCACACCCCAGTCTCTTCCCCAACCCCCCACCCACAGCGATCTCTTCCCCCCCCCCCCCCCGCCTCCACAGGAATCTCTTCGCCCGCCACACACACAGCGATCTCAGGCCTGCATTCTCTGGCCTCTTGTCAGTGCCTCTCGGGGAGCGGAACTTGATAGCCGCGCGCGTGTGCGCAGAACTCGAGAGCCGAAGATTCCCGAGTCAAAAGGCCTCCTCCGTCGCACACCTCCCGCTGCACGCTGTTCCCGCCTGCTGCACTTTGCTCACCGCCGAGAAAAGTGGGATGAAATTCCTGCCCACTTGGCCCCAGCGGTACCGGGTGGTTAAAAACTTACGCACCGCCCGGGGACCGCCGTAAAACGGGCAGAACTTGTGTTTCACCAATTTCAGCCCCATTGCATTGTTGAATCCAGGAAAAAGGCTAAAGTGGTAAAAATATGACATTTTGGCATTCTTCTGGCTTAGCTGGATACCTTTCAGAGGGTGGATTAATCCAACATCAAATTTGACGGATAATTATATATATTTAGTAACAAATGTGGGGGTGATACAATCTAAATAAAATTCAACAATTTTGTTGAATGTTACATTCTAACTGTTGATATGACTAGGAGATGGTAGATAAGTGTTTCAGACATTGGGCTCGCTCCTCGCACTATGTTTTAAATAGAAGATACACAGTAGAGAAATTGTGATTTATAGGAAAAAAGGAATCGGAATAGGCCAATCAGCCCCTTGAGCCTGTTTCAGCATTCAATTAGATCATTATGGAAAAATAAATATCAAGTAACAAGAGACTGAATAACAATGGATACAAGTAAGGTCCCAATTCATGTCACATTTGGTGGTGCAGTTCGATCTAAATTCTATAATTTCATTGGGGCCGAATTTGGTCACCGCCCATTTCTCGACTGCCCCCAGGCGGCACCTACCTTTTTGCCGCCCACTGCCGCCGGGTCCTGTCGGGAGCTGCTTTCGGCTCCGTTGTGTGGGCGGCAGCATCAGCGGCAGGCGGCGGGCGGGAGCGGGAGTGAGCGCGAGTGAGTGGCCAGCAGCATCAGTGTGCGGCAGTTGGAGAATCTTCAGAGGGCCTCCAATGTGCATACGTGTGACTTCGCCGTTTTCTTTGTAGTTTTTCTCTTCAGACGTGCCATCATTTCGGGGCCATTTGTGGCTGATTGCTATACTGCGCATGCGCATAAAGGCACACCACTTTATTTCACCTGTGAGGGGGAGAGGGAAGAGGAGAAAGTTTGCATTTGAGAGGAGAGGTGGCATATGAGAGGAGAGAGGTGGAGGTTGGAGGGGACAGAGTTAGAGGTTGTAGAGGAGAGAGAGTTGGAGGTTGCAGAGGGGGCAGTCAGAGAAATTGAGACACACAAACTGTTGAGCACCCATTTGTTTCATCATTGATGATGAGTGGCCAGAAATCAGCAATGAAGATGGGCAAAACCAGGCCCAGAGCTCCCTGGTTTAATGAGGAGGAATGGGAGGAGTTAGTAACAGAGGTGGAGCGCAGATACAAATACCTCATCCGGGATGGTCGTGGCAAGCCTTCACCACCCCAGTACCGACATATTTGGAGGGAGATCGCGTCCACAATGGGTAATGTTGAGTGGGATGGGGACCAATGCCGGAAACATTGGAACGATTTGGTGGCGGCAGCAAGAGTGAGTAAAAATGTATTCGTCCTCTTCTCTCCAACGCCAAAAGGGTTGTGCGCCAGATGTGAGTGTATGAGGGAGTGTGTGCGGGGGGCATGAGCAAAGGGGCTAAAGGCTGCAACGTTTCTTTGTGCAGAAGAAAAACGCATCCAAGGCAGCAAGCCTGCGTGGGACGGGAGGGGGACCAGCAGAGGCGGTCGAATTGAGCAGGCTGGAGGAGCATGCGTTGGCATTGGTGGGTAACCGCCGCCGTGCAACCACGACGGTTGATGCAGATCCGGTGCTACAGCATGGTAAGGTTATACTAACCTGCAGTCTGAGCCACGCTCATGGCATGAAAGGTCATGCAATGTTAAGGCACTCACTGTGTACCACACACTTTGTTGCCCAGTATTGGTGTGCCCATGTAGAGATGCAACTCCTTGCTGGCAGAATGTGAGATGGCACGGCTCACATCCCAGCTTGACCAGCAGCACTGCCCCCTCCCCCCCCCCCCCCAACAGACTGAAATGTCGTCCTCTACTTGCAGACATTGACTTGGACAGCACAGATTAAAGCAAACCACCGACCTCTGGCCTTCAGAGAAGCCGTCAGATCCCAGCGTCTCCCACACCGACGTTGCCCCCAGCCCGAGCCCAATACAGCGGATCCCTCCTCCAGCTCCCACAGATAACCCATTTCGACAGTTCCCACCTTCGCCACCCTGAGCCATGAAGAAGAGGAGAGAGAGAAGGGAGAAGGGCCTATCTTTGAGCCCTTTGAGCACGAGGAGCAGGAACAGGATGACAACAGCCTCCTGCCATGTGAGCCAGGTGTCAGCAGAACCTCGGCGTCGGCTTCCGAGTTCCTGGGGTTTGGAACGGACTCCACACTGGCAAGCTCAACCAAGTGCAGAGGCCATGGTGCGAAGGCAAGCAAGACGCCAGGACCCACCAGCAGAGAGCATGCACCTGAGCATCCACCACGGCTCTCTGCAATTCTGGAGATGGTCCAGCTATCACGAACAAGCATGTAGATATATCGAGATATGCTCCAGACCATGACTGGGATAGCTGGCAGCATGACCACCTTCACCCAGCAGCACAATGACAAGATGGACCGGCTCATCGCTGTGTTGGAGCGCACAACCGAGATCGTTGAGGCAATGAGGCAAAAGATGGCTTCTGGACGTGAAGTGCAAGCCCCCGAGCCCACAGCCTCAAGGCAGACAGATCCAGAGGAGCAGGAGATCCCGGCGCCTTCGGTCAACCCCCTAACTTCTCACCAAGACGCACACGTCTGCAGCCATCCCGCTGCCCTCCTGCAGAAGCTCGTCAACCAGAGGCAGTGAGGGGCAGGGGAGCAGGACGCCGTGGTGTAGGTGGGCGAGGAAGAGGAGCTTGGGCATGGCTACAAGGTGGGAGGAGGAGGGGAAAGAGAGATGGTGGTGCTGGGTAGAGGGGTGGGTGTTGGTGATGTAAATGTTTGTAAATGTAATAATGTTATGTAACCTTTATTATTGTGCACTTGTAAATACACTCACATTGTTGACCCTCTCTTGGAGAGTGTCTGATTTTAACGTCGTGTGTGATGCCTTGTGAGAAACACACATCTGTCCCTCAGGTCAGCTGCTTTAGCAGGAATATTTTCCCTCCACATATAACTGCACCGTATAATGGGTACGGTCATCGCAACATGCTTTATGTGCTGTGAGGGTTATTCGATGCGTCACATTAATTACATCTTTCAGAATAGACTTATGTCCGTCACCACATCAAGGCACGCTGGGTACAGGTCTTTTGTAATGAATCAGAACAGATTTTATGAATTAGTTTCCTTGCAGTACAAAGAAAGACACATTAACAAGGCGATAGTGACAGTCTAGTCATTGAAACCTCAACGGTAGGCCACTCGGTCACCGCGGTGCTTGTCTCTTGCTGTGTTCTATTGACTGTAGTCCTTCCTCAATTTGGTCTGTAATCGCGCTGCCCCTAAAGTCGACTAGCTGTAACTTTATACCCTTTTCCTCCCATCAATGTTGTCAGAGTCTGCAGTTGTCTCGGGCTTATAATAGATCATTCTCACCCTAACTCTCTCACCCTCTATGAGATATAGAAACATAGAAACATAGAAATTTACAGCGCAGGAGGAGGCCATTTCGGACCATTGTGTCCGCGCCGGCGGACAAAGAGCCGCACGGCCCTTGGTCAGCAGCCCTAAAGTTACATATAAACCTGTGAACAATGACGGAAAAGCAAAGAGTACACAGCCCAACCAATCCACCTCACACAACTGCGACACCTCTTATACTGAAACATTTTAAACTCCACCCTAACCGGAGCCATGTGATCTCCTAGGAGAGGCAAAAACCAGATAAAAACCCAGGCCAATTTAGGGAAAAAAAAATCTGGGAAAATTCCTCTCTGACCCAACCAGGCGATCGAAACTAGTCCAGGAGATCACCCTGGCCATATTCTATTCCCTGCAGTACTTACCATTATATCTGCGTCGTCCAACAAAAGGTCATCCAGTCTAATCCCAATTACCAGCTCTAGGTCGTATCCCTGCAGTTACTGCACTTTAAGTGCCCATCCAACCATCTCTTAAAAGTGGTGAGGGTTTCTGCATCCACCACTCTTCCAGGCAGCGAGTTCCAGATCCCCACAACCTTCTGTATAAAGAAGCCCCCCCTCAAATCCCCTCTATACCTTCCATCAACCACTTAAAACTATGCCCCCTCATAATAGACTCCTCCACCAATGGAAATAGACCCTCACTATCCACTATGTCCAGGCCCCTCAATATTTTGTACACCCCAATGAGGCCTCCTCTCAACCTCCTCTGTTCCAATGAGAAAAAACCCAGCCTATCCAATCTGTCCTCAGAACTAAGATTCTCCATTCCAGGCAGCATCCTAGTAAATCTCCTCTGCACCCTCTCTAGTGCAATCATGTCCTTCCTATAATATGGCGACCAGAACTGCATGCAGTACTCCAGCTGTGACCTAACCAAAGTATTATACAATTTAAGCGTAACCCTGCTCTTATATTCTATGCCTCGGCCAATAAAGGCAAGCATTCCGTATGCCTTCTTAACCACCTTATCCATCTGGCCTGCTACTTTGAGGGATCTGTGGATAAGCACTCCAAGGTCCCTTTGTTCATCTACACTATTAAGTGGCCTTCCGCTTAATGTGTATATTCTTTCTTTATTAGCTCTCCCAAAGTGCATCATCTCACACTTCTCTGAATTAAATTCCATTTGCCACTGCTCTGCCCACCTGACCAGTAAGTAGATTGATATCCTCCTGCAGCCCATGACTTTCCTCTTCGTTATTAACCACATAACCAATTTTAGTGTCGTCAGCAAACTTCTTAATTGTACTTCCTATATTCAAATCTAAATCGTTGATATATACCACAAAAAGCAAGGGACCCAGTACTGAGCCCTGCGGAACCCCACTGGAAACATCCTTCCAGTCACAAAAACATCCATCAATCATGAGGCGGGAGTGCGTGGTGTCGGAGTGGACTATAAAGGCCCAGGTACGTGGAGAGGCGGCGGCAGTCCGAGAGGCGGGAGTGCGTGGTGTCGGAGCGGCCTATAAAGGCTCAGGTGCGTGGAGGGGCGGCGGCAGTTTGAGAGGCGGGAGTGCGTGGTGTCGGAGCGGCCTATAAAGGCCCAGGTGCGTGGAGAGGCCAGCCGGTGCAGCTGCAGCGGGGAGAGAAGGCAAAAAAGAAGTAGAAAGAAATCAAAAGGTGACGTCACAGCCAAACAGGTAAGTGATTGGCTGGTGATTGATGAGTAGCTTTTCTTTTTCTTTTTTATATCAGTAAGTAACCGTTTAACATTGTTGTTGCCAATTTAAGTGTATCTAAGGGTTAAGTCATGGCAGGAGAGCTCGGTCACGTGATATACTCCTCCTGTACCATGTGGGAACTCAGGGACACTTCCGGTGTCCCTGACGACTACATGTGCGGGAAGTGTATCCGCCTCCAGCTCCTGACGGACCGCGTTGTGGTTTTGAACCTGAGGATGGATTCAATCTGGAGCATCCACGATGCTGAGAATGACGTGAGTAGCACGTGTAGCGAGTTGGTCTTACCGCAGGTGAAGGCTCCACAGACAGCTAGGGAATGGAAGACCAGCAGGAAGAGCAGTGCAAGGAAGATAGTGCAGGGGTCCCCTGCAGTCATCCCCCTGCAAAACAGATACACTGCTTTGAGTACTGTTGAGGGGGATGACTCATCAGGGGAGGGCAGCAGCAGCCAAGTTCATGGCACCATGGCTGGCTCTGTTGCACAGGAGGGCAGGAAAAAGAATGGGAGAGCGATAGTGATAGGGGATTCAATTGTAAGGGGAATAGATAGGCGTTTCTGCGGCCGCAACCGAGACTCCAGGATGGTATGTTGCCTCACTGGTGCAAAGGTCGAGGATGTCTTGGAGCGGGTGCAGGACATTCTAAAAAGGGAGGGAGAACAGCCAGTTGTCGTGGTGCACATTGGTACCAACGACATAGGTAAAAAAAGGGATGAGGTCCTACGAGACGAATTTAAGGAGCTAGGAGTGAAATTTTAAAAAGTAGGATCTCAAAAGTAATAATCTCGGGATTGCTACCAGTGCCACGTGTTAGTCAGAATAGGAATTGCAGGATAGCGCAGATGAATACGTGGCTTGAGAAGTGGTGCAGCAGGGAGGGATTCAAGTTCCTGGGGCATTGGAACAGGTTCTGGGGGAGGTGGGACCAGTACAAACCGGACGGTCTGCACCTGGGCAGGACCGGAACCAATGTCCTAGGGAGAGTGTTTGCTAATGCTGTTGGGGAGGAGTTAAACTAATATGGCAGGGGGATGGGAACCAATGCAGGGAGACAGAGGGAAACAAAAAGGAGACAAAAGCAAAAGACAGAAAAGAGATGAGTAAAAGTGGAGGGCAGAGAAACCCAAGGCAAAAAACAAAAAGGGCCACTGAATATAAAGGGGCTGTAGGAGGGGTCAAAACTAGAAATCATGGTTTAAAAACTAGGATTAAAACTCTACCTAAATGCACGCAGCATTCGAAATAAAGTAAATGAGTTGACGGCACAAATCATTACAAATGGGTATGATTTGGTGGCCATTACAGAAACGTGGTTGCAGGGTGGCCAAGACTGGGAATTAAACATACAGGGGTATCTGACAATTCGGAAAGATAGACAAGAAGGGAAAGGAGGTGGGGTAGCTCTGTTAATAAAGGATGATATCAGGGCAGTTGTGAGAGACGATATTGGCTCTAATGAACAAAATGTTGAATCATTGTGGGTGGAGATTAGAGATAGTAAGGGGAAAAAGTCACAGGTGGGCGTAGTTTATAGGCCACCAATAATAACTTTATGGTGGGACGGGTAATAATCAAGGGAATAATGGAGGTATGTGAAAAAGGAACGGCAGTAGTCATGGGGGATTTTAACCTACATATCGATTGGTCAACTCAAATCGCACGGGGTAGCCTGGAGGAGGAATTCATAGAATGCATACGGGATTGTTTCTTAGAACAATATGTTACAGAACCTACAAGGGAGCAAGCTATCTTAGATCTGGTCCTGTGTAATGAGACAGGAAAAATAAACAATCTCCAAGTAAAAGATCCTCTCGGAATGAATGATCACAGTATGGTTGAATTTGTAATACAGATTGAGGGTGAGGAAGTTGTGTCAGAAACAAGCGTACTATGCTTAAACAAAGGGGACTACAGTGGGATGAGGGCAGAGTTGGCTAAAGTAGACTGGAAACACAGACTAAACGGTGGCACAATTGAGGAACAGTGGAGGACTTTTAAGGAGCTCTTTAATAGTGCGCAAAAAAAATATATTCCAGTGAAAAAGAAGGGTGGTAAGAGAAGGGATAACCAGCCGTGGATAACCAAGGAAATAAAGGAGAGTACCAAATCAAAGACCAATGCGTATAAGGTGGCCAAGGTTAGTGGGAAAATAGAAGATTGGGAAAATTTTAAACAACAGCAAAGAATGACTAAAAAAGCAATAAAGAAAGGAAAGATAGATTACGAAGGTAAACTTGCGCAAAACATAAAAACAGATAGTAAAAGCTTTTACAGATATATAAAATGGAAAAGAGTGACTAAAGTAAATGTTGGTCCCTTAGAAGATGAGAAGGAGGATTTAATAATGGAAAATGTGGAAATGGCTGAGACCTTAAACAATTATTTTGTTTCGGTCTTCATAGTGGAAGACACAAAAACCAAGCCAAAAATTGCTGGTCACAGGAATGTGGGAAGGGAGGGCCTTGAGACAATCACTATCACTAGGGGGGTAGTGCTGGACAGGCTAATGGGACTCGAGGTAGACAAGTCCCCTGGTCCTGATGAAATGCATCCCAGGGTATTAAAAGAGATGGCGGAAGTTATAGCAGATGCATTCGTTATAATCTACCAAAATTCTCTGGACTCTGGGGAGGTACCAGCGGATTGAAAAGCAGCTAATGTAATGCCTCTGTTTAAAAAAGGGGGCAGACAAAAGGCGGGTAACTATAGGCCGGTTAGTTTAACATCTGTAGTGGGGAAAATGCTTGAAGCTATCATTAACGAAGAAATAGCGGGACATCTAGATAGGAATAGTGCAATCAAGCAGAAGCAACATGGATTCATGAAGGGGAAATCATGTTTAAATAATTTACTGGAATTATTTGAGGATATAACGAGCATGGTGGATAGAGGTGTACTGATGGATGTGGTGTATTTAGATTTCCAAAAGGCATTCGATAAGGTGGCACACAAAAGGTTACTGCAGAAGATAAAGGTACGTGGAGTCAGAGGAAATGTATTAGCATGGATAGAGAATTGGTTGGCTAACAGAAAGCAGAGAGTCGGGACAAATGGGTCACTTTTCGGGGTGGAAATCGGTGGTTAGTGGTGTGCCACAGGGATCGGTGCTGGGACCAGAACTGTTTACAATATACATAGATGACCTGGAAGAGAGGACAGAGTGTAGTGTAACAAAATTTGCAGATGACTCAAAGATTAGTGGGAATGCGGGTTGTGTAGAGGACACAGAGAGGCTGCAAAGAGATTTGGATAGGTTAAGCGAATGGGCTAAGGTTTGGCAGATGGAATACAATGTCGGAAATTGTGAGGTCATCCACCTTGGGAAAAAAAACAGTAAAAGGGAATATTATTTGAATGAGGAGAAATTACAACATGCTGAGGTGCAGAGGGACCTGGGGGTCCTTGTGCATGAATCCCAAAAAGTTAGTTTGCAGGTGCAGCAGGTAATCAGGAAGGCGAATGGAATGTTGGCCTTCATTGCGAGAGGGATGGAGTACAAAAGCAGGGAGGTCCTGCTGCAACTGTACAGGGTATTGGTGAGGCCGCACCTGGAGTACTGCGTGCAGTTTTGTTCACCTTACTTAAGGAAGGCTATACTAGCTTTGGAGCGGGTGCAGAGACAATTCACTAGGCTGATTCCGGAGATAATGATAGATTGAGTAGACTGGGTCTTTACTCGTTGGAGTTCAGAAGGATGAGGGGTGAGCTTATAGAAACATTTAAAATAATGAAAGGGATAGCAAGATAGAGGCGGAGAGGTTGTTTCCACTGGTCGGGGAGACTAGAACTAGGGGGGCACAGCCTCAAAATACGTGGGAGCCAAATTAAAACCGAGTTGAGAAGGAATTTCTTCTCCCAGAGGGTTGTGAATCTGTGGAGTTCTCTGCCCAAGGAAGCAGTTGAGGCTAGCTCATTGAATGTATTCAAGTCACAGATAGATAGATTTTTAACCAATAAAGGAATTAAGGGTTACGCGGAGCGGGCGGGTAAGTGGAGCTGAGTCCACGGCCAGATCAGCCATGATCTTATTGAATGGCGGAGCAGGTTCGAGGGGCTAGATGGCCTACTCCTGTTCCTAATTCTTATGTTCTTATGTTCATTACCCTTTGCTTCCTATCTCTAAGCCAATTTTGGATCCAACTTGCCACTTTACCCTGTATCCCATGGGCTTTAACCTTCATAACCAGTCTACCATGTGGGATCTTATCAAAAGCCTTGCTAAAGTCCATATATACTACATCATACGCACTATCCTCATCGACCCTCTTGGTTACCTCCTCAAAATATTCAATCAAGTTAGTCAAAGGGTAGTGATCCCCGAGAACTTCTTGAAGGACTGTGTCACAGAATTAATTAATCAGCTTGGATGGAAAAAATGTGACTTTTCACTTATTCATAAGTATTTTGCCTTCGCCATTGGGCTTCTCAATGAATGTCTTTCAGCAAGGTCAATGAAAAGGTTTCCATCAGCCTAGACGCATTTTAGTAGCTTTTATCACATCTAAATTAAACATTACCATCAGCAATAAAGTAAAGCAACATCCATCTAACTTTTTTCCAGCAGTCCCACTCATGATGGTTCAGCATCTGCACCATAGCCGCGATGTGCAGCGCTGCAGCACTGGGAGCCCTTCTCCCTGCCACCCGACTCACGGCCAGCTCAGACCTGCTTTTTGCGAGCGGTCCTTCTGGCGGGCGGGAGGTCGATGAGGCCAGCATCTCTGACCAAAATGGCCGATTTGGAGCATCCGGCTAGGGGCGGGTGGCATGACGTCACGCCGGCGGATCTGTCCGCTACCAATCTCGCGCTGGACAGAACCTGGACGGCAGATGGGCGGTTCCGGAGTAATCGGTCGTAAAACATGCATTTCGAGCGGATCCTTGGCGGCTGCAGGCACAACCTGGACCAAATTCAGCCTCATTATCTTTTTTATTGCCTATGGCTTTATGAACCTGAGATGCCTCTAATGTCCTATGAAACTGTAGCCTCAAATCCCTCTGCTCTTCCACAGCACCGAGCTTGCTTCCATTCAGAGTATAATTACTACTGTTATTGTTTTAAACCAAAATGTACCACCGCACAGTTATTGTCATTGAATTCTGTCTGCCACTATTTTTCCTATTTCCCCATCTTATCAATATCTTTTTGCAGCTTCCTTTCGTCTTCTGAAGAATTTACTATACATCTGCAAATTTTAACAACACTGCCTGCTGGCCTATATCCAAATCATTGGTACACACAGTGAACAGAAGTGGCCCCAGAACTGAATTATATGCGACACCACTACCCTCTTCCAACCATTCAGCAAAAATGACCTTAATTCCTGCTGTTTTCTCCCTTCTAACCAATTTTAATCTAGCTTGCTATTTCCCCCCTAACTTAGAAACATAGAAAATAGGTGCAGGAGTAGGCCATTCAGCCCTTCGAGCCCGCACCGCCATTCAACAAGATCATGGCTGATCACCCACCCCAGCACCTCCCCCCACCATGCCCCCTCCACACACCCCCGACCCCCCCCAGCCACAAGGACCACATCCAACTCCCTCCCGAACACATCCAATGAACTGGCATCAACAACTCTCCGCGGCAGGGAACCCCACAGGCCAACAATTCCCCGAGTGAAGAAGTCTCTCCCCATCCCAGCCCCAAACAGTTCTCCCCCCATCCCAAGAGCATGACCCCCCCCGGCTCCGGACCCACCCAACACCGGGAACACTTCATGCACTTTAATCTTCTCTAGTAATCTCCCCTGTGGTACATTGCCAAAGGCTTTCCTAAAGTCCATGTACACTAAATCCACTTAATTTCCCCACCTACCATCTTACCTGCTCAAAGAATTCAATGAGGTTTGTCAAGTATAATTGTCCCTTTTGAAATCTATGTTGGCTACTCCTAACTATTTTCTCTTTAGATATGTGGTAACTCCATCCTTATTTAAAGACTGTAAAAATATCTCTACCACATATGTTAAACTAACTGGCCTGTAATTACCCAGATTAACTGTCTCCCTTTTTAAAAATGTGTACTACATTGGCCACTCTCCAGTTCTCTGGCACACATCCACATTCAATAGAGCCCTGAAATATAATTTCTAGAATCTGTGCAATTTCTCCACTTATCCATCTCAGGATCCCAGGATGTATCCTGTTAGGCTCCAGCACTTCCTTTAGCCTAACTAGCTTACCTGAAATTTTCCTTTTATCCATTGTAATATCACTCAACTCACTCGCAATCACTTCAGGATTCACCTTGTATAGTTTACTGGTCACTTTAAAAGGGTAGGAATAGAGAGGCTTAGGAGTTCAGATACAGAAATCTAAAGTGGAAGACGTTAATAAGCTGTTTTTTTTAAAGCACACGGGATCCTATTAATGGGGCATAAAATAAAAAAGTTAAAGTAGGTCACACTAAATCTGTACAACTCATTGGTTAGGCCACATTTGGAATAAAGTTTGAGCGCTCACCTTTAAGAAGGATGTCAAGACTATGGAGAGGGTACAAAATAAATTTACTAAGATGTAACCGGGGATAAGAGGCTTTAGTTATGATGAGCAACTAGAGGAAGTGCAGACCTTTTACCTCATTTCTCTTATTTGGAAGGAGGAGAGCATACCAGGGGATCTCAGAGACGCTGTAGTCATGACCATCTTCAAGAAAGGTGACAAGTCCGATTGCGGTAATTACAGAGTGTTGTATTCGCATAAACTGAGCCAGGAGAAAAGTAACTTAACTTAATTGTGCTTTTATACAACCCAAAATGGAGTCCCAAACCGGCATGAACCAGCATGAGTGCAGCAACTGTGAATAGCTCCCGCAGGGTCCTAATGCCCATTCTAGTGAGCTGTAACAAATAAATAGAGTATGAACACAACATATTTCCCCCCTTTTTAAAACCACAATCTACGTACAAAGTCCTTGAGATAGCCAGGTCGTGTTCTGATACGTTGAGACCGGCGTGAAGCTTGCGGTGTTTGATCGAGGTTTTCAATGCCTCTGTTCCATCCTGCTGGTCCCTTCGTGCTAGGTTTGGCTGGGGGTTTGAGAATGTCCAGTTGCCAGCGAAGATTCCGCTCAATCATGAGCTGAGCGGGTGTCTTCCCCGTTAGCAAGAGCTTTGTTGCAGAGAATGGTTTGAACCACTTCATCGAATGTTTGGCCAGCTGCAAGGTTGGCTTTCAAACCCTCTTTGATGATGCAGTAAAAACGCTCAACACTTCCATTGCTTTGAGGATTGTACCGAGCAGCCATCATCATCACAGGCGGTCCCTCGATTGAGGATGACTTGCTTCCACAAGAGTTCACAGGTATTTCGATGAAGGACCCGATGTTCCAGTCCTGAACTTCAATTCCGGGGGTGGAAGATGCCTGTGCACACCAGCCACCACACGGGCTTGACAGAACTAGTGGCAAGGGTTAACCAGGACGACTGGAGATCTGCTCTGCTGCACAGACCTACCGCGCACACATATTGCAGTGTGGGCTGGCCCGTGCTGCCCCTGGGCCCTCGGCTCTTCTGGGCTCCATTCCCTCATCTGTCGCACCTCCGCCACGATCCCTCACCGCTCCTCCACCATAAACATTCACCGCATCGCAACGCAAACACTCGCCGTTCATCCGCCTCGACCTTCCCACTCCTCTGTACCTGGGCCCTGCCAATGTTCCTGCCCACGCTCCAAAACAGCGACCAGGGTTTTGATGACGTCACCCAGTCGCCCATCTCAAAATCATCGCATATGTGGAGCAGCTCGCGCTGGAGGTTGAAGTGGTACACTGCTCCAGCTCTTTTATCTCCCGACCTGTGGAGCTGTTCTCTCACAGGTCAGGGGCCAACGATGTTCCACCACTCCAGCTCTTTTATAGCCTGACCTACGGGGTTGTTCTCTCGCAGGTCAGGGGGCCATGATAAGGCGATGCTCGATAGCATGACGAGTGAGGAAATCTGCGAACTGGTCGGACACAAACTGTGATCGATTGTCAGTAATTATGACGTTTGGGAGGCCCCACCTTGTGAACATAAGCTGCAAAATAGTGACAATTGTTGATGAGGTCACTGAACTTGTTGTAGCGATTTCTGGCCATTTGGAATCCAGGTCGTGTACTACAACAAGGAAACGCTGGTGTTGAGGAGCTGCTTCAACTGGACCAAAGATATCCAACTGAAGTTGTTGCCATGGTTTTTCTGGCCATGGAATGGGTTTCATTGAAGCTGGTCGGATGTTTGTGGCCTTTTCGCACAGACTGCATGCTTCGCAGTGTGAGACAAACTCATCGATGCAATATCAATCCTAGGCCACCATACTGAATCGCGACATCACTGCTTCATGTGGACAATGCCAGGGTGTCCATCGTGTGCCAATGAGAGAATGCGCTGTTGAAGTGACTTGAGAATTACTGTTCGATCACCACGAGCTAGACAGCTATCGTTCCAAACGGAAAATTCATTGCGAAGTCTGTGGAAGGTTTTCAGCTCTTCTGGAATTTGCTTAGGCCACTCAGTCTGGAGGAAGTGGCACATCTGCTGGAGCGTAGCATCACTCTGTGATTCGGTTTTGAGTTTGTCGCAGGAGACAAGGTTTCTGATGAGCTGAGTGATGATCGACATGACATATGCTTCGTCATCTGTGAACAAGTCAGCACCAGAGTCCGAAACAGGTGTCAAGCGGCAGAGCAGGTCAGCTACGCGATTGTGACTGCCAGCGATGTACTGTATATTAAAGTTATACGGATGAAGGCGATCTGACCATCGGCTAATTCGTAGTGGTCTGTGCCCAGAGCCTGTTGTAGTGAGTAGCGTAGTTAGCGCTTAGTGATCCGTACGGAGGGTAAATTTCCTGCCATAGAGGTAGATGTGCCAGTGTTCACATGCGCAAATGCAGGCGAGTGCTTCGCGTTCCCTTGTGAAGTATTTATGTTCTGCAGATGAGAGCATGCGAGAGGCGAAGGCTACTGGGCGTTCCAGGCTGTCAATCCATTGGGAGCGCACAGCACCCATGGCGGTGCCTGATGCATCCGTGGTGACCTACGTAGTGGCATTCCGATCAAAGTGCGCGAGGCTAGGAGGGGATGTGATTTTCTCCTTAAGCGTGGTGAATGCCTGAGCCTGGGAATCTGTCCATTCCCAAGGGACGTCCTTGCGCAGCAACTTGTGAAGTGGTTTGGCAATGTGCGCGTAGTGCGGGACGAACTTCAGATCGAAGTTGCAAGTGCCGAGGAATGATGAAAGTTCTTTGACGGTAGTAGCCTCCTGCATTCGCTGGATCGCCACAATGTTGTCAAGTATCGACTTGACATCTTGTGCTGTGATTCTGTAGCCCAGAAAGTTTACTTCTCCAGTAGCGAATGTAATGTTATGTGTAGCAAGTCTAGTCATAACTGTGTGAAGTCGCTGGTCTTGTTCTTCCATTGACCGTCTATGGACGACGATATTGTCAAGCAGATTGAGGGTGTTAAGTTCAGAATAACTCCACGAGGCTGTGTTGTAAGCTCAAACCATTGTGACCTTGGTCTCTTTAATATAACTCCAAAGTGAGGCAGCAGTATGGTAGGCTGCCTTTTATACCTGCTTGCTCCAAGGTACACAGGTGACCCATAGGTCTTCCACAGGTGTGCCCCCTAGTGGCAAGTCTGACACATAGGTTAGGTTCACATACAAAACAGAGGGCTCTCTCCAAGCCTGCTAGCATAGTAGTGACAATCTTCTGAAATGCTCTTGGAGCAGAAGATAGTCCGTAGGGCATGCGTCGATACTGATACAGACCATCATGTGTCGTGAATGCCGTGAGCAGTTTGCAGGTAACTGCGGTGCACGTCGAGTTTCGTAAAAACTACTGAGCCGTGTAATTCTGAAGACAGTTCGTCGATGGTAGGAAGAGGGTACTTGTCGGGGATGATGGCCTTGTTGATCTCTTTCAGGTCTATGCATAGGTGGATCTCCCCATTTTTTCGCCAAGCTATGACTAAGTTCGAGATCCAGGGCGAGGAGTCAATGCTCTCAATGATTCCGAGATTCAAGTCGCGTTAATTATGCGGATACTTGGTCGCGGACCGTGAATGGGAGTCGGCGAAGTCGCTGTGCAACTAGTTTGACCGAAGGGTCAACGTGGAGATGATGGCAGAAACAAATAAATAGAGTATGAACACAACATAGAGGAGGGAAAGTCATCGCAAGAATCCTGCTCAATCGCCTGCTCCCAGTGGTTGAAGAGTTCCATCTAGAGTCGCAATGCGGATTCTGCCGGCTCAGGGGCACAATGGACATGATCTTCACTGCGCATCAAATCCATGCAAAATGTAGGGAGCAGCATCAACCTCTGTACATGATCTTCTTTGACCTCACAAAGGCCTTCGACACTGTCAACCATGAGGGCTTATGGAGTGTCCTTCTCAAATTCGACTGCCCTCAAATGTTTGTCACCATCCTGCGCCTGCTTCATGATGACATTCAAGCTGTGATCCTGACCAACGGATCCACCACCGACCCAATACACGTGCGGACTGGGGTCAAGCAAGGCTGTGTCATCGCACCAACGCTCTTCTCGATCTTCCTTGCTGCAATGCTCCATTTCACTCTCAATAAGCTCCCCGCTGGAGTGGAGCTAATCTATAGAACAAATGGGAAATTGTTCAAACTCCGTCGCCTCCAGACCAGATTCAAGGTCATCCCATCCTCTGTCATTGAATTACAGTGTGCAGACGACGATTGTGTTTGCGCACACTCGAAGGTCGAACTCCAAACCATCGTCAACAGCTTCACCGAAGCGTACAAGAATATGGGCCTTACATTAAACATCCGTAAGACAAAGGCTCTCTACCAACCTGCCCCCGCCACAAAGTACTGTCCCCCACCACCCCCCCCTCCAATTATCAAGATCCATGACGAGGCCTTGGACAACGTGGACCATTTTCCATATCTTGGGAGCCTACTGTCAACAAGGGCAGACGTCAGTGATGAAGTCCCACATTGTCTTCAGTGTGCCAGTGCAGCCTTCGGTCGCTTGAGGAAGAGAGTGTTTGAAGACCAGGATTTCAAACCCGGCACCAAGCTCATGGTCTACAAAGCCATAGTGATATCCACCCTCCTATATGCTTCAGAGACATTGCCTATGTACAGCAGGCACCTCAAAGCACTGGAGAAGTACCACAATGCTATCTCCACAAGATCCTGCAAATCTATTGGCAGGATAGGCGCCATTCTTAAACCTCTCCATTCTTAAAACATCCCCAGCATTGAAGCATTGACCACGCTTGATCAGCTCCGACTGACGGGCCACATCGTCTGCATGGCCGATACTAGACTCCCAAAACAAGTGTTCTACTCAAGCTTCGACATGCATGCGAGTCCCAGGTGGGCAGAGGAAACGCTTCAAGGACACCCTCAAAGCCTCCTTGAAAAAGTGCACCATTCTCACTGACACCTGGGAATCCCTGGCCCAAGACCATGCAAAGTGAGGAGAAGCATCCGGGAAGGCGCCGAACACCTCGAGCTTCTTTGCTGGGAGCACGCGGAAGCCAAGCGCAAATAGTGGAAGGAGCGCACGACAACCCAAGCACCCCACCCACCTGTCCCTTCAACCACCACCTGCCTCACCTGTGACAAAGACTGTAGATCTGGCATTGATCTCTTCAGTCATCTGAGAACTCATATTAGTGTGGAAGCAAATCATCCTCGATTCCGAGGGACTGACTAAGAAGCGACCTTTTCCTAGAACAGAGAAAGTTAGCACAGGATCTGGTAGAGATGTTCAAACCTATGAGGGGATTTGATAAGGTAAATAGCAAAACACTATTCTACAGTCGGTGGGTTGATAACTTTAAGATCATCTGCAAATGAATGAAGGGAGGGGTGAAGAGAATTATTTTATGTAGAGGATTATTTGGCCATGGAATATCCTTCCAGAAACATTGGAGGAAACAAAATCCATATCAGCTTTTAAAAGGGAAGTAGATAAATATTTATGGGGAAATGATAGGAAAATGGAACAAAGTGGGTAGCTCTGCCAGAGAGTCAGTGCAGACACAATGGGCTGTAAAATTCTATAATTCTATGAGCAGGATTTAATACTTCCATCCAGGAGCCAAACCAGTTGTGCTGCTGTAAAGTCTGGGCAATGCAGCAACTTCCATATTTTCAAGGATGAGACTAAGAGGGAGTAACTGATGTTGGCCACGAAGCAGATCATGAAAATTGAACTCTGGAACAAAGGTGAGTGCAACTTTTACAGATTTGCATTCTTAAAACTCTTCATATAATTCAGATACTTGATTTTTTTTAAATCACAAATGAGAGAAGAATGTGGATTATTAATTGCAGTAACTAGACATTATGTTTTGCCACTTCTTTCTTGTCACCATATGAGAAATTATTGGAAAACAAATCTCAAGCATACTTCAACAATGCATAGCTACAACAAATTTATAAATCCATAGTTCTGCTTACATTACATCAGAAAATCATTTACCACGTTAGTGAAAATCAGACCAAATATTAAAGGTACTGAGGTGACAAATTACTTTACAGGGAAATTCAATTTGCAGTTAAATGCACAGATAAATTCCAAAATATTTAATTTTTAAAAAGGGTCCCTTACTACTGAGGCAGAATGATCTACCAAGAATTTTGAAAATCCAATAAAGTTTTTGTTAAAACTGAGGAGACACTTCAACATTTACACAGATGTGAACAATAAATAAAGGAAACTACAAAGGTATAAAGGCAGAGTTGGCTAAGGTGCACTGGGAAAATAGATTAGAGAGTGGACGGTTGATGAGCAGTGGCAGACATTTAAGGAGATATTTTATAACTCTCAACAAAAATATATCCCAATGAGAAAGAAAGGCTGTAAGAGAAGGGATAACCATCTGTGGCTAACTAAGGAAGTAAGGGGGGGAGGGGGGGGTATCAAATTGAAAACAATGTGGCCAAGACTAGTGGAAGACCAGAGGATTGGGAAACTTTTAAAAGTCAGCAAAGAACGACTAAAAAAATAATAGAGGGAAGATAGATTATGAAAATAAACTAGCACAAAATCTAAAAAAAGGTAGTAAGAGTTTCTACAGGTACATAAAAAAGAAGAGTGGCTAAAGTAAATGCTGGTCCTCTAGAGGATGAGACTGGGGAATTAATAATGGGGAACGGGGAAATGGCAGAGACTTTGACAAATATTTTGTAGTGGTCTTCACAGTAGAAGATACTAAATACATCCCAATAGGGGATAATCAAGGGGCTTTAGGGAGGGAGGAACTTAATACAATCACTATCACTAAAGTAGTAGTACTTGGTAAAATAATGGGATTAAAGCAGACAAGTTCCCTGGACCTGATCGTTTGCATCCTCGGGTCCTTAAAGAAGTGGCTGCAGAGATAATGGATACATTGGTTGAAATCTACCAAAATTCCCTGGATTCTGGGGCGGTCGCAGCGGATTGGAAAACCGCAAATATAACGCCCCTGTTTAAAAAAGGAGGCAGACAGTGTCATGTATCCTACATGGCTACTGCTTGTACTATTACAAGGTGTGCCACCAGGGGGCACTGCAGTGGGAGACTTGTAGGTTACCTGTGCAGGTGTGCCAGGCCTAGTATAAAAGGCAGGCCACCATGTGTGATCCTCACTCTGGAGTTACATTAAATGGACTAAGGTCACTACAGTTCAAGCACAACACATTGTCTCATGGAGTCATTATCAGAGCATCTGAAGACATAACAATTGGCGACGAGATTACGGACCTTCACGCGAAAATGGCTAACTTTGGTACGTTGCAGCAGTTCGCCGATGGTGATGATTGGGACGCCTTTGTGGAGAGGCTCGATCATTTCTTCACAGCAAACGACTTGGCAGGTGACAATCCAGCCACACTGGCTGATAAGCGCAAAACTATCCTGCTAACCAGTTGTGGGCCCGCTGTCTATAGCCTCGTCAGCGACTTGCTGGCACGAGCGAAGACAACGACCAAGACGTATGAAGAGCTTGTAACGCTGATCCAAGAACAACTCAAGCCCAAAGAGAGCATCCTCACAGCAAGACACCGGTTTTATCCACACCGACGGCCAGAAGGCCAGGAAATCGTGAAATATGCTGCAGACCTCAGGAGGCTGGCGGCACCATGTGATTTCAGTGACCACCTCACTGAAACACTGCAGGATATCTTTGTCATTGGAATCAGCCATGAGGGCCTTCTTCATAAGCAACTATCTGCGGATACCACAGTCACACTGCAGGAGGCCATCTCTGAGAGCCAAGCATTCATGACCTCGACCTGCGGCTCTAGGCGGATGACTCATCCTCAGGACTCAAACCCGGCAAGTACTGTGCACAGAATGGCGCCTTTTAGAGGCTGGACTATAGAACGTGAATCTTCTCAGGGGAGAGAGAACAGGCCCCCGAGTCCCTTAACTCGGAGTCCGCCGAGGGGGGCTAACCGAGTAGCTCCATGCTGGCATTGCGGAGGGAATCACAGGGCTCACCAGTGCCATTTTAAAGACTATGTGTGTAAAGGCTGCAACACAAAGGGCCACCCCCAGCGAATGTGTAAAAGAAATATGACTCACTGTGTTGATGAAGAGTCTGCAGATGGCCATGAATCCAGCGCGGATTATGAAGCGATAGTCAGAGAGGCAGCTCAGCCCTACGATGAGGTGTACGGCATGTTTACCTGCACCACCGAATGTTCTCTGTTGAGGATGGAAGTCGAGATAAATGACGTTCCAGTCTTCATGGAAGGACACGGGGGCGAGCCAGTCAGTAATGAATCAAGAAGCCTTTGAGAGGCTATGGGACAATCAGGCTGAACGACCCAAGTTGGTCCCAGTTCAGGCAAAGCTGCGCACCTACACCAATGAACTTATCCCAGTCGTTGGTAGTGCAGATGTAAAGGTACTCCATGATGGCATGGTGCATTTGTTACCACTGTGGATTGTTGCAAGTGATGAACCAACGCTACTCGGAAGAAGATGGATGGAGAAGATCCATTGGAGCTGGGAAGATTTCATCCCTCCAACTATCGACGTCCTCCGCACTCAGAGGCAAAACCTGAGGTTGGATCCGGCACCAGAGAGCAGACCAGCACAGCACCCAAGGCACAGACCGCTCAGCACGACTGCGTGGAGATGAACCAGCCGAGATGACCCAAATGCACCTTCCGCGCACCAGTGGCAGGACTCCAGGGAGAAGAGGATCACAGCAGTCGAAATTGTGGATGGAAAAAAGATGGTGCCCAAACCACGAGGTGAGGCGCTGAAGAAAAAGATGGCGGCGGCCAAACCACGAGGTGCAGCGTTGATGGAGCAACACATGGCACCAAGCGAAGAAGAGGATTGGGATAAAGATACCAAGGCTCTCTTAAAGGAGGCCTGCAACCCACGAAACATAAAGGGACAGTTCCACAATCAATGTAATAGCAACTGTGAGTTAGATGTAAAATGTGTAACTGATGATCGGAGTTATTTACATGCAATAAGCAAAGAAAAGTCGTATGATTGTGATTGGAGCTACAGGTTATTTACAATGAGTAATGAAAGGTTGTGCAATGTAGGATTTCAACTGCATACAGTCAATGCAGCGGGCAAACACCCATCGGAAGCACACAGGTCCAGCAAGCTACCCAACGCTGTGGCCTGCGTCCCTGGGACAAGAGTGATGCACCACGGAGTGTGGCCACAAGCAGCTAAAATAGACAAGCTGCAGAGCAAGCGATCTCAGGAGGGCAACGGCACTGGTATCGATACCCTGCCCCTGATCGGCTCCACCTCTCAGGCACCCGATGGCACCAACCGCCATGAGCCTCAAAGAGCAAACCGCGCTAAGGCGCAGCCGCCAGACCCTATCGCCACCAAGGCCACACCTGGGAACGAAGGGTCACCCGCAACGGTTCTCCCAAATGGGACTGGGACTAGCCAGGATCCCAAACCAAATAACACTCAGGCAAGCGAGTCAGCAGTTTCCTGTGCACTGCTAGACGACTGCTCCTCAGAGAGCAGCATCGACCCAGGGCACAAGGATAGGACAGGGAGGTCACAGGCATCTGTGAACCTGCCCGATGCTAGGAACAATGGCAAAAGTCCAGAGAGCAGGCAACTTGAGCCAACCGGGTTCCCACTGCCAGCACTGGGCACCGCGTCGCCACCAGACTACCTGGACACCATCCAGCAGTTCTGGCATTAGTTTGTCCTCACGCACCGGTGCTGAACCCAGTACTGACTCCATGGTTACTCCTTGTACTATTACAAGGTGTGCCACCAGAGGGCACTGCAGTGGGACCTCACCATTCAAGTGTGCTTGCCTCACTACGGTACCACAAATGTAATAATGTAAATGCAAATTTTTTTTTTGGATTGAATGTATATGAATGTAATAAGCCAACAGCACAATCTGTAAGTGGGGGGGTGGGGGCGGGGGTGGGGGGGGGGGAAGAGAATGGAGTTGTCATGAACGCACAAAAAGAAACCACCAGCACCTCTACTGCCAATGAAACACCACCTACTCACCCAAGATGGAAACGAACCTCCAAGGGTCAACCAGATAGAGCTAAGCCCAGAGCACAGTCAATGCAAAGGCGGTTTGCACTAAGGACTTGGGGAAGAGTGATGTCATGTATCCTACATAGTTACTGCTTGTACTATTACAAGGTGTGCCACCAGAGGGTACTGCAGTGGGAGACTTGTAGGTTACCTGTGCAGGTGTACCAGGCCGAGTATAAAAGGCAGGCCAGCATGTGTGATCCTTACTCTGGAGTTATCAATAAAGGACTAAGGTCATTACAGTTCAAGTACAACACATTGCCTCGTGGAGTCATTATTAGAGCATCTAAAGATATAACAGACAGAAAGCAGGAAACTATAGACCTGTTAGCCTAACATCTGTCGTTGGGAAAATGCTGGAGTCCATTATTAAGGAAGCAGTAGCAGGACATTTGGAAAAGCATAATTCAATCAAGCAGAGTCAGCATGGTTTTATGAAAGGGAAATCATGTTTGTCAAGTTTGCTGGAGTTCTTCGAGGATGTAACGAGCAGGGTGGTAATGTGGAACCAGTGGATGTGGTGTATTTGGATTTCCAGAAGGCATTCGATAAGGTGCCACATAAAAGGTTACTGCACAAGATAAAAGTTCACGGGGTTGGGGGTAATATATTAGCATGGATAGAGGATTGGCTAACTAACAGAAAACAGGGAGGCGGGATAAACGGATCATTTTGCAGTTGGCAAATAGTAACTAGTGCTGTGCCGTAGGGATCGGTGCTGGGGCCTCAACTATTTACAATCTATATTAATGACTTGGATGAAGGGACCGAGTGTAATGCTGATGGCACAAAGATGGGTGGGGAAATAACTTGTGAGGAGGACACAAAAAATCTGCAAAGAGATATAGACAGGCTAAGTGAGTAGGCAAAAATTTGGCAGATGGGAGTATAATGTAGGAAAATGTAAGGTTATCCACTTTGGCAAAAAAAATAGAAAATCAGATTATAATTTAAATGGAGAAAAATTGCAAAGTGCTTCAGTGCAGGGGGACCTGGGGGTCCTTGTGCATGAAACACAAAAAGTTAGTACGCAGGTACATCAAGTAATCAGGAAGAAAATGAAATGTTGGCTTTTATTGCAAGGGGGAGAGAGTATAAAAGCAGAGAAGTCCTGCTGCAACTGTACAGGGTATTGGTGAGGCCACACCTGGATTACTGCGTGCAGTTTTGGTCTCCGTATTTAAGAAAGGATATACTTGCATTGGAGGCTGTTCAGAGAAGGTTCATTAGGTTGATTCCGGATATGTGGGGGTTGACTTATGAAGATAGGTTGAGCCTATACTCATTGGAGTTCAGAAGAATGAGAGGTGATCTTATCGAAACATACAAGATAATGAGAGGGCTGGACAAGATGGATGCAGAGTATATTTCTACTTACGGGGGAAACTAAAACTAGGGGGCATAATCTCAGAATAAGGGGCATCCCATTTAAAACTGAGATGAGGAGGAATTTCTTCTCTCAGAGGATTGTAAATCTGTGGAATTCATTGCCCTAGAGAGTTGTGGAGGCTGGGTCTTTGAATATATTTAAGGTAGAGATAGACAGATTTTTGAGTGATATGGAAGTAAAGGGTTATGGGGAGCGGGCAGGGAAGTGGAGCTGAGTCCATGATCAGATCAGCCATGATCTTATTAAATGGCAGAGCAGGCTCGATGGGTCAAATGGCCTACTCCTGCTCCTACTTTTTGTACTACAAAAGCCATCACCATCATTGTAACACAATTAATTCGATTGTTTTTACTTGTGTAGGCACAAAATTAACATCTTTGCAACTGGTACCAACAATTTGGTACATGACATTGGAACACGAAAAAATTATGTCACAGACTGGTACTGTACCATGCAAATTTTATGACTGCATGTCCCTACACAGGAGTTGCCAATCTTAGCCAGGCCTTTTGGGGTGGGAAGAAGAATATGACAGAGAAGTGTGGAACAGTAATTATGCACCACCTCGGGAAAGGCGTGAATTCGTACATATTTCTTTACTAGTTGCCTTAAGAGCAATACTGAATGAATTAATTGTGGCCTATGATCATGGCCCATCATAGTCAAGAAAAATATAAAAGGGAAGGGGAAATTATAAAAATAAAAATAGTTTTGTCCCCATATAAAACAAAAAAGTCGTAACAGTACATTACATCCAATTACACTAGGTTTTAGAAAAATAATAAACTGTATCAAGAATGCTCACCTTCTAAAACATGTCACCAGACGTTGAATAAAATCCAGTGTGTTAAAATAGAAAAAAAAGAAAACAGTAATATAGAACAATGAATACAACACATGATATGATTGCAATAAGGCTAAGAAATCTTTAGTAAAGAGTAAAATGACTACACAACCAAAACATAGAACTTTTAATATTTCTGATAGTTTGAGTGTTAAAATGCTTTGTTATGGTTATAATTTTAACTTATATTAATATGCTATCCTGATAGCTTGATGGTAAAGTTACCAATTGGTGATGCATTCAGCCATTAAAATAAAGTTCCAGCTTATATTTTGTAAGGGTGGGTCTCAGCTGCAGCAGTAGGAAGGGCTCCACAATTGGTCTCATTACCCTTCAGTGTATGGGGGTTTGGGGGGGGGGGGGGCGCGGAGGGGGAGGAAAATATGAGCTTACATTTCTGCATGTGAGTACTACCCAGTGACCTTGTGTATGGGCTTCAGATAAATACAGGATCAGACTTGGCTGTGATGCCCTTGACAGCCAACTCTCATTCTCACACATGAATGATCCACCTTACCCAGAGTGGTGCTCATGGAATCCTACCCCAGTAGGAATCATGCCTTTGACATCAACAACAATAAAAACAAAAACAACTAGTATTTATATAGCGCCTTTAACACAGTAAAATATCCCAAAGCGCTTCACAGCAGTGTTATAAGGCAAGTGTCATAAGAAGAAATTAGGGCAGGTGATCAAAAGCTTGATCAAAGAGGCAGATTTTAAGGAGCATCTTACAGGAGGAAAGAGAGGTAGAAAAGTGAAGAGGTTTAGGGAGGGATCACCAGAACTGAGGGGCCTAGGCAGCTGAAAGCACGGCTGCCAATGGTTGAGTGATTAAAGTCAGGGATGCCTTCAGGCCAGAATTAGAGGAGAGCAGATATCTCGGGGTGGGGGGGGCGGTTGTGGGGCTGGAGAAGATTACAGAGATAGGGAGGGGTGAAGCCAAGGAGGGATTTGAAAACATGGATGTAAATTTTAAAATCGAGGTGCTGCTTAACTGGGAACCAAGTAGGTCAGGGAGCACAGGGATGATGGGTGAATGGGACTTGGTGTGAGTTAGGACACGGGCAACCGTGTTTTGGATGACCTCAAGTTTACGTAGGGTAGACCATGGGAGGCCGGCCAGGAGTGCATTGGAATAGTCAAGTCTAGAGGTAACAAAGGCATTGATGAGGGTTTCAGCAGCAGATGAGCTGAGGCAAGGGCGGAAACGGGCGATGTTATGGAGGTGGAAATATGCGGTCTCAGTTATGGTGCGGATATGTGGTCGAAAGCTCATTTCATGGTCAAATATGACACCAAGGTTGTGAACAGTCTAGTTCAGCCTCAGACAGATGCTAGGGAAGGGGATGGAGTTGGTGACTAGGGAACAGAATTTGTGGCGGGGACCAAAGACAATGGCTTCGGTCTTCTCAATAGTTAATTGGAGAAAATTTCTGCTCATCCAATACTGGCTGTTGGACAAGCAGTCTGACAATTTATAGACTATGAAAGGGTCAAGACAAGTGGTGGTGAGGTAGAGCTGGGTGTCGTCACATGTGGAAACTGATGCTGTGCTTTTGGATGATGTCGCCGAGCAGCAGCTTCAAGGGAGAGAATTAGAATATTGGAAGGATATTTATAAAAATAAATTATATCAATAGAATATTGCTGCTTTTATACTTCTTTCTACCTCACAACTTTTCAATCCAAGTCCTGCTCTTAAACCTCTCTCAATGTTGCTTTGTTACTAAACTAACTAATAAACTAAACAAGTGAATATTCCCTCCTTTTTACAGGAGAGCACTCTATTATTTAGAATGTCACAGTCTGTGTAGATCTGTGGACTCCTTGTGAAAGGAACTACAAGGAGAAGTCAGCCTTCTACCATGCTTTCGTGTGGCACCCAAGGGTACTTACTGCACTATGCTTTTTGAATATCTGTTAATAATCACTGAATATTTAGCTCAGTTAGTAAATATTTTACAGCTTTAATAACCACAAGTAGGTGGTAATAACTAAATTATTTTTGAGCAGTGACACCTCAATTCTAATTGCTGTGCTGTTTTTTTGAAGTTTAGAAGAAAAACAATTGATAATAAAGGAGTGGCTGGCACACTAGCTGGACATGTTCTAATGTTGTCATAAATTAGCAGTTAATGTTTTGAAATACTTTTCATGGAATTTTGTCCTTTCTGCACTTTTTCTCTTCCTAGATATATGCTTTTACCTGCACATGTCTGTGCTCATTTAATTGTTAACTAAAAGTATGGGTTTACAAGGGGTAACTTTCTGACTTCACGGTTCTGGTGGGGAATCATGGCCACTAGAAGCACAGATTGGAAATTCAGGCATGTGCTGTATAATTTTCCGACTATTTTGGTCCAAATTTCTGATATGTGTTCCTAATGAATGATGCATCCTGCTAGAATCACAAAGTTGGAAAATTATCCTACAGTTTTACCTCTACATGATATCCTTGAAACAAACCTAAACAACTCAAAACTACAAGAGAGCACGAGAGCGTAATGAGCGGCAAACTACAAGAGAGCAGCGCTGGGAGCAGTGCCAATAGACTTGTGAGGGGAGAAAAGTAAAAAGAAATCAAAGTATGACATCACAGGAAAGCAGGGAAGTGATTGATTGGTCAGTATTTCTCTTTTTTGGGCATTGGTTTAAATTAAGAACCGGGATTAAAAACTAAAAACATTCAACACTTGAAAACATAATTAATTAAATAAAATACATTAGAAATGGCAGGGGAGGCGAAGTGTTTCAGCTGCAGCATGTGGGAGCTGGTGGATACCATTGAGGACCACGACGACCACATCTGCAGTAAGTGTCGGTTCCTCGAGGAATTTCAGCTCAGAGTTCATGAACTGGAGTCCGAGCTTCAAACACTGTGACACATCAGGGTTGAGGAGAGTTGCCTGGACACTGTGTTCCAGGAGGCAGTCACACCCCTCTGGTTAAATAATTGAAATTTGGTCCGTGGTCAGTGTTATGTATGCAACACTATGTAACCAGCATTCTACCGTCACCAAAGGGTGTATCTGTTGGAGTTTCAAGGGATCCCAGCATCCCTTGGCAGCACTGTTTATAAGCAGGCCTCCCATGCTGTACCAGTACTCTGGAGTTAGAATAAAGAGACTAAGGTCACACTTACTCACGTCTACAGTATTCAGTCACATTGCTTTATTCAAGACATAACAACTGGCGACGAGATAATGAACCATCATGTGAAAATGCAGAGAACTGTTGGTATCCTGGAGAAATTTTCAGAAGGGGACGATTGGGAGACCTTCGTGGAGCGACTCATGGCCAACGAGCTGGAAAGGGGTGTGAACACTGCCAAACGAAGGCCGATCCTCCTCACCATCTGCGGGGCAACCAGCTATGGCCTCATGAAGAATCTTCTTGCCCCGATGAAACCAACAACAAAATCATATGAAGAACTGTGTACGCTGGTCCGGGAGCACCTAAATCTGAAGGAGAGCCTTCTGATGGCAAGGTATCGATTTTACACATGTCAATGGTCTGAAGGCCAGGAAGTGGCGAGCTACATCGCCGAACTAAGGTGCCTTGCAGGACATTGCGAATTTGATGGATTCCTGGAGCAAATGCTAAGAGACTTTTTTGTGCTTGGCATTGGCCATGAGGTTATCCTTTGCAAACTATTGACTGTTGAAACACCGAGCCTGAGCAAAGCCATAATGATAGCCCAGGCATTTATGTCAACCAGCGATAACACCAAACAAATTTCACAGCATAAAGAGGTTTCGGCAAGTACTGTACCCAAAGTAACGTCGTTTTCAGGCAGGAATGCATTTGGCAGAACGTACACGTCTGCAGCTGCACGACCTCAGATGACTCAGATTCCGCCTTCAAGCGTTAATGTGAGGCAATTGACACCTTGTTGGCGCTGCGGAGGTGATCATCGAGCCCATCAATGCCGCTTCAAACACAAAGGCTGTGGAACAATGGGACACCTCCAGCGAAAGTGCAGACGAGCTGCAAACCCTGCAAACCACCACGTTGCAGAGGAAGACCGATCCATGGCGGATCAAGCTGAACTAGAGACTGAAACCGAGGAGGCAGAAGTATATGGGGTACACACCATCACCACGAAATGTCCACCGATCATGTTAAAAGTGGAACTGAACAGAATTCCACGGGTGCGAGTCAGTCTATCATGAGCAAAAAGACCTACGACAGGCTGTGGTGCCACAAGGCACACAGGCCCAAGCTGAGCCCTATTCAAACCAAGTTGAGAACTTACACTAAAGAGCTGATCCCTGTAATCGGCAGTGCAGCAGTAAAAGTCTCCTATGATGGAGCGGTGCACGAACTACGACTATGGATTGTACCAGGAGATGGCCCCACACTGTTCCGCAGAAGCTGGCTGGGAAAAATCCGCTGGAACTGGGACGACATCCGAGTGTTTTCGTCCGTCGCTGACGGCTCATGTGCCCAGGTTCTGAGCAAGTTTCCGTCGTTGTTTGAGACGGGCATCGGAAATTTCTCGGGGGCGAAGGTGCAGATTCACTTGATTCCCGGCACACGACCCATCCACTACAAGGCACGGGCGGTGCCATACATGATGCGAGAAAAAGTGGAGATCAAGCTGGACAGGCTGCAATGAGAGGGCATCATCGCGCCGGTAGAGTTCAACGAGTGGGCCAGTCCGATTGTTCCGGTTCTCAAGGGCGATGGCACGGTCAGAATTTGTGTGGACTATAAAGTAACGATTAACCGTTTTTCACTGCAGGACCAGTACCCGCTATCCAAGGCAGACGACCTATTTGCAACGCTGGCAGGAGGGAAGACGTTCACCAAGTTGGACCTGATCTCGGCCTACATGATGCAGGAGCTGGCGGAATCTTCGAAACACATCACCTGCATCAACACGCACAAAGGTCTGTTCATCTACAATAGATGCCCGTTTGGGATTCGATCGGCCGCGGCTATTTTTCAAAGGAACATGGAAAGTCTGCTAAAGTCGGTTCCGCGCACCGTGGTTTTCCAGGATGACATATTGATCACAGGTCGGGACACCATCGAACACTTGCAGAACCTGGAATAGGTTCTAAGTCGGCTAGATCGTGTGGGACTCAGGTTGAAACACTCGAAGTGTGTTTTCCTGGCACCAGAGGTCAAGTTCTTAGGGAGAAGAATCGCGGCAGATGGCATCAGACCCACCGACGCCAAGACGGAGGCCATCAAGAACACGCCAAGACCACAGAATGTGATGGAGCTGAGGTCGTTCCTGGGACTCCTCAATTATTTTGGTAATTTCCTACCCGGGTTAAGCACCTTGCTAGAACCTCTACATGTGTTGCTATGCAAGGGAGATGACTGGATATGGGGGGAATCACAAGAGACAGCTTTTGAGAAAGCTGGAAATCTGTGATATTCCAACAAACTGTTTGTCCTGTTTGATCCATGTAAACGTTTAGTGCTAGCTTGCGATGCATCTTCGTACAGGGTCGGGTGTGTGTTACAACAAGCAAACGAATTGGGAACATTGCAACCGGTCGCTTATGCAACCAGGAGCTTGTCCAAGGCTGAAAGAGCCTACAGCATGATTGAAAAAGAAGCTCTGGCATGTGTTTACGGGGTAAAAAAAATGCATCAGTATCTGTTTGGGCTTAAGTTCGAGTTAGAAACTGACCATAAGCCGCTCATTTCACTATTCTCAGAGAGCAAAGGTATTAATACCAATCTCTGCTCGCATCCAAAGATGGGCGCTCACGCTGTCTGCATATAACTATGTAATTCGCCACAGGCCAGACACAGAGAACTGCGCTGATGCCCTCAGTTGGCTACCATTGCCCACCACCGGGGTGGAAATGGCACAGCTTGCAGACTTGCTCTTGGTGATGGATGCATTTGAAAACGAAAAGTCACCTGTTACGGCCCGCTAGATCAGGACCTGGACCAGCCAGGATCCTTTACTGTCTCTTGTAAAAAAACTGTGACCTCCATGGGAGCTGGTCCAGCGTCCCAACGGAGATGCATGAAGAGATCAAGCCGTTCCAGCAGCGCAAAGACGAAATGTCCATACATGTGGACTGTCTTTTGTGGGGTAATTGCGTGGTTTTGCCCAAGAAAGGCAGGGAAACGGTCATATGCGACCTACACAGTACCCACCAAGGCATAGTAATGATGAAAGCTATAGCCAGATCCCATGTGTGGTGGCCCGGCATCGACTCAGATTTGGAGTCTTGCGTGCACCAATGCAACACTTGCTCTCAATTGAGCAATGCACCCAGGGAGGCACTGCTAAGTTTGTGGTCATGGCCCACCAAACCGTGGTCTAGGACCCACGTTGACTTCGATCGCCCGTTCCTAGGCAAAATGTTTTTGGTTGGTGTGGTTGCTTATTCAAAATGGATTGAGTGTGTAATAATGTCTGTAAGCACGTCCACTGCCACCATCGAAAACCTACGAGCCATGTTTGCCACACATGACCTGCCTGATGTCCTTGTCAGCGACAATGGGCCGTGCTTCACCAGCGCTGAATTCAAGGAATTCATGACCCGCAATGAAATCAAGCACATCACATCTGCCCTGTTCACGCCCGCATCCAACAGCCAGGCAGAACGAGCAGTCCAAACCATCAAGCAAAGCTTGAAACGTGTGTGGGAAGGCTCCCTGCAGACCCGCTTGTCCCGAGTCCTGCTCAGCTACCACAGTAGACCCCATTCGCACACAGGGGTTCCCCCAGCCGAACTGCTCATGAAAAGGGCACTCAAATCAAGGCTCTCTCTAGTCCACCCTGATCTCCATGATCATGTCATGGGCAGGCGGCATCAACAAAGCATGTACCATGATCACGCAAATTTGTCACGCGATATTGAAATCAATGACCCGGTATTTGTACTCAACTATGGACATAGTCCCAAATGACTTGCTGGCACTGTCATAGCCAAAGAAGGGAGTAGGGTGTTTCAGGTCAAACTCGCAAATGAACTAACTTGCAGGAAGCATTTGGACCAAACCAAACTGCGATTCACAGACAGCCACGAGCAACCTGAAGAAGACACCGCCGACTTAGACTCTCCCCCACACACACAAGTGGCAACCGACATCATGGTTGACCACGAAGCTGAACTCATCATCCCCAGCAGCCCAGCAAGGTCAGCTGCACAGCAGCCCAGTGAAGGCCCAACTAACTCACCTGCACCTGTGTTTGTACCGAGACGATCGACTAGAGAGCTGAAAGCCTCAGATCGTCTCACCCTCTAAATAAGTGTACTATTGACTTTGGGAGGGAGTGATGTAATATATGCAACACTATGTAACCAGCATTCTACTGCCACCAGAGGGCGTATCTGTTGGAATCCCGAGGGATCCCAGCATCCCTTGGGAGCACGGTATATAAGCAGGACTCCCATGCAGTACCAGTACTCTGGAGTTAGAATGAAGAGACTAAGGTCACACTTACTCACGTCTACAGTACTCAGTCACATTGTTTTATTCGAGACATAACAGTCAGGGACTACGTGAAGTAGGGATGGGGATCCACAATGAAGTGATGGAGGAGCCTCAGCCCCTGTTCTTATCCAACAGGTACGAGGCTCTTACTCCCTTTGTGGACAAGAGCAGCGACTGCAGGGAGGATGAGAAAACTGACCACAGCACCATGGTACAGGGGGCCATTCAAATGGGGGGAGCAAAAAGAAAGGTGGTCATGGTAGGTGACAGTATAGTTAGGGGGATAGACACTGTTCTCTGCAGCCGAGAGCGTGAGTCCTAAAGGCTATGTTGCCTTATCCGGTGCCAGGGTTAATGACATCTCCTCTGGGCTGAAGAGGAACTTGGAGTGGGAGGGGAAAGATCCAGTTATCGTGGGTACCAACGACATAGGTAGCACAAAGAAAGAGGTTCTGCTGAGGGAGTATGAGCAGCTAGGGGCTAAATTAAAAAGCAGAACCACAAAGATAATAATCTCTGGATTACTACCTGAGCCACGAGCAAATTTGCATCGGGTAAATAAGATCAGAGAGATGAACGCGTGGCTCAAAGACTGGTGTGGGAGAAATGGGTTTCAATTCATGGGGCACTGACACCAGTACTGGGACAAGAGGGAGCTGTTCCATCGTGATGGACTTCACTTGAACTAGGCTGGGGCCCGAGTCCTGGCGAATCGAATAACTAGGGCTGTAGATAGGGCGTTGAACTAAATAGTGGGGGTGGGGGGGATCCGGTGAGTGGAAATTAAAAAAATCAAAGCGAAAGGAGAAGGCAAAAGTGCAGGGTAGTGATAGTGGTTATGATGACCAGAGTGTGACAGGAAGGGACAGAGCATATACACAGACGATTGCATCAGAAAGTGGGGTCAGAGTAGGGAAAAAATGGTAAAAAGACAAAATTAAAAGCTCTTTATCTGAATGGATGGAGCATTCGTAACAAGATGGGCGAGTTAACAACACAAATAGAAATAGGTGGGTATGATCTGATAGCCATTACAGAGAAGTGGTTGCAAGGTGACAAAGGCTGGGAACTGAATATTCAGGGGTATATTTCCTTTTGGAAGTAAAGGCAGAAAGGAAAATGAGATGGGTAGCTCTGTTAATAAAGGATGAGATCAGTGCAGTAGTGAGAAATGATATTGGCTCACAAGCTCATGATGTAGAATCAGTTTGGGTGGAGATAGGAAATAATAAGGGAAATAAGACACTGGTGGGAGTGGTCTACAGGCCCCCTAACAGTAGCCACACTGTAGCACAGAGTATAAATCAAGAAATATTGGAGGCATGTAAGAAAGGTACAGCAATAATCATGGGCGATTTTAATCTTCATATTGATTGGACAAATCAAACTGACAAAGGTAACATTGAGGAAGAGTTCATATGCGGGATGGTTTCTTGAAACAAAAGATTGTGGAACCAACCAAGGCGCAGACAATTTTAGATCTGGTAATGTGTAATGAGTTTGGATTAATGAATGATCTCATAGTGAAGGATCCTCTTGGGAAGAATGAGCATGGAAACATTTCAAATTTAGTTTGAGGGTGAGGAAGCTAGGTCTTAAACTAGTGTCCTGAACTTAAATAAAGGCAATTAAAAAGGCATGAAGACAGAGTTGGCTAAAGTGGACTGGGAAAATAAATTGAAGGGTAAGAAGGTAGAAAAGCAGTGGCAAACATTTAAGATATTTCATAACTCACAGGAAGATTATATTTCAGTGAGAAAGAAAAACTCCAAGAGAAGGGTGAACCATCCCTGCTAACTAAGGAAGTTAAGGATGGTATCAAATTGAAAACAAAGGTATACAATGTAGCGAAGAATAGTGGAAGTCCAAAGGATTGGGACATTTTTAGAAACCAGCAAAGGATGACTAAATAAATGTTAAAGAGAGAGTGAAGCTAGCTTACATAGAAATATAGAAAATAGGTGCAGGAGCAGGCCATTCAGCCCTTCGAGCCTGCACCACCATTCAATATGATCATGGCTGATTATGTAACTTCAGTACCCCATTCCTGCTTACTCTCCATACCCCCTGATCCCCTTAGCCGTAAGGGCCACATCTAACTCCATTTTGAATATATCAAATGAACTGGACTCAACAATTTTCTGTGGTAGAGAATTCTACAGGTTCACCACTCTCTGGGTGAAAAAGTTTCTCCTCATCTCGGTCCTATATGGCTTGCCTCTTATCCTTAGACTGTGACCCCTGCTTCTAGACTTCCCCAACATCGGGAACATTCTTCCTGCATCTCACCTGTCCAGTTCCGTCATAATTTTATATGTTTCTATGAGATCCCCTCTTATTCTTCTAAATTCCAGTGAGTATAAGCCTAGCTGATCCAGTCTTTCTTCATATGTCAGTCCTGCCATCCTGGGAATTAGTCTGGTGAACCTTCGCTGCGCGCCCTCAATAGCAAGCACATCCCTCCTCAGATTAGGAGACCAAAACAGAACACAATACACAAGGTGTGATTTCACCAAGGCCCTGTACAACTGCAGTAAGACCTCACTGTTCCTATACTCAAATCCTCTTGCTATAAAGGCCAGCATGCCATTTGCTTTCTTTACTACCTGCTGTACCTGCATGCCTACCTTCAATGACTGATGTACCATGACACCCAGGTCTTGTTGCACCTCCCCTTTTACCAATCTGACACTATTCAGATAATAATCTGCCTTCCTGTTTTTGCCACCAAAGTGGATAACCTCACATTTATCCATAGAAACATAGAAAATATGTGCAGGAGTAGGCCATTCTGCCCTTCGAGCCTGCACCACCATTCAATAAGATTATGGCTGATCATTCCCTAAGTACGCCTTTCCTGCTTTATCTCCATACCCCTTGATCCCCTTAGCCGTAAGGGCCATATCTAACTCCCTCCTAATATATCCAATGAACTGATATCAACAACCCTCTGCAGCAGGGAATTCCACAGGTTAACATATTATATTGCATCTGCCATGCATTTGCCCATTCACCTAAACTTTCCAAGTCACCCTGCAGCCTCTTAGCATCCTCCTCACAGCTCACACTGCCACCCAGCTTAGTGTCATCTGCAAACTTGGAGATATTACATTCAATTCCTTCGTCCAAATCATTAATGTATATTGTAAATAGCTGGGGTCCCAGCACTGAACCTTGCGGTACCCCACTAGTCACTGCCTGCCATTCTGAAAAGTACCCGGTTATTCCCACTCTTTGGGCCCAAGTTTCGAGCCACGCCTAGAACGGCGCAGTCCCGACCTGGACGCCCGTTTTTTGCGCCACAAAGTGCGCCTAAAAAAACCCTCCGTATTCTCCACCTCCCTGCAGGTCCTCTGGCCCTCGGCGCAGCGCAGCAGGAGCTGTAGGGGGCGGAGCCAGGTCCCTGCGCCGAAAATAGTGCCGGGACCTCTGCACATGTGCGCTACAGTGGGCACGCAAGTGCAGTAGCTCCAGGCGCCCGAAACTGTGTGGGAGGAGCCCGAAGCACGCAGCCCCTAGCCCTGGCCCAATGGCCTCACTGGGGCTGCGTAAATAAGGCTCCTCCCACGGCCAGCTCCTGCTTCCTGCCGACCCGACTCGACTCGCGCCCCCCGCCTCTGGACCGGACCGACACCGACCCGACTCCCGCTCCCCCCCCCGCCTCCCGCGGACCGGACCCGACTCCCACTCCCCCCCCGGCCCCCCCGCCGACTGGACCCGACCCGACTCTGACTCCCCCCCGCCCCCGCCCTCGGACTGGATCCGACCTGACCTCCCTCTCCCCGACCTGACCTCCTTCTCCCTCCCTCCCTCCCCCCGACCCGAACCGAACTGACCTCCCTCCCACCACCGACCCGACCCGACCCAATGCCACCTACCTGTAAATCTGGTGCTGGGGACGGGCCCTGCCCGAAGTCTCGGGCCCGGCCCGTTCAGCCTCCCTCCCCCTTCTCCTTTCCCTCCCCGCCTCAATCTCCTTCCTCCCCCATCTCCTTCCACCCCCATCTCCTTCCCCCCATCTCCTTCCCCCCATCTCCTTCTCCCCCATCTCCTTCCCCCCATCTCCTTCTCCTCCCCATCTCCCCCTCCCCCATCTCCTTCCCCCCATCTCCCTTCCACCCATCTCCTTTCTCCCCCTTCTCCCCCCTCCCCCCTTCTCCCCCCCTCCCCCTTCTCTCCCATCCCTCCCCCTTCTCCCCATCCCTCCCCCTTCCCTCCCTCTGCTCCCCCCCTCTCTCCCTCTACCCCCCTCCTCCTCCTCCCCTCGCTGTCAGAAACACAGACACTAACAGACAGAGAATGAGAGACACACACAGACAGACAGAGAGATAGAGACATTGACAGAGACACACACTGGGGGGGGGGTATCCCAGCACACTGTTGGAGGGCTCCCGGTGCTGCAGTCGGTAAGTAGAAAATATTTTATTTATTGATTTCAAAAAAAAATTATTTCTTATTAATTTTTTTTGATTGATTTATTGGTTGATTTATTGATGTATTTATCATTTATTATTGATGATGGCTCTTTATTTGTAAAACTGAAGTGTTTAATGTTTGTAAACTTCTCTTTAACCCCCCCCCCCCGCCCCACCATTCCCTACGCCTGATTTGTAACCTACGCCTGATTTTCTAAAGTGTAGACAAGGTTTTTTCGAGCGTACAAAAATCTTCACTTACTCCATTCTAAGTTAGTTTGGAGTAAGTTTTCACTGCCGAAACTTTGAAAACAGGCGTAAGTGGCCGGACACGCCCCCTTTTGAAAAAAAAATTCTGTTCCAAAGTGAAACTGTTCTAACTGACTAGAACTGGAGCAAACTAAATGACGAGAATTCCGATTTCTAAGATATTCCGTTCTACACCAGTTGCTCCTAAAAATCAGGAGAAAATCATGTGGAAACTTGGGGCCTATGCTTCCTGTCTGCCAATCAGTTCTCGATCCACATCAATACATTACCCCCAATACCATGTGCCTTAGTTTTGGACACTAATCTCTTGTGTTTGAAAGTCCAAATACACCACATCGACTGGTTCTCCCTTATCCACTCTACGAGTTACATCCTCAAAAAACTCCAGAAGATTTGTCAAGCATGATTTCCCTTTAATAAATCCATGCAGACTTAGACTGATCCTGTCACTGCGTTCCAAATTCGCTGCTACTACATCTATAATAATTGATTCCAGCATTTTCCTCACCACCGATGTCAGGCTAATCGGTCCATAACTCGCTATTTCCTCTCTCCCTTCTTTTTTAAAAAGTGGGGTTACATTAGCTACCTTCAAATCCATAGGTACTGATCCAGAGTCCATGGAAAATGACCACCAATGCATCTACTATTTCTAGGGCCACTTCCTTAAGTACTGTGGGATGCAGACTATCAGGCCCTGGGGATTTATCGGCCTTCAGACCCATCAGTTTCCCTAACACCATTTCCTGACTAAATACAAATTCCCTCAGTTCCTCCTTCCTGCTAGACCCTCGATCCCCGAGTATTTTCGGGAGGTTATTCGTGTCTTCCTTAGTGAAGACACAACCAAAGTATTTGTTCCATTGGTCTGCCATTTCTTGTTCCCCATTATATATTCACCTGATTCTGACTGCAAGGGACCTATGTTTGTCTTCACTAATCTTTTTCTCTTTACATATCTATAGAAACATTTGCAGTCATTTTTTACGTTCCCTGCAAGCTTACTCTCATACTCTATTTTCCCCCTCCTAATTAAACCTCAAGTCCTCCTCTGCTGAATTCTAAATTTCTCCCAGTCCTCAGGTTTGCTGCATTTTCTGGACAATTTATATGCCGGGAACTCAACATCCAGGGGTATTCAACATTCAGGAAAGATAGACAGAAAGGAAAAGGAGGTGGGGTAGCGTTGCTAGTGAAAGAGGAAATTAATGCAATAGTAAGAAAGGACATTAGCTTGGATGATGTGGAATCTGTATGGGTAGAGCTGCGGAAGCCGAAGGGCAGAAAACGCTAGTGGGAGTTGTGTTCTGACCACCAAACTGTAGTAGTGAGGTTGGGGACAGCATCAAACAAGAAAATAGGGATGCGTGCAATAAGGATACAACAGTTATCATGGGCGACTTTAATCTACATATTGATTGGGCTAACCAAACTGGTAGCAAGACGGCGGAGGAGGATTTCCTGGAGTGTATTAGGGATGGTTTTCTAGACCAATATGTCGAGGAACCAACTAGAGGGCTGGCCATCCTAGACTGGGTGTTGTGTAATGAGAAAGGACTAATTAGCAATCTTGTTGTGCGAGGCCCCTTGGGGAAGAGTGACCATAATATGATAGAATTCTTCATTAGGATGGAGAGTGACACAGTTAATTCAGAGACTAGGGTCCTGAACTTAAGGAAAGGTAACTTCGATGGTGGGAGACATTAATTTGCTAAAATAGACTGGAGAATGATATTTAAAGGGTTGATGGTGGATAGGCAATGGCAGACATTTAAAGATCACATGAATGAACTTCAACATTTGTACATCCCAATCTGGAGTAAAAATAAAACGGGGAAGGTGACTCAACCGTGGCTAATAAGGGGAATTAGGGATGGTGTTAAATCCAAGGAAGAGGCACATAAATTGGCCAGAAAAAGCAGCAAACCTGAGGATTGGGAGAAATTTAGAATTCAGCAGAGGATGACAAAGAGTTTATTTAGGAGGGGGAAAATAGAGTATGAGAGGAAGCTTGCTGGGAACATAAAAACAGACTGCAAAAGCTTCTATAGATATGTGAAGAGAAAAAGATTAGTGAAGACAAACGTAGGTCCCTTGCAGTCAGAATCAGGTGAATATATAATGGGGAACAAGAAATGGCAGACCAATGGAACAAATACTTTGGTTATGTCTTCACTAAGGAAGACACAAATAATCTTCCGGAAATACTAGGGGACTGAGTGTCTAACGAGAAGGAGGAACTGAAGGAAATCCTTAGTGGTCAAGAAATTATGTTCGGGAAATTGATGGGATTGAAGGCCAATAAATCCCCTGGGCCTGATAGTCTGCATCCCAGAGTACTTAAGGAAGAGGTCCTAGAAATAGTGGATGCATTGGTGATCATTTTCCAACAGTCTATCGACTCTGGATCAGTTCTTATGGACTGGAGGGTAGTTAATGTAACACCACTTTTAAAAAAAAGAGAAAACAGGGAATTATAGAACAGTTAGCCTAACATCGGTAGTGGGGAAAATGTTGGAATCAATTATTAAAGATGAAAAGCAGCGCATTTGGAAAGCAGTGACAGGATCGGTCCAAGTCAGCATGGATTTATGAAAGAGAAATCATGCTTGACAAATCTTCTAGAATTTTTTGAGGATGTAACGAGTAGAATGGATAAGGGAGAACCAGTGGATGTGGTGGTTTTGGACTTTCAAAAGGCTTTTGACAAGGTCCCACACAAGAGATTAGTGTGCAAAATTAAAGCACATGGTATTGAGGCTAATGTATTGACGTGGATAGAGAACTGGTTGGCAGACAGGAAGCAGAGAGTTGGGATAAACGGATCCTTTTCAGAATGGCAGGCTGTGACTAGTGGGGTGCCACAGGGTTCAGTGCTGGGACCCCAGCTATTTACAATATACATCAATGATTTAGATGAAGGAATTGAGTGTAATATCTCCAAGTTTGCAGATGACACTAAGCTGGGTGGCGGTGTGAGCTGTGAGGAGGATGCAAAGAGGCTGCAGGGTGACTTGGACAGGTTAGGTGAGTGGGCAAATGCATGGCAGATGCAGTATAATGTGGATAAATGTGAGGTTATCCACTTTGGTGGCAAAAACAGGAAGGCAGAATATTATCTGAATGGTGACCGATTAGGAAAAGGGGAGGTGCAATGAGACCTGGGTGTCATGGTACATCAGTCATTGAAAGTTGGCATGCAAGTACAGCAGGCAGTGAAGAAGGCAAATAGCATGTTGGCCTTCATAGCTAGGGGATTTGAGTATTGGAGCAGGGAGGTCTGACTGCAGTTGTACAGGGCCTTGGTGAGGCCTTACCTGGAATATTGTATTCAGATTTGGTCTCCTAATCTGAGGAAGGATGTTCTTGCTATTGAGGGAGTGCAGCGAAGGTTCACCAGACTGAATCCCGGGATGGAAGGACTGACATATAAGGAGAGAATGGATCAACTGGGCCTGTATTCACTGGAGTTTAGAAGAATGAAAGGGGATCTCATAGAAACATATAAAATTCTGACGGGATTGGACAGGTTAGAGACAGGAAGAATGTTCACTATACTGGGGAAGTCCAGAACCAGTGGTCACAGTCTAAGGATAAGGGGTAAGCCATTTAGGACCGAGATGAGGAGAAACTTCTTCACTCAGTGAGTTGTTAAACTGTGGAATTCTCTTCTGCAGAAAGTTGTTGAGGCCAGTTCGTTAGATATATTCAAGAGGGAGTTAGATTATGGCCCTTACAGCTAAAGGGATCAAGGGGTATGGAGAGAAAGCAGGAAAAAGGTACTGAGGTGAATGATCAGCCATGATCCTATTGAATGATGGTGCAGGCTCAAAGGGCAAAATAGCCTACTCCTGCACCTACTTTCTATGTTTCTATGCCTCTTCCTGTGATTTAACACTATCCCTAATTTCTCTGATTAGCCACGGTTGAGCCACCTTACCTGTTTTATTTTTTACGCCAGACGGGGATGTACAATAGTTGTAATTCATCCATGTGATCTTTAAATGTCTGCCATTGCCTATCCACCGTCAACCTTTTAAGTATCATTCGCCAGTCTATCCTAGCCAAATCACGTCTCATACCATCGAAGTTTCCTTTCTTTAAGTTCAGGACCCTTGACTCTGAATTAACTGTGTCGCTCTCCATCTTAATGAAGAATTCTACCATATTATGGTCACTCTTCCCCAAAGGGTCATGCACGACCAGATTGCTAATTAATCCTCTCTCATTACACAAGATCCAGTCTAGGATGGCCTGCTCTCTAGTTGGTTCCTCAACATATTGGTCTAGAAAACCATCCCTTATACACTCCAGGAAATCCTCCTCCACAGTATTGCTGCCAGTTTGGTTAGCCCAATGAATATGTAGGTTAAAGTCACTCATGATGATTGCTGTACCCCTATACGCGTCCCTAATTTCCTGTTTGATGCCATCCCCAACCTCCATATTACTGTTTGGTGGTCTGTACACAACTCCCACTAACGTTTTCTGCCCTTTGGTGTTTCACAGCTCTACCCATATAGATTCCACGTCATCCAAGCTAATGTCCTTCCTTACTATTGCGTTAACCTCCTCTTTAACCATTAACGCTCCCCACCTCCGTTTCATTTCTGTCTATCCTTCCTGAATATTGAATACCCCTGGATGTTGAGTTCCAGCCTTGGTTGCCCTGGAGCCATGTCTCCGTAATCCCAATTACATCATATCTGTTAGCAGCAATCTTCGCAGTCAATTCGTTCACCTTATTACGAATGCTCCTCGCATTGAGACTCAGAGAATTCAGGCTTGTTTTTTTAACACTCTTTGTCCTTTTTGAATTATGTTGTATTGTGGTCCTTGTTGATTTTTACCCTTGATTTCTCTGCCCTCCACTTTTTCTTATCTCCTTCCTACCTTTTGCTTCTGTCCCCTTTTTACTTGCCTCTGCCTCCCGGCATAGGGTCCTATCCCCCTGCCATATTAGTTTAACCCCTCCCCAACAGCACTCACAAACACCCCGCCTACGACATAGGTTCCGGTCCTGCCCAGGTGCAGACTGTTCGGTTTATACTGGTCCCACCTCCCCCAGAACCGGTTCCAATGCCCCAGGAATTTGAATCCCTCCTCCTTGCACCATTCCCTAAGCCACGTATTCATCTGAATTATCCTGAAATTCCTACTCTGACTAGCATGTGGCACTGGTAGCAATCCTGAGATTACTACCTTTGAGGTTCTACTTTTTAATTTAACTCCTAGCTCCCTAAATTCAGCTTGTAGGACCTCATCCTGTTTTTTACCTATATTGTTGGTACCTATATGTACCATGACAGCTGGCTGTTCCCCCTCCCCCTCCAGAATGCGCTGCAGCCACTTGACCCTTGCACCAGGGAGGCAACATACCATCCTGGAGTCTCATTTGCGGCCGCAGAAATGCCTATCTGTTCCCCTATCACTATAGCTCTCTCACTCTTTTTCCTGCCCTCCTGTGCAGCAGAGCCACCCAGGGTGCCATGAACTTGGCTGCTGCTGCCTTCCCCTGATGAGTCATCTCCCCCAACAGCACCGAAAATGGTGTATCTGTTTTGGAGGGAGATGACTGCAGGAGACCTCTGCACTGCCTTTCTTCCACTGCTCTGCCTGACGGTCACCGATTCCCTATCTGGCTGTGTAACCTTTACTTGCGGTGTGACCAACTCACTAAACGTGCTATTCACGACATCCTCAGCAACGCGGATGCTCCAGAGTGAGTCCATGCGCAGCTCCACTGCTGCAATGCGGTCTGTCAGGAGCTGCAGCTGGATACACTTCCTGCACACATAGTAGTGAGGGATACTGGAAGCGTCCCTGATTTCCCACATAGCACAGGAGGAGCATGACACAGGTCTGGACTCTCCTGCCATGACTTAACCCTTAAATTACTTAATTTGGCAACAAGACTAAACTAGCAATAAATATAAAAACAGACAGTAATAGCTTCGACAGGTACATAAAAAGGAAGAAAGTAGCGAAAGTAAACTTTGGTCCCTTTGAGGATGAGACTGGGGAATTAATAATTGGGAACAGGCAGAGACTTTGAACAAATATTCTGTATTCCAGCTTCGTGGCATAAAACACTAAAAGCATCCCAATAATTGATAATCAAGGGGCGATTGGGGATGGGGAACTTAAAACAATCACTATTACTGGAGAAAAAGTACTATGCAAACTAATGGGACTGACGGTGGACAAGTCCCCTGTACCTGATGGCTTGCATCCTAAGGTCTTAAAAGATGTGGCTGCAGAAATAGTGGATACATTGGTTGCAATCTATCAAAATTGCCTGGATTCTGGAGAGGTTTCACCGGATTGGAAAATGGCAAATGTAACACCCCCTATTCAAGAAAGGAGGAAGACAGAAAGCAGGAAACTATAGACCCGTTATCCTAACATCTGTCATTGGGAAAATGCTGGAGTCCATTATTAAAGAAATAGTAGCAGAACATTTAAAAAATGCAGTAAAGCAGAGTCAGCATGGCTTTATGAAAGAGAAATGATGTTTTACAAATTTGCTGGAGTTCTTTGAGGATGTAACAAGCAGGGTGGATAAAGGGGAACCAGTAGATGTCGTGTATTTGGATTTCCAGAAGGCATTCGATAAGGTACCACATAAAACGTTACTGCACAAGAGCTCACGGGGTCGGAAGTAATATATTAATTTTGATAGAGGATTGGCTAACTAACAGAAAACAGAAAGTCGGGATAAATGGGTCATTTTCAGGTTGGCAAACTGTAACTCGTGGGGCGGCACAGGGATCAGTGCTGGGGCCTCAATTATTTACAATCTATATTAATGACTGACTTGGATGAAGGGATCGAGTGAAATGTAGCCAAATTTGCTGATGATACAAAGATAGGTGGGAAAGCAAGTCGTTAGGAGGACGCAAATAATCTGCAAAGGGATATAGATCGGCTAAGTGAGTGGGCAAAAATTTGTCAGGTGGTGTATAATATGGGAAAATGTGAGGTTATGCACTTTGGTAGGAAAAAGAAAAAAGAAAATTATTATTTAACTGGGGAGCGATTACAAAATGCTGCAGTACAGAAGGATCTGGGGGTCCTCGTACATGAAACACAAAAAGTTAGCATGCAGGTACAGCAAGTAATCAGGAAGGCAAATGGAATGTTGGCCTGTATTGCAAGGGGGATGGAGTATAAAAGTAGGGAAGTCCTGCTACAACAGTACAGGGAGTTGGTGAGATCATACGTGGAGCACTGCGTACACTTTTGTTCTCCTTATTTAAGGAGGTATATAATTGCATTGGAGGCAGTTCAGAGAAGGTTCACGAGGTTAATTCCTGAGATGAAGGGGTTGTCATATGAAAAAAGATTGTGCAGGTTGGGCCTATACTCATTTAGACTAAGAGGTGATCTTGTTGAAACGTTTAAGATTCTGAGTGGGCTTGACAGGGTAGATGCAGAGAGGATGTTTCCCCTCGTGGGGGAATCTAGAACTAGGGGGCATAGTTTCAGAATAAGGGCTCGTCCATTTAAAATGGAAACGAGGAAGAATTTCTTCTCTCAGAGGGTCGAGCATCTTTGGAATTCTCTACCCCAGAGAGCTGTGGAGGCTGGATCATTGATTATAGTTAAGGTGGAGATAGATAGATTTCTGAATGATAAGGAAGTCAAGGGTTATGAGGAGAGGGCAGGGAAGTGGCGTTGAGGCCAAGATCACATCAGCCATGATCTTATTGAATGGTGGAGCAGGCTCGAGGGGCCAGATGGCCTACTTCTGCTCCTATTTCTTATGTTCGTATTGCCTCTAATATGAAGGTTTTAATCCTTCAGACGATCTTATGATGAATTGCTTAGTGATACTCCAGATATTCATTTCATTACCCTCAAATTCCTGCTTTGTCAGTTATCTGATCTCGAATTAAATGCCCTAAGTCCATCTCTGTCAGCATTGGCCTAATCTTTTATATCAACAATTCACTTTCCATTTTTCTATTTTATTTCTTCTTCCCTTACCCCCCCATTCCAGTAACTGTAAATTGCTCCGAAGATCACATGGGTTTAAATTCCTTACTTGCTATACCATTTTGATATAAAAAAATAAAATTAGAAAACTGTATTAAACTATAGAACTTTAACAACTGCAAAATAAAGCAGAAGAAAAAATCCTCTACATACTTTTTTACATACTTTTAGCAGTTGGTTCGTTCAACATTGTTACAGGCATTGGAATAAGTTGCTTGCCCATCATCATCGTCATCATAGGCAGTCCCTCGAAATCGAGGAAGACTTGCTTCCACTCTAAAAGTGAGTTCTTAGGTGACTGAACAGTCCAATACGGGAATTATAGTCTCTGTCACAGGTAGGATAGTTGTTGAGGGAAAGGGTGGGTGGGACTGGTTTGCCGCTGCCTGCACTTGCTTTCTGCATGCTCTCAGTGACGAGACTCGAGGTGCTCAGCGCCCTCCCGAATGCTCTTCCTCCACTTAGGGTGGTCTTTGGTCAGGGACTCCCAGCTGTCGGTGGGGATGTTGCATTTTATCAAGGAGGCTTTGAGGATGTCCTTGAAACATTTCCTCTGCCTACCTGGGGCTCGCTTGTCGTGTAGGAATTCAGAGTAGAGCGCTTACTTTGAGAGTCTTGCGTCAGGCATGCGAGCAATGTGGCCCACCCAACGGAACAGGTCGAGTGTGGTCAGTGCTTCGATGCTGGGAATGTTGGCCTGATCGAGGATGCAAAAGTTGGTGTGTCTGTCCTCCCAGGGGATTTGCAGGATCTTGCGGAGACATCGTTGGTGGTATTTCTCCAGCGATGTGAGGTGTCTACTGTATAGGGTCGTTGTCTCTGAGCCATACAGGAGGGTGGGTATTACTACAGCCCTGTAGACCATGAGCTTGGTGGCAGATTTGAGGGCCTGGTCTTCAAACTCTCTCTTCCTCAACGGCCGAATCTAGCTACTAACATACAAAAAGGTTGAGAAAAGATCAGGTCCATTAAACCCTTCCATCCATTCACCAGTGATGTTACATACTTGGGTCTTTTCTGCCCTTGATCTCGAGATGTTTTGGCATAAATATTTCATCATCATCATAGGCAGTCCCTCGGAATCGAGGAGGACTTGCTTCCACTCCCAAAGTGAGTTCTTTGATTGCTGAATCGTCTGATACGAGAGCCACAGACCCTGTTACAGGTGGGACAGACATTCATCGAGGGAAGGGGTCGGTGGGACTGGCTTGCCGCGCGCTCCTTCCACTGCCTGCGCTTGGTCTCTTCATGCTCTTTGCGTTGAGACTCAAAGAGCTCAACGCCCTCCCAGATGTACTTTCTCCACCTCGGGCAGTCTTCAGCCGGGGTCTCCCAAGTGTCAGTGGTGATGTCACACTTTACCAGGGAGGCTTTGAGGGTGTCCTTATAACGTTTCCGCTGTCCTCCTTTGGCTCGTTTACCATGAAGGAGCTCCGCATAAGGCATTTGCTTAGGGAGTCTCGTATCTGGTATGCGAACTATGTGGCCTGCCTAGCAAAGCTGATTGAGTGTGGTCAGTGCTTCAATACTGGGGATGTTAGCCTAGTCGAGGACACCGATGTTGATGCGCCTGTCCTCCCAGGGGATTTGCAGGATCTTGCGGAGACATTGTTGGTGATCTATCTCCAGCGACTTGAGGTGCCTCTCCAGGAAAAAGAGTGGGAGAGCAATAGTGATTGGGGATTCAATGGTGAGGGGAATAGATAGGCGTTTCTGCGGCCACAACCGAG